>NC_045485.1:1606256-1910631 GCF_009650955.1 Corvus moneduloides | reverse complement strand
CACCAACAAGGAGGAGACTGAACTGGTCCAATACCAGCACTCCAAAACAGTCTACCTTTTTAAGTTCAAAAATTCAAGGACTTGCCTTCTCTAGATTGATATGGTTGGTGCCACTATCAGCCAGGTCTCATCCCATCCTGAGCTTCTGTTCTGAGTAAAAAAACCTTCTAATATTCATGTAGGGATGCATCAGTAGACTAGAAGACATTTCATATAGACCTGAAATCCCAATAGTCTAAAGATGCAATCCCCACAAAAAAAACCCTGAAGGTTTAAACAGTGGGTCTCCTTACAAGAAACATGGTACTGAGAGACACGCATTTCTGGAATTTGCTGAGTTTTCTCTCTTTGCTGAGACAAGGGAAAAAAAAGAAAAACCTCACATAAGGGTAATAAAAGTTGGAAACAGCAATGGTAGGATTTTTTTCTTTTAAATTATTCAATGTAGAGTTCAATTATATTCCAAGAAAAGGAAACACCTTAAGAAGTTACTTGCTTCAAGGCTAAGAGCGAGATAATAACACATGTTTAAAAGTGGGGGACCAAGCTGAAGGTGTAGTTCTGGTCCTCAGGTTCCTTTTACTGATGGAACTCATGTCTAAATTGAGTACAGGATTTGCTATTTGACTGAGGGAAAAAACTCTGAAGAGATCCTTCCCTTTCAGATGGAAAGTGCAGAAGGAACTTCATGGTACATTATTTGTTAATAAAGATTGAGAAATGGAAGAGAAGGAAGGAATAAAATTCCTCAGTTATTTCAGTAAGACTAGAGATGGAAACACTTTTTCAGAACCTGTGAGCAGATGAAAAGTCTGTTTACCACGATTGCTGTGACTCCTGCAGGCACAAACACACGTGTTATTTTGTAGGTGATAGTGTTAAAAAAATTACATGTTGTTCCAAACTGCACATTATAAATCCAGGCAGAATGCAATGAAATCTTGATTGGTTTTAATGGTTCAAATTAGGCTAAGACAAATCTTTTGTCAAGTCTACTACACTGGCTGAAAGATCATTTAGTGTATTACCCTATTTTAAAGAAAGAAAATAGAAAAACTTATCTACAAAGTATTTTTAAAAGCATGGGTTATACCATCCTTCAGAGAGCTGGGTGGAGTCATCCTCCCCAAAAGACCTATTTAAGGCAGGCAACCTCTGAAATCCTGGGAACATAGGGCTGATCTACACTTTAGAATGAAACATTACAGTCCTCCCAAGCACTCATTTCTACTGTGAAAGGAAGGAGAAGGAAAGACAGAGGAACTGAGAAATCCAAAATCTATTTGTAGCCTCCTAGCCCACGACGTCGTGCTGGGAATAATTAAGGAATCGTGTGTTTATTTATGACCTACCCAAAATATTCTCAGGGATTCATCAGCACAAACACCCAGAACATCACTGCCACCAGTAAAAACCACCAATAGTGTTAATTTCTCATATAAATAAAGGGACATGAAGGTTGTACTGCATGCAGTTTCTCACTAGATGTTTTTAGTATTATTAAAAGCCATCCATCCATGTGTATGTTCTCACAGAAATGTTCCCAGCATTAACTTCATTGCAACAGTTTAGACAAAAGACCTGAGAGTGTTTTATTGGAAAAGGCTTTCAGAGGAACAGATTATTGTCACGAAAATAAAATATTGCTATACTATAGTCTGTTTTCCATGTCTTATTTTAAAAACAGCATTTTTTTTAACATCAGTAAAGTTCCCACCTATGTGTTTTATTAAGTGCACTAAACTGCACTCGTTACCATCATCAAGATAGCACCAGGACAGAAATTCACACTGGCAAAAGCAACTGGTGCAAAATCAGGCCCACAGCAGCTCTACCTCAAGAGAAAAGACAGGCAGCACCTGGGCTGTGGGGAGGCAATGACACACAGTGCTATTTCTTCCACCTACAAGTTCTTCCAAGAAAATTCACTTGAATTATTTAAAGATGGTTCCCCAAGAAAACAAGATTTTAATCCTATTTATTTCTTTAGGGTATTAAAAAGGAGCCTGATAAATCTGCATGTACTGCTAACAAAATGTCCAAACTCCACCTCCTGTGCTCTGGAAAGCCATGGTGGTAGAAACAACAGCCAAGGCAACATTAAGCAGTGAAAAACTGGCCAGCAAAGGGACTTGGAGATTAAAGAAGAGAGACTCAGAACCTCTGGCACAACATATGAAGAACCCTAGAGGGTATCCTGTTTATCTTCTCTTTCACCAATTAAACGAAAGGGGATCCAGTTAAGAAGTGTATCTCATGCAGGCCACGTATTCATCAGTTAACTACAGAAAAAGCCTATTACAGATAGCTGAAAACTGCAGGAAAACCTTGAGAATTCATCTTATGTAATTTACCACTTCCACTGTTTTTTCAATACTCTCTTCAGAAGGTAAGTCTAGAATTGTTGCTTCAGGCTGCTTTTAAGGGAACCATTGCAATACATAACAGGAATAGATACTAGTTTGCTCCAGTGCAAGCAAAAGCACCTGCAGTAAGTCTATGGAATTCTGTCTTTTTTATATCAGCAAAGCTTATCCAAGTAACTTTAATGTTCTCTACAGAACTGCTTTAAAAGCATTCCTTACCATTAGAATATTCAAATCTGTTTTCTAAAATATTTTCCTTAATTTGTTGTGGAAAAATCACTAAGAATAACAATATATTGACATATTATCCCTGTGAGTGCTAATCTTTTTATTAGTACATCTGACTGAAAATTGATAATTACATTTGATTTTTATAACTCAGTGTGACAACTTGAACACCTTAACATGTGAAGTGAAGCTCTGGACCTAAAGGACACTGTAGAACTCCTTCAACTTCACCAGTTACTATCCAGAATAGCTGTATGATGTGTCAAAGTAGGAAATAAAAATAATTTCCCAGCATTGCATTTGATCTAAACAATGTACATAAAATCCTTTTGACATAGTGGCACCAAAATTTTAATTTATAGATCACTAACTGGATGGCAATGGCATGAATACACCATTGGAAGGCTGTGCTAAGCAAAGTATTACAGGTCACACTTGTAACTATGTAAAAGCAGAATGCACATGGAGAAGCCAAAAGCTGAAGATCAGCATCCTAAAGCCATAAGCCCTAAGCTCCAAATAACAGAGTGAAAGCCTGTCTTTTCTACCAAGAAAATTACATGTCACCCATCAGCTCTTTCAAGTAACTCTTCTGACCATATTCAAAACCAGTCCTAAAGACCAAAGCCAAATCAAACCTGTATGTTTGCAGAGACATCCTCCCAACAATCAGGGGTTTGAATATTATTTTGTTTTGTTGCGGGGGGATTTTTTTGCTGGTGTTCTTTGGGTTTAGGTTGGGGTTTGGTGGTTTTTTGCTTATCTGACAGTAGAAACAAAGAGTAATCTGCCCTGTTCAATTTTATCCAAAGATGTTAAAGTTTTCAAACCACTTCTAACTTATGCAAAAGGTGAAGTGTATTGTGGGCAGATGATATAAGAAAAAGCAAATGTATTCTTTCTAGAACTATGTGCAAACTCAAAATGGAATACTGAGATGTGTAAAATGTAAGAAACTATAGGATAATTCTATCTGAGGTCAAGTTACAATCAGATGTTAACATACACAAGGTAACAAGAAAATGTAGTGCAAATTCTGTTCTCTATAGCCTAAATTGAATGTTTTTCTCCTTCTGCTTTACACAGAACACTGAAAGAATGTAGAAGTGGAGGGATTTTTATAACCTTGACAACTCTGCTTGGAGGCAATCCCTATTTCCTCCACACGGTTAGTACATACCTGGAGGAGGGTACAGAATACGTTTAGGGCAGAATGATTTCTTCGTAAAGCATCAAGCAAACCACTCCCAAATCTGAGGCCTTCCAGACTAACAGGTGTAAATTATATAACCTAGAAATTTGTTTGCCAGGTCCTGAAAGAACACACCTACCATAATGTCTAACAATGGACACATGCTGTTAAAATATCATCTCTGCAATAATGCTGAAGGCTCAATGTCTTTGCAAAGTAGTGGTGTTTAAAAGTAACGTACTTGTAAAACAAGAAGAGAGCTTAAGAGTCAAAAGAAATAGGGAGAGCTCTACTTCATAAAATACGGAAAGCAGGTCCAAGTTGGAGGCATGATTTTAAAAAAAAAAAATTCCTTAATTTCGGAAAGCACTGAACAAGCTCACACACCTAGAACTGAAAGCCCATGTTTTTATTACATACCTTCTTTGCAGATTATCTGCAAATCTACAACCCCCAGTCTCTCATAGCAGCCTTTCAATACATTCTCTTACTAAATTATGTACCTTGGACATCTCTGCAAAAAAGGAATAGCTGTCAGAAGCTACTGTTCTTGCTCATTGGGATTGCAGCAAGAAAAGGAGAAAGGCTCAAGAAGACCAGTGGAAAGGCACCAGAATTTAGTGTACATAGATGCTGGACAGAAAACTTCAAGCAAAGCTAGGATTACTTGCCTGTGCTATAAATGACATGATCAAAATTTACCTGTTTTCTCTACTTAAATACTCTCTTCCTCTTAAGGAATGAGAAATAACTACCTTGCCTCAGAAGAAATCAAAATGAAAGGTACGCCCGTGAGAAGAATGGAATCCTCTGCATGAAGATGCATGTTCTGAAATAACGGTGGTCACTGAGATTAAGCCTTGGAGAAAGATAAATGTATTCCTGATACAGAAACAGTTGTTTCTACCAAATTAGGAGCAGTAAAATGTCCTTCTATCCACCTCCATTGTTTAGAGCTTAAGTGGAGAGTAAACAGTGTAATGCCATTGTGAACTGCAGCCTCTCTGAATATAAGGCACCTATAGCAGCAGCCAAACAAAAACTTGTTTGGAGCATTAAGACAAACTGTAGACAAGCTGATACTTCTGTATTGTGAACACCTAGTTAAAAAAAAAGGTTTTCCCCCTCTTGAAATACCCCAATCAGTACTTTTGGTACACATACCTCGAAGAATTCTCTCCTCATGGCAACGTAGAAAGTCCCAGATTCTAACAGTGCCGTCGTCAGAGCATGTAGCAAATTTATTATCCGTGGGTGAGAAACTGTTACATGAAGACACACAGCAGGGGAAAGAAGTCAGCATTTAACAGATTATCTATGCTTCTCAGACAGGGCAAAATTATACTGTAATGTGTTATACACTGAAGGAGGCATTTGAACACAGGCACTTCTAAGTGAATACAGTGCCTGCCAAACGGCACTTCATCACAAGACATGAATTTAGCATAGGATTACTATTGCACTGCAGTCCCCTGTCAAATGAGGAAAAAATCTGTCATTTATTCTTAGCACCTTCCTATCTGTGACTGCACATAGCAATGCCTTCTCTGCAGGATGAGAAGCAACATCAATATGATTTGGTAACTGTCACCCTAGATTTTCATGTTTGGTAACACCATAAGAAAGTGACACTGCATAGAAGCACAGGAACAGTTCTTAGGGAAAAAACTCCTCTTCAGCCACAGGTGCTTTGCAGCAGAGAAGCAAAAAATAAGGGAAAGCTGGTTACAGGAAAATGCTACTTGGTTTAACTGTTGGGAAAAAAAAACCTATATAAAACAAACATACCAGTTTTAAGAGCAATTTGGAAACACTCCCTCTTATTACACCCCACCAACAACATGAAAAGAATCCTATAGACACATAAGCAGCTCCCAGATTCAGCAGTTAACATTGATTGATGAAAGTCACTGGAAAAGCAAGGAGTTATTTAACCATGTGAACAGGGCCAGAACATCTCCAACAACTGACAGGCACTCAACTTTCTTTCTGGTGCAGTGAAAGGCCACGAGGGAGCCCTTGTGAAATCCTAGATCTTTATGATCAAGAAAGGGCCTAAAGCAGTAGAGAAATTCAGTGCACGGCCATGATAGTCAGACAGTAACTGAATCCAAAGTAAGCACTTCTCATAACCATACTCTGGCAGAAAATGCTGCACCCTACCAAGAAAAATGGTGACTTTAGTGGAAAGCGAGCTTGTGGCAGTGAACCTTTATCACCAAGGGCCAGCACCTGAACCCAAACAAACACTGTTTTAGCACCATTTGGGATCTGCAGCTTCTCTTCAGGCTTACTTTAAAAACATTTACTAAAAATTATATGCAGGTTTGCTCTAGAAACACCCTTCATTTACATCTTACTGGTAAGTATCACTTTGGATTTGATTTTTATATAGACATTTGCACAACTGAGGCATCAACACTGAACCAAGAGAATATCCTACAATCTTCTTTTCAATGGCTTTCTTACAGTTTCAAGCTTGAAGAACCCATTCAGTATTAACATTAGACTTCTGGATGTGGCAGTCTGCGTGGGTATTTAGTATTACTGGAAGTCTTGGCTTCACCAAGCCAAGCAGTTCTTCACTTTATTTAGTGTTTTATTATTTTGTGAGAACTATGCAGGTGTTTTATTTCTGAAGGCTTTATATTTTATTCAGTTAGATTATTAAAGACTGAATTCTTTATTTGGAATGAAATTGTTGTCTTACACAGTGCGTATAAAAAGGAATAACTGATACACATCGTCACCATATAAAAATGAAAAGAATACCAGTGCAAAATGCGGCAGACAAATACATCTCTAACATATTGCAGAGGCGGATACTGGGACAATACTAATTCAGAAAGGTGCCAGCAAAACGGTGAGAATGTGGAAACAAAAGGAAATATTGTGTTTATGTGGTGCAGGAAGTTTCCCAGAATCTGACAGAACCCATGCATTTCTGCACCCAGAATACACTTAGAGAACAGTCTAATCATGGCAATAGGTACTACAGAAAATGGTATATTGTGTATAAACCTGGCCTCTCTAATCGCCTCCTTATGTGCCTGGAACATCTTGACGTTGTTCATGTTGGACTGCCAGTATTTCACATATCCCCCGTGGTCTGCTGTCAGCATCCACATATCATTGTGTGACCAAGTCATAGCCCTTACAGGGCTGTCGTGAGCCTGCAAATTCAGAAACAGAACTTCTAGCAAACACATTCAAATACTGTCTGATCCACACAAACACTGAAGTTACTAAAGTTCCAACTTAACAGCTGCAATGAGGAAATGAGAACAATGATGATCTAACTACATTCAAGATGTTGGGGGAAAAAAAAATCCCTTACTCTGTATACAATGGTCTTCTAAATAATACGAGTATTTGCACTTTGTTTCCAAAGTGTTTCTTTATTATTACAAATACTCATAGTACATCCTTGAGAACAGTTAATACAGTAGATGGAGGTGGAATGAGAAGCATTAAGTGAATTGCCTGTAGCCATAGCCTGGCATGGAATCAGAGCAGAATAAAAGACTTCTAAGGCTCCCATCACCACTCAGACCACAAACCCATGATGAACAGGGTGAAGATGTGCTCCTAAAACATGCTCCAAGACCTCAAGGAAACAAAGAAATCTTGACAGATTACTTTACCTGCAATATTGTTTCAAAATTGAAAGTCAGTCCATTCCATAAAGTGAACTCCCCACTAGATGCACCAGTGACCAAGCGTCTCCCCTCAGGAGTCCACTGCAAAAGAAACATTTAACTAAACTGTGCAAATATAGCATTCAAATATTTCTTCACAATTCTCCAAATAAATCATGAGGTTTTTCAGGGACTCTTTGGAAATGGAAGCAACTAAATGACTTTCTAGAGGATGCGAGAAGGCAAAAATGCCGAACAGTGCCAGAGGACTTTTGACTTTTGTAACAACAGGACAAAGCCCACTGTAAGAACAATGAAAAACTAGTTGTAAAGAAGAAACAGCTTATTGGCACCATTGCATTTCTAGCACACAATATCCATACTAAACAATACTTCTGACATCATGGAAAAGCTGTTAAAAGCTGCTATGAGACTCAAAGAGCACAGAGACCAAATTTCCTTTCTTTTGAGTCAGATATGTCAGCTCTCTGAAATGTAATAAGGAAGGTAGGAATAGCACATTAAACTCTGAGAGTAAGAACTCTTGTGTACTCAGACCTTACCACTTATTTTCCTAAAATCCTCCACAGAAAGACTGGACACAGAAGTAGTCCATACATTCCACATGCTGTTTTTATTTGAAGATGCTTTAACTGCCTTCTCATTCAGTTAAGACTCAGTCTAATTTAAATCAAGACAACACAACTAAGTAATTCCAACACTGTACTCACCCTGACAACAAACACTGGGCATTTTACTTTATTAGTAGATGTCCGAACAAATTTTGTTGTCACAGCATTCATAGGGTTGTTCAGCATTCCTATAGGAGGGACCAACTGTAAGAGAAGAAAGAAAATGTTTAGTAATGACATTTAAATCAGAAACTTCAAGAAAAGCATACGTTCTAAACACCCATTTCTGGAAAAGCAAGGTTGTCATTTGCAGGGGTATTACCAGAAGTAAGGTGGTAGAAGTGTTTCAAAGTCTGCATGATTTAACAACTCAAACATCCAGGAACAGCATCTTCAAGAGCAGCTTCACAACCTCAGTGCATTATGAAAGTTCTCACACACAGAAATTAAAAGCCTGTCCAACTTTAAGGTCCCTTCATGGGCATGGATTCCAACAGAACAAAGTAACGTGAAGATACCCTTCATAGCTTTAAGGCTTTTTGCAGACACAAAAGTAACCTCAGCTGACATACAGAACCCTTCCTATTTTCTGGACAAATTTTATCTGCACAACTTCACCAGTGAACAGGAAAATTTTACTTACATCATTATAATATCCTGCATCGGGCTGGATCGCTCGCATATCTCGTTGGTCTCTCTGCCATACTCTATTCTGGAAAGAAGAAAACAACTCCTAGTTCATAGTAGTGTACTTCATTGGTAAATAACAGAGAATAAGAAACATACGGAGATCCTTATCTGGGAAATTCCAAAGCGCTCCAAGGATTTCAGAATGAACTGTGTTAAGACTTTGGACTCAGGAAAAGGAACACGTGGAATTTATACTCTGTAAGAAAAGGAGTCAGGAATGTTTAAAGTGTTAATTTCATCTGATCGAAGCAACACCTTTGAAAGCGAAGCTTAACACCAGGAAAGCAGTGGTCCTATGTAACAAGGAACATTACTGTGGCACAGACAGTGGTGCTCTACTGCCCAGTGTCAAAGCTTTATATTCAGGACAAGGATTTACACCACTAGCAGCTGTGCTGATGAACTCCACATGAAATCCATACAGCAACACGAGCTCCAAAGGGACCTCCTGCACTGTGAGCATGAAGACAGCGCTTTCAAATGGATGAGACTTAAAAGACAAAGGGGTAACAGTACCTTCAATTAGTTAAATTTTGAGAGTTGTCAAACAAAACCTTTTCAAAAACATTTCTCATTAATTTAGAATTAAATTACTTACTTTGGCTTTGTGCCACAGACCCTAACCAATTTGGATCTGTACACATATTGGAAACAAGTTACAATTCTAGGTAAAACATTCCCAACATACACCACTACAGTTTGCTACAACTTCTTAAGCCAAGAGCAAATTACACATTTTTCTTGGTTGTTTCTTTTTTGATAGAACCACATTAAATCAGTAGTACTGATGCCAGCAGACAGAGATCTGATTTTTTTTTATGTTGTTACCATTTTAATCAACAGAATTTCGAGGGTGCTTATTCCTGCCACAGTAAAAAGGTCCTGGACTTCTAAAACTGTTTTTTAGAATAGTCCACTACTAATAGAATCTCTTTTGGGGCATTCCTAAAACATAAGAATATGTTTAAAATGTTTGATGTTTGAACAGATCTTAGAAGATAAGGGATTAGTTATTAAGAAAACCATCTAACTTAACACCTACAAGCTATAATCAAGCACTGGCCATAGCAGATGGAATTAATTTCATCACATTTTGGCAATGTTGCTGTTGCAGTATTATATATATTATATATATACATATTATATATATATAATCAATACCAGTATTTAGATTTCATTCTGTTTCTTCTTGGGTAACATTCAGTACTCGTAGAGTGAATCTTGGATGAGAAAATTATTTCTTAAGAAAGTAATGCCATCCCATCAGGTGAACTAAATAAGCATTTTTACAGAAACATTTCTTCAATAAAACTTAACATTTAAGTTTTTCTCTATTTCTTAACTGTATAGAAAGGGACTTTCAGAGGCCACACTGAAGGCTGAAGAGCTATTTAGTAAAATGATGAGAAAACATTTTTAGTGCCCTGATTTTGCAGGGGAAGGGATAATGGTTCATCTTCCATTTTGGGAAATTTCTATCTCAAAACAAAAATAAGAACAACTACATTATTTATGATGAGTTTTTATGAAAAGTCAGAACATTACACAAGATATTCAACTGCACACCAACTTGGAATTTCAAGACAAAACGCAAAAATTGGTATTTACATAAAGTATACAAAACATGCAGTTTTATAGCCAACACTCAACCTCCCCCTTTAATTCACAATGTAACAAATTTACAAGCATTTGTAATTTTGGTTGAAAATGCAGCAGTAGATCTCCCAGTATTCCAGACTGCCCTGTGGAAACTGAAAAGCACAATCCCGAATATGAGGAAGAAAAAAAAGGTTTCCAAACAAAATCAGAAAATGAATTTACTAACCTCCAAATATTTAATTACAGAGGGATTGTAGTCGATGGTCTTTCTGTTGACAGCTTTTCTCATGCGCTTCCCATCGAAGGTGAGCTGCTGCATTGCCTGCTGCTGCGCGAAGTCAGGCCTTTTGTAGAACAGCTGCCGAGGCGCCTGGTGCTGGAACCTCGGCATGTGGAAAAACCGGGGCGGGGAGCCGATTTCTGTGGCCATGGCTCCGTCCTTCCTGAAAGGCTGCAGACAGTGAAACACTACGTTATCACGTAATCACGATCGCAAAAACCCCACACTACCATCTCCCCTAACTTAAGTTTACAAGGATGACTAACAGCTTCAGAAATTACCGTTTCTTCATAAAAAACCATTTGCATATTCCTCTGAATAATTATTTTCCCTTGTGCCACATACAAAGCAGCTAAATACTTTCGTTCTCTATCAAGAGGAATTCTGAATTTAAATACTTCACTATTAAGTTTGCATTACCATCCCTAAACTAAAAATGTGCAGGAAAAGAATGTCCTGAGTAAAACAGCATAAATAAATGCAAGAAATGGCAAGATCCTTTAACAGAGGATATTTCAGATTCAGTATAAAAAATAGGAAACACCACATTAATCATAAATTAATTTAACTATTAAAAGAGAAAAAGTTTTCAAATGTTGACTCAACATCTTATTCTATGACCTAAAAATAAACCTACACTCCTTTCACACAACTTCTTGTAAATGGACCACAGATCACATTCTACCTGTAGGCATACTTTCAATCCTATTACTACAAAATAAATCAATTACATCTTTAACAAGGTTTAGTAAATACAACTAAGACTCACTGAGAATGTTAAGAAAATGTGAAGGGCAGGGAGAAAATTTCAATATTCAGAATTTTTCTGACAGAGGGAAATGAGTGTAAAACCTCATTTTTCAGTCTAAGAAATCCTTAAATGATGAGATCACAGCAACTCCTTCAGAGCTGAAAATACAATATACACAGTCTTTAAAATATATACTAACTTCAGACTCAGCCAGTTCCAGACTGAACCAATGAACGCTCAAACTTCATTTTGAACATGTTCTCCCCCACATCCTGAACTCACTTCGGAAAACATTTTAACCAAAAGAAACTAGCACTGTCATCAAGGGAATTCAAAAACACCTAGAAACTCTCCTTTGCACAAAGGGTTAAATGTTTACACAGAAGCAAAGTACATGTAATAAAAGAAAAAGGAAACAGCAGATTTCTTTTTAAAAAAGATTACATAATCTGCTTGTAAATTCATGAATGTACTTTCCTAAGTAGTTAAAATACTCATATCCTCAATTTGAAAGAGTTGAAAAGTTGTTTCTCTGCCAATTTTAAAATTTTATCTTGCTTTTTTTGAACCCAACAGTTCAAAACCATTTCTATTTTTAAGTAGCAAAATAAAGCTAAGATAGAAATGTTAGATATAAGAGTCTGTTTAAAGGCAGTGCAGAGCTTGATTCTTTTTAAGAGATTCTTTCCAATCACTAGTAGCATGCTGCTGTTTAAATAAGTATCAGGCAGTTTGTTGGCACAGAGAAGTGAACAGCTCTGAAAACTTAAGACTTACACACTCCTTTTCATGCTAACAAAGTGCCACAAGCCAGCTATAAAACTACCTACAGCACCCAGCTCCTCGCTACACAAACAACTCCCACACTAAAGCCATCACAACTATTCTCCTTTCAAGACAAACCAGTCCAAACTAAAACAGCACATTTCTTTAAATGAGGTAAGGAAATTTAACACCTTTGGCAGGTGTAGCATCTTATTAGAACAATTTGATAACTAGAATGAAGGGAGGGGGGGAAGACAGACAACAGCTTTCAAAAAACAAACCTTCATCTGGTGGTTGGAAGGCTCATTTGCCTGAAAGTTGCCCCATATCAGGCATACCACGGGGTCTAATCAGACACCACATGTCTCCAAACACTCCACTCTAGACCACCACTGTAACACACAGCTACTACAACAGTAAGGTTGTCCGAAACAAGGTATCCAAACTTTCTCATACAGGAATTACTTCAAGCCCCCCTAAGACCATCTCCAATTCTCTTACAACTTGGCAGGAGGTATCAAACTGTTGTATGGAAGGTATCAAGTGTTAAATATCACAGGTAAAATTCTTTTTGTTGGGAGTTTATATCAAAAAAGAGAAAGCGGCTTCTTCAAATGAGCAGAACAAGCTGGCATTAAACATACAAGTCCATTAAGTCTCCTAAATGTAGTTATTCAATAGTCAGAGGAAAAAACCCAACAAAAACAAACACAATCAAAAAAACCCCACAAAAAACAACAACACACCACAAGAAGACCCAGAAACCCAGATGAAATTACCAGTACCACTCTTTCTCAAGTCTGAAGTTTGACACTCCCTTATACCAATCAGTGCTCTAAATCAGACAGAAGATACTTTTTCAAAACCACACATCTATACTCTCTAATAGGCAATGCAAGAATAAATGTCAAGAACTGAGACCAAGAATGCAGACAAAGATATATGCTGGGGCTTCCAAAAAAAATTTGATCAGCTATATTTGCAAGAAAACATTACATAAAAATCCCTTTTTAGGGAAACAATGCAAAGCAACGCATTAATACTTTATTTTCATGTTCCAGGAAAAAAAAAAACCTGCTGAAGAAATTTTCTGCGTTACCATCATTGGTAAATAAAGCATTAAGTACGATATGGGTCAATTTAGATTGCAATAGTTTTAGGCGAGTCCAACCAGTGTCTATCTTAAATCAGCATAAACAACCTTCACTTAAGATACAATCCACATCAGCAAGAACTAGGACCGAAGGCATAAACATGTTCATTACACCTCTTTATGTCTACAGATCCTTCCACACTCATGATTATGGCAAGACAATAAGTGACATTACAACTACAACACCATGCCAGGGGAGATGACACAGGATTAGAAAAATGAAGCATTTATATCCTGTTTCTTCAACTTTTGAGATCACTGCCTCTATCACGAAAAGCCTTCTACCTGCATTAATGAACTCTGAAAAAAGTATTGTTTATCCAGCTGCTTAGGAGCATTTTCTTCTAATAATTGCTTCAAATATTATGTTTTATCCACATAATACCCTCATCATGTCATGTGTGCATATGACAAGTATATAATCTATGGACAGATATATAAAAAATGTGTGCACACTCATATACATGAGTACATATACACACCAAGTAAAGCTTCCAAGCAAAGCAGCTTTAGAAATAAATGGTTTTGGCACACAATTATCAAATGAAACTAGAACGTTTTTTCCCAAAGACTTCTACTCCAGTTAGACAAATAGACTTAATGCTTAAGTTATCAGTATCCTACCTGGTCTTTTGTTGGGACAAACCAAAGCCTCAACAGGCTCTCCTTAAGATCTTTTTTATCAACTACAACGTCAGAATTCAGCGTGTCTATTAGCTAAAGCTCCTTTTGTATTGGCAGTGTGAGCAGAAACATGCAAGCAAATATTGGAGGACACTGTGCAATCCAGTGTAGTAACATCTGATTTCCTATTTTAAGCAAAGTACCAATTTTTTTCTTTATTTTAGAGTCCATCAACAGGATTTTAAATGGAAGAAACCATATTTTCCCTAATTCACACAATCAGAAGCAACAGCAAGATTTGTTTCCAACATCTGGCATAAGTCAGCTCTTACTTCATTGTTTCCAGACATAAATGTTACCACAACCAATTGCTTTTCCTTCTAGTTCATTACACCCTTATCGTAATGTGAACTAAGTTCATTTTTGTATTCCATTTTTCCATGCATCTTTATCAGTTTTCCACTTTCTGTGCCCATGAACACCTCTTTCAAAGCTTCACAGATTTTGAGACATAAATGTATTTGGGGATATAGAGCCTACAGAGCAAGTCTTTCATTCCTACCTATTAGTGCCAGAAGGATGCCAGGTCTACTGATGCCATCAAGTAATCAGAGGGACGTTACTGGAGAACAGAATTAAAACAAAAAAAACCTCATGACAATCTCACACTCAGAGCAGCACAGTGTTAAGGAAGATGGACTTGGGCACTTCCTTTGCTTTTTAAAATGAGCAGAAAGTCACCAACAGTATTAGTCACTTGCAGAAAATGGTTACCACTTAATTCACGTACCCAAATAAGGCTACAAAGGTAATACTGGCATTAAATGTAGTAGTGTTGTTACTTATCATCTTATTTGGATATGTTTGTTCCTTTTATATAAAAATGAATCTTGCATTAAGTTTTGAAAATTGACAGATTCCAACTTCAATCGTGCAACCAAAGTAATTCACACATAACTTCACTAAGTCAAAATAAAACAAATTAGGCTACTCAAACCAAACTAAAACCACCAAACAGGTAAAGCTTGGAGAAAGAGAGTCATGGCTTGTTTTAAATACATCAATGCTTCTAGATAGCTCAATACTACAAGAAAAAAATCTGATTTATGTATAATCTTGACATATTTCATATGGTTTATGCAAAAAATAAAGCTCATCATTAATGAAGTGCAGTAACTGGTAACTAAAACATCCTTGCCTATTTAATAGCTATTTTTAATTAAAGGTAAAGCAACTTGGGTGGAATACAGAGAGTTATAAACTGAACATGTCAAAAGAAAAGTATGTTTCCAAATGGTAGCAAAGAAGGTTATGCTGCAGAGTGCAAGCAACCAGTTACTTTTCAAACCCTACGCTGCCCACTAAACACAACATGCTGAAGCTTAAAAGACATTGAGCCTGAAATAGCTAAAGCAGCAAAGGAAAATGAGTGCTAAAAACTTCCAAGTGTATCTATATAGTACTTCTTTAAATGTGTATTACACAGTTCTACTACAAAGTACACACAGACTTTAAAACAAGCACTTTTACAGGGTAACGGAAACAGTGAAAATTGGTAGTAGTTATTTGCACTGCAACAGCACACTGGAGCTCAAACCATGGTTTGGGACATTCAGTGCAAAACACAGGATTGAAGAAGAACCATCTCAGCTTCCTGAGGCCTAAGAATAAGATAAGAGCACCACAATGCAAAAGCACTTTACCAAGTTTATTGCTCAATACAACTTTCTTTAATTAGCAAAGCACTTTTACATCTACAAGGTAGAGATAACTAACTTCCTTTTAGTAACATCTTTAAAGTCCTACTGTCAATAGTTATCTCTGAGAAAACGTATCTCTACATTTTTTAATTTGTGTATTAAGAAATCTGTAAGCACAACTGAATAAACACACCTGTTCTGAATAACAATCATAGCAAATACAATTTAATGTTACTCCTTTCCCTCTTTTACAGAGTATCAACACCTAATATCCACATTCCAAAAGATATGCCTTTCTTTGGTCCTTTGGGAGAATGTGCATCTCTGCTCTGGAGACCAGCAGTGGATCCCTCCATGGCTTCCCCTTCCTGAGAAAAGCTCTTTCTTCATCTCCTCATCCAGCCTCTTTCCTTCCCTGGGAATCCTACCTCTTCCCAGAGCACAAGAATTACGTGAAAGGATATTCTAGACATAAATGTTCAAACTTTTGCCATCTTCAGCAACCATGTTTTAGAAAATAAAAAAAAAATTAAAAAAAAAAAAAAAAAAAAAAAAAGGAAATAAACATGCTTGTACACACACACACCATTTCTCTATTACACAGAAACAGACCCAGCCATCCTGGTTAAAGATTGAGAAGAGTGACAGACAAGTTCTTGAAATCATAAAATTTCCAGGCAGGGGGTTACACAGAAAAAAAAAAGATTCTTCATTTCTGCAAACCATTTAATTTTAAGTAAACTGTCTTCCAAATATTTTAAACTAAATTAGATAAACCCCAAATAATTTCTCTCTTGAACAGAAAATGAACCTGAGCAAAAGCTTTGTTCTCAGTCACAGTTTCTACACTTCCCTTGCTTCACTCACCGATAGGAATGGAGCAAGAGAGCTGCAGGTATGGTTAAAACTGGAAGGATCAGAAAATCACATTACCAAAGCCACTGTAAAACCAGCACTAGCAGCAGCAAGCTTCTACCACCTTTTTCTGAAGATACACTTGAAATCTGCCAAAACTAACTTGCATGTCTGCCAATGAATTATTCTCTCACAGCAGATGAGATTTTGTTACTGCTCCATTCAGATGCCATCACTTTTCTGAAGATTAATCTTACATTTCCTTCATTGTACACAAGATAAATCCACTCAGAAAACACAGACAAAAATATGGAAAAAAAGAAAAAATCCACTATGCCAAATTGCAGATGTAGTGAAGAACATATTAACCCGACCAATTCCCCAAATTGCTTTGTGTTTCAATTTCCTACTGCATTGCAAGAACATTTACTCAGATTCACAAAACAAGATTACCCAACGTCTGAAAATTCTACATCTTTGTGAGACAAAAATCAAAATTCTGAAGTAATTTTGAGTACTTTTCTTACTACATGTAAGTTGTATTATTTTTAAACAGATTTGAGACAGATTAAGCTGTTTCAATAGAATATAATGGTATCTTTTCCACTGATTATGAGAGAGAATTGGTGTATTAAGCAGGAAGATAAAATTAGTTAAAAAACTAGATTCCATAATGAAGTGCAAAGTTGCCCAACTTTTTAGTCAAAAACAGACCCGTAACAGTAAAAAAAACTATGTAAGGTTCTTGACCTCTAAGTATTCAAAAATCTTATTCCCACTTTTGAATTATATAAAGGCACTGCAGCATGCATTTTTGTGCATTTTTATTTGTATATCTCAAAAAACTTTCTACAAGGCATGCAGATATGAGTACAGGAAGTTTAAACCTAAAACCAAAACCATTCTTACAATTTGAGAGACTCCTTAATGATCTACAGGTGCTAGGGGTCCACAATACACCAAATCAACGAACTGAAGGCAAAAATACTGACCTGTGTTATACAACACTGCTATTATGCAACATCCCTATTCTCTGCAGCAAGCACATTTTCCCTGGGCTCTGCTGCTGTGCTCCCAACATACATCTGCAGCCATTCTCTATTGTATTCTATTTCTGAACCAACCTTTCCTAGAAATGGGGTTTAAATTCTGACTATGCAAATAATGGGAAAGAATTTAGCAGCTTTCTCCATTTCAGTCATTGTGTTCCAATAGAAAATATAAAAAATAAAATAAAAATCTCATTCTTCATTCAAATTGCAGAAACATACTTAAATTAGTAATTGTCCAAGTCAAAATAAACTACTCTGCCCAAAAGGTTCACAGATCTGTTCTTATTTGGAAGTACTCCAAAGCTTTTTGTTTTATGCACAGTCCAAAATCTATGACACTGGCATGATCAAAAACCTAAAATGCAGAAGCACCTTTTTTCCCCTTTAACTTCAGTTCTGTACTTTCACAATGCCCAGTTTCACCACAAAGTTCAAACCTTTGGATTTTCAACAGGACCCAAACACGTACACACACACTGTATGGAGTCTAAAAGGACAGAACATGCAACATGGCAAAATGTAATTATGTTGATGCAGTTTTGGATTCAAAGGGTTTATTCCCTGCAGGAAAAGGAGAGCTGATATTTAATTGACAAAAAGGGCCTACACCTTTAAGTTTCACATAAAAACACACAATGCTCAAGAACTTCTGAAACAGCAGATCAAACTTACAGACAAATGGAGCTATCTAAAATCCCAAGGGAGAACACCTTCAAACAGCCAGTCTGAAAGTCTCAGGTACAGCCTAGGGGACAAGTTTCAACAGTTGAGCCTGCTTGGCTGCATGTAAGTTACACATACCTCAACAGCTCCTTTGAATTTTGGATTTCTAGCACTCAACAAATACCTAATAATCAAATCACAAACATTCCTCATTTTACGCTCAAGCTGACCCCTTGACTCATTCCAAAGCACACATATTTACAGGAGATCATGTGCTTACATACATTATGAAAAAACCCCAAAATACTTCAGTTCATAGGACTCAGACAGCTCCTGCTTTACCTCTCTGGCTACAGTAGAGAAAACTGCTTTCAGGAGTGTAACAGCCTGGAATCATTGCCTTTGTGCACCTCAAAAAAGCAACTTCTGAGAGCTAAAGTTTCTTGAGCTGTACATCAAAACAAACATGGAAGCAACCATATGCAGCACGAGGACACGAGACAGACTGCACCTCAGCTAGAAGACAGACAGGATTTGGTTTGCTGCTGTGATTTTATTATTACCAACTGGATACCTTGGTTTTACCTCAAAACTTATTCACAATTTTTTTTAAAATAAAACATTCCTCCTCCCTCTAAACTTCCCAAATACCCCTTTATTTCAACTCCTGCTTAGTATTTATCAAGACCTGCATTATCACCCAAACTCTTTTACTGTGAGTCCCTGTGATAACAGCAATTCATCTTAACTAGGTGAAGACTCACAGCTTGGTTTTCATGCTGAAGTGATTACTGATGCTGCCTTACCTTGGAGCTGCTACTTTGTCAGGAAACAAAACTTTAGGACTGATTTGTGTTTAAATCACACAAACATGCCATGACAAATACTTAAAAAATAACATATGGAAAGTAGCTTAAAAGAAAAAAAAAAAGCCAGTCATTCTTGCTAATCCTAAATATCAAGACACTCTTCAGCTGGTTATAATATCAAAACTTGGCGAACAAAATGTCATAGCTGAATCTGTGTGAGACGCTCCTCCCAGTTTCATTCAATATGCAGTTGGCCTTACTTGTGAGGAAAACATATTGCTGTTTCCTATTCACTTGGCATTGACTGAAGGTCTCTGGTTCTCTTCTGTGAGCCTGCTGCGCAGCCAGTCATTCTGCAGCTTTACAAATCCATGAGGCTCTGCCTGCCCATGGAGAACTCTGCAGGTCTCCTTGCTGATTTCCAGGTGTTCCTGGCACTCCATTCCTCCAGTCTCTCTTGACTCAAGTACTACCGCTAGGTACATAATAGGATGGACAGGGACAGAGAGGAGAAGTGACAAAAAATTCTCCAAAAAAATTCTTCAGAGGACTTTATTTAATCAGTGGAAGGGAAAAGGACTAGAAGGACTATGGCAGTTTGTAGAGCAAAACTTAAGTAGGGAAACACAGCAAATTGTCTTTGCTTCAGGAACAACCTACTGAAATTCTGATAAGAAAACAAAGTTCATATAATCTAGCAACAGTTTGAATCTCTTCATTTACACTATGGAACAGAAACATACACTTTAATACACTAAACAAAGCTGAGTATCTGAGACCCTAAGACCGGCACACTCAATGCTGACCAGACACCAAAGCCTTTTTAGTAAAATTTGGGAATTAGTAAGAGTGTAACTTGTTACAGAGATTTACTTTTCACAACCATTATCTGTTAAATGATTACCAAACACATCCAGAACTCTTGCAACATTTGCTTTTGCATAGAAGTTACAAGCATCAACGGAATAAACAAAATCTTTACTTCATGACCCCAGGAATGCTCACTCCCTGCCCCTCTCTCCCTCCTTTAATGTTACTCAGGCCCATCTCTTGACAAAGCAATGCTGTTTGCCATATCAGTTTCTGGGCCAAATAAAGGCACAAGAGTGTCTTAAGTTTCTATAATTACGCAACTGAACTCTGGAAGGGGTAGCAGGAGGCAGGATGATAGTGCTATCATGTGTGATCATGCGAAAAAAATGTGCCTTTATATGGTGAGAAGTGTAAGAAGGTTAAAAAAACCCAAAAAACAACTAAAAGCAATGTTTTTCAGCAGTTATTAACTGTATTTCAAAGATCCATTTTCTACTTCTCTCTCCAAGAAGAGATTTTATACTTCAGCAGAAAACTCCAAGATAAAAGAACTTTTTATTTCGCTGCATATTTTAATGGTAAAATCCATTCACCACCGATGTCTATACCCTAACTTGCAGCCAGAGGTGGACACTTTGTGCAACAGAGCCCTCATCTTCTGGGCACCTCAAGGTTATTTACATAGCTCATGTATTCAATGTAAGAAAAGAAGAGCCTGAACAACTGTATATCCACACTGCAGAACAAATGGCCTATAACATACTACCCCACAATATTTTCTTCACAATATCCAAAAAGATTTTTAAAGGGATTTTTAATTCTCTTTTCATAAAAAGATGTAGCAGATGCACACATACTTATCCAAGACAGAAATTTGTTATCTGCCCCAACAGCAGAGTAGCTAAATTAGCAACTGTGTTTATAGCAAAATATGCAAACTAATACCTACAGTTGTTATGCCTAGACTTAGCTAATAAAAAGGCATCCTCAAGCAAAAGTAGTAGAATTGCAGCAAACACTTCAAACCTTATTGAATCACACAGTGCTGCTAAACAAGCCTTATGGACTCTGCTAATTTTCAATGCCCCTCATTTTTGACTTACTGTTGAAGCCAAGGAGTTTAAAACAAAAAAACCCCAACAAATCCAATCAAACGCCTGCTAAATTAAGAAAACAGTCAAAGAAAACAGCACTTCTAAAACTATTTTGATGGAATAAAGTCCTGACTGAAGATTATTTATGTGGATGAAGATCTTCCGAACTGTGGCTTCTCACTATCTGCTTCAGTTAAGATTTGAAAGTCTAGCATATATGCAAACTATTCTTTTGCCAGAGTTTGGTGTGGAAGATTAATGCATAACCCCTGTTTGCTAGTGGTTAGGCTAGAAATTGTTTAATCCCACGAGGAACAAACTTACAATAAGAAAAAATAAACAGAGCTGTTAATTGTAGTTTCAAGCTCCCAGCATATAAAATTACATTTTCACTTATTTTCAAACATAACCAACCTAAATATTTTTTCTATAACAAGAAACTTTCAATACTAGAACACTTTCTAAACTGATGGGTGACGTATACACATCTCATACAACTGAAAATTAATTAGAAATACACTTTCTTTTAACTGGAATCACAGAGCCAGTTTTTTCCAGGAATATGTTTTCTGGTCTTTGCTTGTGGATTATGAGACATGCAAATGCCTGTATAAGGTTATGAATGTATACGTATAGATATATATACACACACACACTGCTAAAAGACCACCTTTAAGTACTTCAGTAAACAGCCTTTGCTTTTACCATTTAGTAGAGTTCAATAAAAGCATGAGATCATCTTCTGCATCAACACATTTCTCAGTAAAGGAACATCAAGCTCACATACATCAAGCTCACACAAAGCCTTTCAAGGAGAAAGGGTTCAGTATCAGATTCTCCCTAAACACAAGAAGACTCAAGCTCCCCATGAGAACGACAATTCAGTAGACCAGTGCATCACCAGAGAGCTTCAGTTTTGAAAGCTGGAATTCTCCAAAAGTCTAAAATCCCTTGGCATTTCTTTCCTACTTCGTATCTCCTGCCTCAAGAATATCAGGAAGCTTTCCTGTCAAAAGCAGCACTTTCATCACCAGTTCTAGGTGAGTAGTTTCATCTTACTACACAGAAAGCTGAGCAGCTGTGGCCTATTGTATCAGTCAAGAGTCTACAAAAGATATTACTAGAAATAGCTACTTCATTTATTAGGTTTAGATTTGCTAAGGAGACCAAAATATTTGCATCCATCCACAGAAAAAGACTGCAAAACATGGTTTGACAACTAATTTTAGTATGACTTTAGCTCCAAAGTCCGTAATTGAGAAACTGTGCAAATACCGCAGAATGAACAGACCACATGATACTCATTCAGTCTGCACTCCTCCTCCTTGCAATTCTGTGCAAGCTCCAATTTTTCTTGTGGTGTAATCATAGCATTTCACTAGTGTCTGCAGAGGTACAATGGTTTGCTTACAAACATGGCCCAATAGGAAGAAATTTGCAAAGCTAAGTGCTGATTTTTACTGCAATGGGGAAGGAGGACAAGGGTAGAGTCATCGCTGCTTATCGTGACCACACAATTTAAGTGCAGCAGCAGCTACTGAGGGAACTTCGGCACTGAATTGCTGAGATGACCCAGATCCAAACCAAAACTGCTGAGACCAAAACCAAAGCAGCCCTGGCTTGACTCCCCCCACTGTGGGTTCCCTCCCATGACCCCTCCTTCAAGTCAACATGAACATCTGATGACCACACTGGACATGCACCTAAGAAACTGCTCTGTGTTATGAGACCCTTTTTGGTAATATTGGTCAAAACTCAGAGCAACCTGTCAGACAACTGACTTCTGAGTTCCAGGGAATGACTCTACTGACCCAGGAAGAAAACCAAAGGATCAGAAGCAGGGGAAGCTACCACTTGGCAATACCATGCCAGATTAGACAACTGCAAAGGCCCACAGCCTTCAGGCTGTAAATCCAGCACTTCCATTAGCTGGAGCTGTGGCGCTACTTAACCAGCTCAAAGTGCAGTTCCTATCAAACTCAAAACTGCAGATGAGTACTCCTATACCCACAGTAAAACACAAGTCACTGTGCTGCCAAAACTTCACCATGAACACAAAACTATATCAAACCCATAAAATACTATAGACTCCTTGTTATCCAGTCTCCGGCCTCTCTTTAAAAAAAAGACACATTAACATATTCTTTTGTATCATGTTTCTTTTGGATTTGGGATAATGATTTAAAGGAATCCTCAAATGCTTAAACTGCAGAAACATGGATTAACTAATGCACCCATGCACTCATACTGAATTGTATAAAACATTACTATAAAGAACTGACCAGTGCCAACAAATCTACAGTTCTAGTGGCAAAACTGCTTTTGGTCTATCCCACCATGCCATTCAACTTCATGGCACTCACTTTTGGGTAAAGCCACAGGTGAGTGACTAAGAGCCACCTAAATTCCAAATTTCATGATCAACTGCTTTAAGACTCAGTACTGTAGACATGATCATAATTTTAGGGATATACTTTCAAAAGAACTGATCTGTCATATCAGAATAATGCATGCTGCCTCTCAACACACTTACCATCACCCAGTGCACCCTAAGCCAGGGCTATGGCAGAGACACGTATTTGCCATCACCTCCTCTTTCCCACCTCACTGGTTCCAGAACCGGTGATTCTAACACACAGGCCAAAACAGACAAGTGAGCCAGACTAAACACAAACATCTTACTTCTGCTCACAGAAAGGGTCCCCCTGTACAGCTGCCTGCACCAATGTATCAACTCTGGTACCTAAAGTGGATAGGCAGAAGAATGCTATAATTTTAATTATTTAAAAGGACCAAAAATTCTAGGTTAAATAAAATTTACAGCTACACTGAGAATACTTTCAAAGCTTCAAAAGTTAACAGAATTTATTTTTTTGAACCAACATACTTCATTATACTGAAGACTAATTAAGCAGCACAAAGAGCTCATATGGCATGCTACTGTTCTTCGCACCAAAATCAACTAACAAAGTGAACAGAAAATTGCAAGTGTTCAGATTTACCAACAGTGTATGAAAAAAAATCTTATATAAAGGAAAAATGAAATTGAAGGTAAACTTCTAACTCTTTTTCTGATAGAAAAAAAAATGTACCAGGATTACTTGATGCAATACATAAGACAGGAAGAAACATTTTCATTTGTGTCTAAAGAATGTGAAAAATTGCTCATACTTTTTAATATTCTGTATCTATGTGTAAGAACACTTACATGTAATTGTTTGAAACAACACAAGCTTTATCAGGGTTAGACAACAGTGACATTCAATACTGTAGAGCAAGTCTTTCCTACTAAGGAGAGAAAATGTGATATAAGCCACAATTAGTGAAACTGCTTAGAACAGAACCCCCAACTTTGGTGCAGAGGTAGAACAGGAACAGCACTAACTTGGTCTCTAGTATCCCTCCATATAAAAAGTGTGCTGATTGAGACCTGACCACTGCACACCACTAAGCAGGATCTGTAATCACTGTAAACACACTGCCTTGGGAGCAAACGTGTTAGCAAAAGTACTATTACTACACAAGACAAACCAGCTTGCTTGCTTTCCTGCTAAATATACACTTCATACCCCATTTCAAGTTTCACAACAGCATGACTGGTACACCCAGCCTGAATGTGGAGAGCAGGTTGAACCAGAAGAAACATTATGAAATGCTGAGTAGCTTTTTTAAATACTAGTGAGCAAGAACAGATTGCTGGGAAGTTTAGCACCATTTGGAAAATAGGGGACCATGGATGCTCCAAACTGAAGTAAAATTAGTAGCAAAACACAAATCAAAACCAGTTAGCTATCAAAAACTCAACTACTCTGCTCTTACCTTCAGATATTTTCTATAATAAGAAGAAAAAACCAAGGTTATCTGAAAGTTTTAATCTTTTGAAAGACGCTTAGCACATCTCCTCCCCACCACCAAGCTCTAACAGTGTCCAGTTTCTGTATTAACTACACCAACCAGGCCTGCATATCTGTACTTTCACTTGCAATAACAAAACAGTACAGTATCAGGAATGTAAATATGGCAAATAAAGAATGAATTTTGTAAAATTCACAAACACAGATAGCTTCCAGCTTGTCTTTACAAGCAGTTTTCTAAATTATAACCTCTATCTGAGCAAGGCCAAAATAATTTTCATTTCCAGTGTTACTGAACCAACTCTTGAAATTCCCTAGATATGTGGCTAGCAGATGCACAAAATGAAATGTTTTGCATGGAATCATCCCAGTACAAAGTTAAGCTGTATTCTTTCCATCAGCCTAATGTCTTCTCCATGACTGATTTTTTCAGGTGAGTCAGAAGACTCATCTGCTAGGGATAGGAACAAAATAGGAGACTTCTTATCCCCTCCTCAGATCAAAGTCTCTCTGCTGCAGCAAAAGAAGGCATTCCTAGTACCTCTATCCCAAGCACACTTTAGGATTATTAGGCTTTTACTTCTTGTGATAATATCACAAATAAAAAAATGATGAGAAATTTTCAATTCCAACAGTCCAAACAGTCTAATATTTACTGCTCCAAGGGTTCAATGGAGGACCAACACTTTGGGCAACAGGGAAAGGCTGTCACTGTCTGTAGTGACTGATATTTAAGTCAAAAGGTTTTAGCATCTCTAGGAGTAGTTACTCACACCTAACAGTCTCTGCAGCTCTAAGATTCCCCCCCCCCCATCTTTCAATACTTTCATCTATTTTCAGTATCGACATTTTCAGATCTTCTCATTAGAACTGTTACAACACAAGTGAACAAGATGTTAAGAATCAGATTTTTGAAATATGCTCGGTAATTATGTATTAGAGTAAAATAATGGCAGAATATTGCAGCAAATCACTAAGAAGTAAATGTCAGTTTACTTGAAAAGGAATTTAGGAGCAGGGAACCCTGAAGTATTTTGGCACAATGCTTTTTGCATACTATAAACTCTCTGAAACACAATATTGCCTCTCTTAACGGAAGGCTAGAGCAGTCTGAGTTAAGCATAAAAGAATAAACATATGCTGCAAGAAGGATGAGGGACTACTGCCTAGACAGAAAAACAGATTTTGAAACAGTACTCACAAACTGCAAGTAAGGATATAATGAGGTACAAGATTTGTAGAGCACAGAACTACTTACCCATGACAATTTTGTCAGACAAACAGATGTGTTCAAGCAACTGCTAATATTAAAAAATACTGTATTTGAGACCATACAACTATCTACTCATAACAACGAAGCTAACAGTCAGCAAGAGAGAAATAACATACGTCTCTATAGAAGAGAAGTTTAATGAGCTCTCACCAAGAGAAAAATGCTGAGCTATTTTTTTTCAAGTTGGACAGGTCCCCTAGGTTTGCCACCCAAGCACAGGCTGATGAGTCTCAATCAGTGGAATGTGACACCACATGATCATTAGCCCCTCCACCATGCCAGCACAAGCAAGTGCCTGCTACACACGACTGTGTGTTATTACATTGCAGGGGACATATTCGAACAACAGTGTTGTTGTACAGCATTACGCAATACAAAATGTGAGCAACAGCCCTCTCGGGATCCATAAGAAAACCAAAAATAATGGTTTCCCATCCTTTTACCAATGCTTAGTAGTCCTACAGAACTAAGACCGTTCTCCACCGGCAAATGCAATTATTTCACTTGGCATTTGAGAAGCTTAAATACTAACCAGTCTGTGGCTTTTTCTTCTCTCTCCTTAATACACAGAGGAATTACCCTTGTGAAAGACTACATAAGTAAAAAATTCGAGATATCTAACACGGCCCGTGTCTCCGCTCAGACCCAAGGCGAAGGGAAGAATAATGTTAAAAAATAATAACACTAGAAGAAGTAGAAAAAGGCACGATTGAGAGACTCGGGCGAAGCCACCGACAGACACCTGTGCAGGAAAGAGAAGAGGGGCCGGGCCGTCCCCTACCAGGCCCGGGCCTCGAGCACACGCCGCCACGGGGCCCGGCCGTGGCGCTGGGTCCTAGCTTGGCTCCCGCCGCTCCCCAGGGCGCCCCAGCCCGGGGACCCCCTGTTCCCGCCGGCGGCCCCCGCCCTGCCCCGGCCGCGCCGCTCCGGGGCCGCGGCCTAAAGATGGCGGAGGCGGCCGCGCTTCCCTGGCTACTCACCCGCCCCGCCCAACACTGAGCCGCACTCACCGCCCAGCCAGCCTCTTGTACCGGGACTCCGCGCCCCACCGACACCTCGCCACCCGCCTCGTCCTCCTGGCCCCGGCAAGCTCCGCCGCCGCCTCACGACCCGCGGCCGCCCGCCATCTTCCCTCCGCCTCCCCCGCCAGCAGCGCACGCGCCCCACGCCGGCGCGCACGCGCACTACAGCAGGGCGCGCGGGCGGGGGCGCCGCGCCTGAAGGGCCGCGGGCGGCAATGCGCATGCGCCCCAGCGGCGGGGCGGGGCGGGGCGCGCGCCGCTTCCGAGAGCCCGCCCGGCTGGCGCACAAATCACAGGGCAGGGGCGGGTAGAGGTGCGCGCATGCGCAGAGAGCGCAGCCGCGTCCGCCTCGCGGGTGGGGAGGGCGAAGGGGGCCCCGCCGCCAGACAGTGCCGGGCCGGCGGCTCCAGGCTTGCCAAAAGGGGCAGTGCCGGCGGCCGGACCGATAACTGCTTCCGGGCACGGCTGTGTGCTGTTCTGTGCTGCTCCGGGTTAGTTCTCTCACGCTCACCAAACGGCCAGGCGCTACGCACAGGCCGCCTTGTGTGGCTTCCACAAGTACTTTTGGAATGGGCTGCCCAGGGAAGTGGTGGAGTCACCGTGTTTAAGGAAAGATTGGAGGTGACACTTAGTGCCACGGTCCAGTTGGCATGGTGGTGGGTGTTCCCTCAAAGGTTGGACTCGATCTCAGAAGTCTTTTCAAACTTTATTGATTCCGTGATTCCCTTCTTTGTTCCCATCACCGGGCTTCAAAACACAACAAGCAAAACCTACTAATCTCAAGGCTCGTAATTATCTCTGTGTGTAGGGTAGTGGAAATCTGAGATCGTTCACAGATAACTAGGCCTGTTACACCCCTCCTTGGCAGTCCTCAGGGTGCTTACAAAGGCGTCATCAAGTAGTACTGTGGGAGTGTAGATAAAGAGGTGCAGAATGGCTTTTCTCCCCTGAATTAGTTGTGATTAAGACCTAAGAGTCTGTGTGTTTAGATGAAAATGTCTTACAGCTGCTTGAACAGAAACGTTTTACAGAGCAAACCAGGTTCAACAGGAGCAGCTACTGGGAATCAGATGCTGTATCAAAAGGGGACACTAAGCTTAAAATAAAGATTCACGACCTTGTTTTTTCCTTCTTTGGTTATAATTATTCTGACCCTGTTAAAGTTCCTGTGGTTGGTTACAGATGCATGTCTGGTTTATAGGCGTGCAGGAGCCACTGCCACCCCAGCACACACACAAACGCTGTTTGAGGTAATGTGCTCCAGCTGAGGTGAGCCCAAGCAGTTACCACACACCAGTACAGCACAGGAGCAACATTACATTTCTGGTAAGACCTGAAATAATATTTCTCTTCCTTTTGCAAGATCAGTGAGATTATTGCTTATCATCACAAGTAGTGTCTTAACACATCTGTCTGCCTCTTTGTCCCAATGTTCTTTCCTGCAAAATTGTCCTTCTTTTCAGGTGTGGTGGTAAAATTACAAGACTTGAAAGGGCTGGTTTAAGAAGTTTATCCTAACCAAAAGAACATTCCTTTCAACTAAAAGCTAACAATTTGTGAATCTCCCAGCTGCTGAGCTGTGATAACACTGGATGTGTGACTCCCACAGGCTGGACCAGAAGCCACCCCTGCACTGTGTCACATTATTTATGTTTGGTTTCATCTCAGAATTAGGGCAGTTAGCAACCTACTTAAAGAGTCCATCCCTCCAGGGTTGGGTACCTGGCTGTGTTAACACCAAAATTACTGGGTTTCTTCACCTTTTTCTTTTCTGTAACAGGATACCTATTGGGTGTCTGCAATCACTTGGCACAGAGCAGGGGAGCAGAGAGGGAGATGCTGCCCCAACGTTTTCTCACTGTGATCACAGTAACACCTCTGATCTGTCCTAAACTGCACTTGGGTTATTACACTCTTGGAGTCCCCAGATCTCCAGGATCTATTTATTAAAAAGGTCCTCATTAACAAAATCATAATATGTACCTAATGTTTATAAAACACACAACTTTAATTAAAAATATTTTTTAATTTACACTAAACAATAATAGAAAAATATTGAAGCTGTAAAAGTTCGCTGTCCCGATCAAACAATAAAACAAAGAAACAAAAAACCCACAAAAATGGATGCTGCCAATCACTGAACCTTCTGAGAACCAAGAACAAGTTTCCCCATCCTTTAGAAGTTCCTAAAAACCACGAAATCACATCTATATTTCTGCTAAAAACCAAAAACGTTGAAAATTTACAAACTGTGGAGAGGGATTAGGGAAGAAACAAATACTTCAGCCTCTGGGAAAAGGCCTTTCAGGTTCTTTGCTCTCACAATACAGGGGGTCCTTGCCAACATACACATGGAACAAACCAAAAGGATGGTGCTGATCTCCAGTCTGCATGCACCTGTGGCAACACAGCACTGGAGTACCCTGCATCCACAACCACCCTCACTCAGCCAGGAGCTGGACTGATCCAAAGGGCTGAGAAACAGCCCAAGTCCTCAGGTTTTTCTGCTCAGATAAAGGGGCTGAGGGTTAACCTTAATACTGGAAGCTGCGTTTAGTCTGAATGTCATCGAGAATCTGTTGTAATTCTTCATCTTCAAACCGGCCCTCCAGGCTGCAAGATAAGAACAGTAAGGAGACATTAAAGGTTTCAGAAATAACCTCTCCCCATTGATTCATTTCAGTCATAACTCCGTCCTGTCAGTCTCAACACACTGTCACCCACCTGTGTGTAACCACCAGGAACCACCTGTAACATCACTGTACGAAGAGCACTCTAATCCCTATGCAGCGCTGCTTCTTTGTGTGACAAAACTCTGTTCTTCCCAGAACCTTCTCCTGAGTAATGTCAAAATGTGCTTTCAAAAAAGGCAAGGCAGGTGCAGGTTTAAGCAGACCTCTAAATGAAGTCATGTAGATGCATGCTCATAAGCCAGTCCATTCTTGCTATGAAATCTTAACATAAAATCATAGAATGGTTTGGGTTGGAAGGAACCTTGAAGATCATCTCATTCCCACCCCTTGCCATGGGCAGGGACACCTTGCACTAGACCAGGTTCCTCAGAGCCTCATCCAACCTGGCCTAGAACACTTGCAGGGATGGGGCAGCCACAGCTTCTCTGGGCAACCTGTGCCAGGGCTGCACCACCTTCACAGGGAAGAATTTCTTCCTAGTATCCAGTCTAAATCTACTCTCAGTTTGAAGCCATTCCCTCATCGTGTCACTGCTCTTGTAAAAAGTCTCTCTCCATCTTTCCTGTAGGCTCTTTCCAGATACTGGGAGACCGCAATTAGGTCATCCCAAAGCCTTCTCTTTTATATAATGACAAATAAGGAAGAAACTGTAATTCAGATGAATGTTTCATTCCCTTCTCTACCTCAGGCCATGAGGTAACCAATCAAGACATGAAGAAGCTACTGCTCCCCCCTGCATTATCCACAAAACAGTTCATTTGCTCCAACAGAAAAAATCTCCAAGGAACATAAATACAGCCAGCTAAGAACCCCAGTTGAAGAGGTTTACACTTGATCCAGTAGAAGTTCTCAGAAGTGCATTAGGGACATGTACAAATAGTGTGTTGCTGTCAGATCAGTGGGTAGGGGAAGAAAGACCAAGACCAAATATTCTTCCATCAATGGAGTTAGATTGAAGAGAGGGCACGTGGGCACGGCTGGCTTTAGGTCACAGGAAGTATACAGCAGTCTTTGTACAGTATGTAAGTGCTTACCTAGGAATCAGAGCTTTTGCTTCCTCAGCTGTCTCAGGACACAAGTTAGCCAAACATGCCAATTCAAACTTATGGAGCTTCTTCTGGAGTAGTAAACTGTAAGGAAAGACAAGAATTTGATGAAATTACAAGATAGAAATGTAAAGGGGCTTAAACTGAGGCAAATGTTTCTCTTTTTGCACACTGCTTTTGGCACTGAAGTAATTTTTTCCAGGAGAAAAGACTCATTATATAAATGCATAGAGGAAAAAATAAAATCCTATCTGCTAACTCCAGTTCCCCTGGATTATTCTGCAAAGTCTAGAAAATCCTCCCATTTAATGCAATCAGCTGTCATTGAAATACTGCAAACAAAGCAGTTCAGAAGCCTTGACCTGGACAAAGTATAACCCTCCATCAAGAACTTCTTGCCTCGTTAGAAAGACAAAATTCAGAATTAAAGAACAAATCATTCAACACCACTAAAATGTACTTTCATCAAGCAGCATCAATATTGCAGATCCAATTCTCTAATACAGGGCTACACCCTGACTTTCCAACTCACCTGCGCACGCTGGCGATGGTTTCGCGGTTTTTGAAGCGGCTGAAGCGTGCTGTGTAGTTCAAGGTTTTCATGAACACTTCTGACAGCTCCTGCTCATCCTCTGCGCTCTCGTTCTGCTGCTTGCGATGCTCAAGCAGCATATGCACCTCGGAATTCAGAAGAGTTTCTGCAGTTTCAAATTCTGCAGTCAAATGAGAGAACACCAGCATAAAAAAAGGTGAAGTGTGTTTGAAAAGGGGAGTTACACAAGTTTTGTGTGTAATTTAGCTCTGGGTAACAAGTGAAAATGTGTTTCGTGGCAGTTGTGTGAGCCCTTTCACCAATGACTGGGAAGCATTTCATACTGAAAATGCTGATAAAAATGACACTTCGAGTGACAATCCAAGGTGTTGGTCTTTTTGACCATGTATTTTACACTTGCAGCCCTAACATTCAGATTTTTCCATATTTGTGCAGTATGTTTTCTTCATCCAATTTTGGCAGAAGTAAAGCATGACTTGCTATAGAAAAAAATATTTAAAACTCTAAAACTCCACAAAATTCAGAAGTGATGCCACAGTCTTCAGGAGTCTCTGAGCTCTTGAAGTAAATATGAATGCTGTTGAATGTTTTAAAAAAGGCTTCATTTACTTGAAAAGTTAATAGACCTACTGAAATTTTATTATCAGGAAAACCAAAAAATTTAACCAATCTTAACAAATTCCGCCCCCCCCCTTTTAGCCAACTTTGAATTCATTCATCATCACCATAACCACTATATGTATTCCAATAACAAGGTCTTTCAAAATCAGCAGTATGAGCTGTCAAAGCAACAGTCAGAGGCTGCACCCCAGAGTGCCTGACAGCACTGTTTTATACAAGCAGATACAGGGACTGCTAGAAAGGAGCTGGCAACTCTTATTTTGCATTGAGCAGTAAATTAGCTTGGGCTAAACATGAGATTTTAGCACAAGAAATACAAAAATTAGTCTTTCAGAACTTCCCTATTGTTCATAACTGAAAAATGCAGCAATGCAGCACAGTGTCCATCCCCCCCCCCCCCTTTTTTTTTTTTTCAGGGTGGCTCTGAGGTGTAGACACATTTCTAGAATTTCTACTGTATTAATTTTCTGGACTAAAAAAAATTCCACAGATGGTAAATGTCCATAGTTACAAACTCTCGATCTGGACAGCTGGTTTCTTAACTGCAGCAGTATTCACAGATTTCTAGAACAGCTGAGGTTAGAAGGGACCTTAAAGCCCATCCCATCCCAGCCCCTGCCATGGGCAGGGACACCTCCCACTAGCCCAGGCTGCTCCAAGCCCTGTCCAACCTGGCCTTGGACACTGCCAGGGATGGGGCAGCCACAGCTTTCTCGGGGCAATTGTGCCAGGGCCTCCCCACCCTCATAGGGAAGAACTCATGTGTCAAAAAACATGACTGAAAAAGTAAAGCTTTTATCAAAACCCAATAATGTTTTCACTATAACCTGACAAGATTTTCTTTTTTTTTTTTTTTTAATACCGTACGCTCACGTAGCGGCCTGCATAAGAACTGCCATATCTTAGCAATCATGAGGTCCTTAAAGATATACAAATCATTTATTATCCTGCTTTTTAACACTCCAGCTTAGTAACTGGTGGAGGGGCCGGGGCTTGAGCAGCGCTCCGGTCCACGGAGCCGCTCGGCGAGGCTCCGTACCCTCACAGGCGGCCGCTGCCGGCCTCCAGCCACCACCCGACCGCCGGCCCCTCGTCAGTCCCGCTCGCACCTTTGGGGAAGACGAGCTGCGAGGCGTCCTCCTCCACATCTGCCGTCCGCGGGTCGCTGCCGCCCGCCGCCATCACCGGAAAGCCGCGGCGGAAAGGGCGGCCCCGCCTCAGCGGGAGGGCGGGCGGGCCTCAGGGCGGGGACGGCCCTGCCCCGGCTGAGGGCTGGGGGCGCGGCTGCTTCTGCCTCTCTCCGAAGGACCGGCGGCCGATTCTGTCCTGGGCATTGCTGAGTATAAAAGAGCTCGGTTGCTGCTGTGGGGCACTGAGAGTAAACAGCGGGAGTAGGGAGTCTGAGTGTTCTCGCAACAAAACAGCCCTTAGAGGTGTGTTTAAACTCGCTTAGCAATTAGCTCCTTTTAGAGAGGGAAAGCAGTGGGGTGCTGAATGTATGTATGTATGTATGTATGAACAGAGGGCAAATAGCTGTGGCAGACCAAGACTCTGCAAGTCCCTAACAGGAGGGTGTAGCCTGGGGGGCGGCCTCTTCTCGCAGGCAACAAGCGACAGGACGAGAGGACACGGTATTAAGATGCGACAGGGGAGGGTTAACTGAACATCGCGAAGAATTTCTTCACAGAGAGGGTGATTAGACATTGGAGTGGGCTGCCCAGGGACGTGGTGGAGTCACCGTCCCCTGGAGGTGTTTAAGGAAAGATTGAAGGTGGCACTCAGTGCCATGGTCTAGTTGGCAGGGTGGTTTTCACTCAGAGGTTGGACTCGATGATCTCAGAGGTCTTTTCCATCCTAATCCATTCTATGATCATGAACCCAAAGCCTTACAAGGCACGAACCAGGGCCCGAGAGCTGGAGTGTGGGAACACTGAGGGAAACAGTACTCGTCCTTCACACGAGCAAACTTTTCTTCTGCTTTGTCCCTTAGGAAATAACCAAAGAGCTCAAAACTGCGCTGGTGTCCCTCACCAGACTGCACAGCAGCAGCTGTTTGCCCAGGAGCACCTGAGAGTTCTGAGGCATCAGATGCATCTTCACACCAGTGGCAGCTACAACCAGCTCCATTTTGTTACCAGAACATCCTCCAGCTAGACAGCAAACCCCAACCTCAGGAAAACTGTGACTGTGCCAGAATTTCTGTCTAGCTCACTGTGATTAATAGACCTCGGACTGTAAGGAAGGAGTATTGATATCATAAATAACACACTTCATAAGGAAGGTTAATTTTCAGACTATCCAGAAATAATCTACAGACCCCTAAAAGTCATAGCCAGGCTGAAAATGAAGTTAGTTCTCCCAACACTGCCAGCAAAATAACTTACGGAGCAGTGTTTTCCCTAGAGAGCTCACATGTAAGTGCCTAACCAGCCTAAGACCCTTAAAGTAATCATCTTATCAGCCCTTACTATGTCATCCTGCACCCTTAAAGAAAGACAAAAATAGACTGTTGAAGGATTTATTATGAAACCACTCCTGTTCTCATAAACTTGTATCCGTGCCTAGGTGAATGGTTTCCTGCATGCTGGGAAAAGGAATAAATTAAAAATAATCTAGAAGAATGTGAAGAGATCAAATAATAGATTTTTAATATTTGTTATCTGGATAATGAACATAGCAGAGAAACTGATTGGAAAGTAATTTGCTAAGTGATACAAGCAGAAAGACATTCAGGAAGATGGAATGGAAATATCTTGGGGAACATCTGGCAAATTAAACAATTTCAATTAGGCTTACAAGAAAACAAGGAAATGCATGCCAGATTGAGGAGAGAAGCATTTAAAATCACTTGGAATCCTGATGGTTTCTCAAATAATCCGTCAACTCAGAATGTCATGATTCTCAGAGCAATAGGTAGCTCACAGAGGTTTCAGTTATTAATTTCCCTTTTTGTTTTCCCCCAAGGATCCATTCTACTTAAGTATATAAAACCAAGACTTTATAGGTACAGTTAAAGAGGCTATCATGAAAGATTAAGTTTATTATCACTGATGTGTTTGGTTAAGAGCAAAATAAAAACATTCCTGAATGGAAGCTGCTCTGCCCCTCCCCCCTGCCCCCCATTTAAAAAAATATTAAAAAAAATAAACTTATAAGCCCCACAGTAAATATTGTTCAGCTGCTGCAACAAACAAAACATAGCAGAATACCTGACCTTTTGTTATTTTTAAAATGCACTGGCTTCTTCCTCACTAATAATGACTGTTCTGGCATTTATCAACAAAATATGCTTAGAAAAGTGAGGTGAGCTTGATTAAAATAAAGTGAATGACTATAGGAACTTTTAGACAGCTTTACTGGTGACATCCTAAAATAAACTGACTGAAAAAAAAAAAGAATACTTGGCCAAATGTAATTTATAATGAACAAAGTCTCTAATATTCTATATTCCAGGGCAAAAAGCTTTGATCCTTGCTGGAGACATGGTACTGAGTAGCAGATTGTTAGACAGACCTATCATAGTAATTCCTATGTTGCCACAGTTTAAACACAGATCCTGTACCAACTACCTGCACCTACACAGACCTTACAAAATGCTCAGCTAACTATCTCCATGTAATCAAATGTAGGAACAACTAGCAAGGATAATTATTATTAGCATAAACCTATTTTGTCATATGCTTTCCTTCTAATTCATCAGCAGAATAAATTTGATTTTCCTAGGAGTTTTTTAGGCTTTCTGACAGTAATTGTGCCTTTTCTGTGGAGTGCCAGTGTGATAGGAGTAGATCTTTGTGGAGATAACCACCCACCGAGAGCACCATGTGCCACAGTAGCCAGCATTGCACAAGACAGGCATGATTTTCATCTGTGTACTTGAAGTATAACTCTTCAGGTTTAGGTTTTCACAGCATTTTACCTTTATTTTTACTCCATTTAAAATTATATATCCAAAACTATAATGAATGAACATGTATGAGCAAAGTAAAGTTATATTAATATCCAGTAATAAAGTCATAGTAGGACTCTGAATGCAAAGCTGCATGATCTATTCAGTTTTTAAATACATATATGACATTATCAACTGGTTGTATAATACATAATTTATGACAGAATTAATCTGATTATAAGAGCAGTCTAGCTGACCATAGAAAAAATAACAGTTCAATAATATGGATGTTGTTCAATTTGTAGAATTATATACTTGTTTTAAAGAATGTGGTAACAATACTCTTCTGTGCTTGCTGTGTTTTGTGAGTGATCATCAAACATATTCACAAGTCATCTTTTCCCAGCCTGTGGCAAAACCATCCTAGGAACTCTCCTACCATACTGTTCCATGTACTATCAGTATACATATTAATTTATTGAGTTGCATAGGAAAGTGTTCTGATTTTCATTTTTATCTTCAAGATAAAAATGGCATTTCTCAATCACAGATGAAACAGATTTCTTTTCTGTGTTAAAAAAATGCTGAAGTATTCTTCCTTTGAACTATCCTCTAGAAGTTTCTGCTAATTTTTCTGTAATTTTGTTCTAGAAGGAGGCGAGTGCTAAATGACTAATTCATTTTGTTTCTTATTTCAAACAGAAGTAACAACAAAAGAAACTGTTTCCAGGAGAATTATCCTGCTTTATATTTAGCCTGGATTGACTATTTCAGTGTGCAGTAGTCATATGTACACCCTTCTACCTGGCCTCATCCTCCCTGTGAGCTGCTGAGTGTTCCTGCAGTCACGGAATGCAACATGCATGGAAGAACTTCTGATGAAAGATTTTATGTCTGACTGATTCAATAGGAAACCAAAAAAATCAAGTAAGGAAAAGCATATGACACTAAAATACATAAATTAAGTCACTGTATTCCTGCCAACAAAACTGAGAGAATATACTTGATAACTCCCCTGGGCACATGACAGCAGTGGATGGTAGGGATATGAGCAACTTCAGAATTCACAAGGAAATTCAACTGGAATTCACCTGGAAATCCTGTTAGTCACAGCATCTGCCTCACGTTGCCTAAGGGATTGACTTTCTAGCCTTCCTAGTACCAGCACCTGAAAATAGGTTTTTGCTTTGGAGTTGCACTGAGATAAATGAGCTGCTCAGGCACATTTAAGTCAAAACTACCCTCCCCCTTGGTTTGGTTGGTGTTTTTTTTGGTCTTAGGACTGTGTATTGACATCCAGGGTTGCCCTTCCCAAGAGCCACAAGCAGAAAATGTAGCATCTCTAACTATACAGCTGCCATAGACAGAAAGTTAACAATTATCTGAAAATGTATGGAAAAAACCATGTAAACCAGAGATATAATTCAAAACTATCCTACAATTCAGTTAATCCTGTCCTGTCTCAAAGCAAATGTTAAAATAGTAAGAATCTTGAAAGATGGGTGTTTTATTCCACTGAAATAAGATTTTTACATCACCTGAGGACTATAGCCCTAAAGTATAGACAATTTGTTCTCAGTTCATTTTGGAAGACAAAACCACAAAAGAACAATTTTGAGTTTCAGAAAGATTTACAGTACTCTGTATGTATGTGCTTTATACATTCCACCATCATGGCAACTGATAGAAAGTTACTGTCAAGCAAACATTATTTAAGGATACAAAGACACTACTATGCCATTATTAATGAAATATATTTAATATTTGGTTTTAATTTTCCTCCTATTTTTCCTTGCTTTCTTACAGTGAGCCCGTTTGATTATTGGTGTTTTACCAGACAGCTGTCATCCCACTCTGGCAACCTTCCTGGTTTTGAATATGTGGTATAATTTACAGGTTTGCTACTCATACCTGTAATATATTGTTTGTCTTTCTAGATGAGAACAATTTCATCTTATCCCCCACAGAGACTGTGAGAACTCATATAAAGAGGACAGTACAAATAATCTTTATCCATTATGATTTATTCTCTACAATACTTCATTAGAGGATAGAGTTCAATTATTTACACTCAGAAATTATTATATAGGTAGGAGGCAACCAAGTGTAATATAAAGAATTGGTCTGACGTCTCTGCACTGTAGGTCAAAAGAGGTCTCCTGCTTTAAGGAAATAAATTAACCAAAAAAACCCCCAACAAAACAACATGTAGTTTCTGAATACAAACAGAAAACAGCACTAATAGTCAGTGAAGACTGCAGAGGTTTGTTAATGTACTATGAAAACAAATTATTCTGTGCAAAGGTTAAAATGAACTCTTAGATTTCCTTACAGATTTTTTTTTTGTTCTGATAAATTGTAGATATGTGATATTTTGACCATATAACATTCCCAAACTGAAATGGCTTCAGTTGAGATTGACTGTTGAACAACATGAAAAAAAAAAAATTAAGAACCTCACAGTGGAAACATTTCAACACTGACAGACTCCAGTGATCAAAGACATTCTCCTGTAGTTACTGTAAAACAAAGACATTTCATCATTGCAGTGAGATTATTTATCAGTTGTGGTTGTCATGAGAATAAGCCCTTCTAGACCAAAAGGCACTTGCTTCTAAGGATGAGCTAATCCACATCAAACCAGGTAACAGTTGTTTTGAGGAGTAGTTCTAACCAGCTGTCCCAGCCAAGCAACCACGGAGAAAATTTCAGATCAATTGGCCACTGATTTTGGTTGTCTCCATCTTGAGGGAATTCAAACTACAATTTGTTCCTAGTTCACCTCTTTCATCCTTATGCATAGCTGCCATGTAATGATCTAGAAACGGGATTATTTCCTGAGACCACCTGTCCTTGTCATACATTTCTCTGAGCTGACTTAGCTATTGACACAGTTTTCAACTGATTTTATAGCTGGACCCTTATGGGACTAAAGCTGAGAGGGCCTGTTCCTTAGGCAGCAGACCAGTGTTTCTGATCTGCCAGGTTCTCTTCTCACTGCAACAAGACAAGAACACAGTACATATTTAGAGGCATTTATGTTTCGTTGTTGTTTTTTTTTTTTTTTAACAGACTGAGTGGGGAAATAGAAGTGGGAGAGGATAAGACTTCCCCAGTCCCAAACCATCTGTCCCACTTCAGGCTTAAACCAACCAAGTTACTCAATCCTAAAATTCTGTTCTTTAAAAAAATGACAACTAACCCTCCCCACCCCACCCTTTAGTCATCCCCTAGTCAAAGAAACTGAAATCAGGAAAACACTATACACTGTTGAAGACACAGAACAGGGCAAACATCTGAAAAAGAAACAGTATAGTTGAAAAGCCTGGCACTGTATGCCTGCATGACCAGTCTCACTGAGCGTGCTCAGGGGTGAAGTTTTAGCACCATTTTTTTGCCTTTTTTTAAACCTTTTAGAAATTAAATTCTAACATAGAACACTTGAACAGTAATGAGTGTAGCCCTATGTATCATACTGTTTGACAGCTGAAACGTGAGTGGTATGCCTGGAGCTGACCCCACCCTCCCCCATCACTACATGGCACCTGGGAGAGTAATTACAAACTGGAGTGGTTTGTAACGAGACTCATTTATTCTCAGCAGCAGGAAGTCATGAAACAATCCTTTCATCTTCAATTGCTTTTCAACAATATCACAAGGGAAAAGTGGCAATTTGTAAGAATGACCCAATACGGAAGGAAAGCTGGGTCAATATTGCACCGTTATCCAGAGGAATCTCCCTCACATCTCTCTCCTCCAGCAGAACATTTCACCAACATGAAGCAAAATGGCACAAATTGTGCCTTTCTTCCTTAGGACCAGGAACAGCACCCTGCAGTTCTCAGCTTCCTACCAGCCCTATTCCCTGCCATACCAAGGCATAATTTCAGGCTTCAAACACCAGCCAATTACAACACACAAGCAGTTTCTAAAGAGCTATGCAACCAAACAGCCATGACTCTGCTATGCACTTGTATTTTCTTCCCTGATCATTACTGACTCTCCAGAAATTTGGAAAACCAACCAACCAAACCCACCTCAAATTATATTCTGAAGTCCAGTTATCTCATTGGCAGAGTGTCATAATTTAGAGTTTATGACATCCCTCAATGATGCAGCAGAATAACAACTGATAACTTCCTTTTAGAAAAGAGAATTTCTTGTGATCATCAACCACAGGAGAAAAAATACAGAATGCACATGAGTTTCATGCGGTTTGGGCAACACAAATTTCCCCACTCACTGCCTGGATGTGACAATGACTAAGCCAAGTAAGATTAATCTTAACAGCAAAACTACAGAGCTCCATTCCATAGACCTGCTACAAACTGGAACACACTCACAGCCCGTAAGATCAGTAGTCATACTGGCAAAAGTGGCTGTCCTATCAAAAGGAAGGTCCCCAAGACTGTTAGCTTAAATTAAACAAATTTCCGTCACCTACTCTCACTGGTACGACTACAGTCAATGCTCTGCAAGCCCCTCCCCAGCCCTAATCCTATCTCTTACAAATATTTGGAAACAAAACTTGGTCGTAACAAAGACTGTCCAGGGACACTCGAGTGTCTTTTCCTCTGTGTACACAGCATGTGCCATGTCGCTCTCTTACAGGCAAAACAGCATTGCATTTCATAGCAGGCTTCATCACCAAGAATCCAACCTACCAAGGATCTGAGCTTAAAGCCTTCAAGGGTTTATTTAAATAATGGATTAATTTTTCACATGTTTTCTGTCCATGAGGATGGGGTGCTATCCAGGTGTTCAACCCTCCCCAATATCATGATGTCCGCCTGTGATGCGTGGGGACTGCAATCAGCTCTCAGTACACAACAGATACCAAAGGTTAAAAAAAAATTAAAAAGAACCTAAAAAATGTTTTGTTGGACTCCGTTGCCCAGGCTGCCAGGGGAATGCTCCTACTTGATCTGGGGGGTTTCCGTAACAAACAACTCAAGTTTCCAGAGTGTCAGTAACACCCAGGAACAGATCAGTCCGAAGCAGCACTTTCACTCCTAAAGGTCTTCTGCACCTCACGACAGTTCGTAGGCATGGAGCCCCAATCCAACTGAACCCCCACTCGGAGGGAAGGCTGAGATAAGGCTTGGGCCCCTGAAGTCCTGTCACGCTCTCATCCTCCCCCCAGGTCAGTGGGAAGGCAGACTTGGCAACGGAAGCTAGCATCATAAAATGGTGCAGTAATAGAAGTAACTGGACCAGGAAGAGGAGGCATCTGCCCCGATGATGTCATAGCCGTTGGCAGCAACTGGGGAGTGGGACTGGTCATGCAGCCGTGTGTCAGGAGTAATGATTGTAGAGGGGGGGGGGCATGAAGAGTGCCATTCTGGAAACAATGCTGGCGGGAGGCCATGTACTCTGCATAACTGATTGTCACCTTCTCACTGCGGTACCTGTGGGAACAGCGGCAGGAAAATAACGTCAGACTACGCAACACAGAGGGACTGGACATAAAAACATTCACCCCAGACTCCCCTTTAGCTCAGAGCCAGTGATGACCAAGAGGAACCCACGTGTATGAATAACCTATTGAGCCTGAATTAGCTCCAGTGTCCCAAAAGATGAGCCCTAATCAAGGTGATCATAATTAAAGGGATGCCTGAAGTAGCACACAGGAAAAAAATAATCGATTTGTATTCTTTTTTACCCACGTGCAATGGGCAAAAATGGCATGAAAAGTTTGCTGGAAGAAGATTCAACTACAGTGATTAAATAACCAGTATTTCACTATTGTTTTCTTCTGTGGTTATCTCCACGTTTGAAAAGGCAGTGAAAAAAATTGAGAGGTGGGTAAAGAGAGGTTTATTATAGCTTATAAATGAGTTAGTCCATGTTGTACAATCAGAATTCACAAAATGTGAAGTTCCTTTGGAGAGACTGGAGTTTTCCAAGTTCTTCTAAAGCATGCTAAACAACAGCCAGCTACAAAGTGGTTATGAGTTGCACTAAGATCACATTACATCATATTTTAATGAAAACCTTCATCCTGTCATCTCCTGTTAAAGAAAACCCTGCACACCCACCTCATTTCTCTAGAGGTAAAGAATGACCTGATAAATTAGTGTTTCTATACAAAACCAGAAAGTCCCAATTTTTACTAACATAAAGGGGGCAGAAACCAATAGCACAGCTAGGGGTATAGAAAAGCAAGCAAATTCTGAAAACCAGCCAAATTTGAGTGTGGTTTGGTTTTAAGACAGCTGTCACCTATGAATAGCTACAGCATTCACAGATGAGCATACTGAGAAAAGGAAGTTCATTGAAACATACCGAAAAAATCAAAGGTTCTGTTTCTGATCTTTCACATAGATGGTAATACTAAAACCAGTGACACTTCTCTTAGAAAAATGCCAACTTCGATCCTGCACAGACCAAACACATTGTGCTTAATTCCATATGCATTATATGCCTAACACATGGCATTTGTGATTTGGTCTTTCGCACTGCATCTCCTCTGGAAGAGGCATAAAGACTTACATCAAGCACAAATATTTTAAATCACCCAGAAACCACTATAAAGTAAAATTAAAAGACAACAAATACATCTACTTACCTGGTAAGTTTAATTGTTTTCCTAAAATCATTGGTAATGGGAGCCTTAAAGCCACCTTTCCTGAGTAAGGAGTCTATGGTCTGGATCTGATCCCAGTCTATTGAAAAATAGAAGCAAGGCAAATTTTTCAAAATAAAAAAATGTTTCAAAACCACAAGAGATGCATAAAAAGAACTCTAGAAAAACAAACAACTAAACAGGAAACCCCGAGCTTCAGAAATCCTAGTGTTGAACTGGACATATATGGCCTGATGCATGCACACTATCTGCACATGCCTACCCCTTTAAACTCATTGGAGCTGATCTATGAAACAGTAATTCCATTTTCCATTCCATGTCTTCTTATAAAGGTCTGTGCCTTGCTACTGTTGCAGGGACCCCGAAATTTTCATCATGTGCCGCTTAGCTCCCTTGAAAATAAGATAATACTTAGCTCTTTACATAAACAAATTGGGATTGATGCTCTAGTGACAGCACAGTGCACTGCTATGTGAGAGATCAGAGTTAAAATTCCTACCTTAGTCTTTTGCCCCTGAGCCAGGAGGATGCGACCACTCCACTCTGCTAGGTGGAGGAAAGGAGGAGGCAATATTTTGAGCAGTTACCATGGTGACCACTACTCTATTTGAGTGGGAAGTGTGCTTCAGAGGGGCTGTGTTTCTAGCCCTCCTCTGGAGGATGCTACTTTAGCAAGAATGGGGAGGAAAGTGACTCTCCTGTTGGTGCTGTGCAGCGTGCAGTTATCCTAGTTGGTGGGAGAAACATAGAAGAGGAAAGATGCAATGCTGAATGAGGCTGGAAGAGCCATACTTCGAGATCCTCTATTTCTTCAGCCCTAAAATATTCTGACACTAAGATAGAGCTGTGCAAAGATATGGGATGAGAAAGGGCCAGATGAAAACCCAGCAACAACTGTATCAGGTGTCAGTTGTCAAGATTAAGCCTGGTGGTTCCATGGCACCACTATGAAGACAGCATTGTATTCCAAGCCCCAAACTGGTAGATTTAAGTTACCCAATTCTGTGAAACAATGTGTTGACATGTTTGGCTGCCATCTCAAACCCACCTTGTTCCTTAGCAACCTCAGGTAAATACGTGGCTGTGCGTTTGACACCTTTCTCATTGATGAACTCTATTCTGATCCCATGGATTCCAACCTATAGATGGAAATGAACAGCCAAATAAGAGGTGTTTGCTAGCACTGAGTCCATGACTGAGTTGTCATTCCCACAACACTGTGTATCTCTCTCTCTCTTCGGACAGTTTGGCTTTTGCCTGGATAAGGTCATTCTCTTCCCCACTCTCTGCTCTTGCCTGGCAAGTCTCACAAGTGGCTCTCTTAGCCACCCTTCCCAGACAAGCCTCACCAGTGTCCCTGCCACTTCTCCTGAGGTAAGTCTTGTCAGTTTTCCATCTCTTCTGTCACGCAAGAGAGACAAAATCTCTGCACACAAGAATGATGCCTAAAATTACCCAACTATGAAGTCCACACATATATTCTTCTTGAATGAAATACAATTCCATGTACAAGGTCCTAAAAACCATTCATACCTCTGGTCTTAACTACTTTTTATTTCCAGTTTCTATCCACACCATCAAAATACTTCCCAGGTTTTTATACATGTATTTACACCCATTGCCTATTGGGCCAAGTCCATGAATCACTTTCATGTTTCTTTCATTCGCATTCAGATCACCCCCAACCAAAAGCATACTGCTAGGCCATCCCCTTCCTTCCTTCTAATTTTCCAGCCCCATTTCTTCTATTCCCAGTCTCTTCTAACCCCATACACCCCTGTAATGAAGGAGATACATCACCATGTACTAACCCGAACCCGAATGGAACGAGAGAGTGATGCAGAGTTCCAAATGCACCTGTTCTCACCTCCCAGTCCAGGTAGTCACTGGCATCCTCAAAGTTAGTGAGGAGGGAGACAGAGCAGAAGAGTTTGGGCAGCTCCTCGCGGGTCAGGGGGGGAAATCGGCTGTCCTTAAGTGCACTAAAGGGAAGAGAAGATACATCACCCAATACAAGCACCACATTAAAGTGTCAGACGCTCAATTATCCCCCTTTTGATTATGCCTGCATGAAACGTGTTTCTCTGCTATTGCAGAGAAAGTGATTTGCATCTCTCCCTAATCTAATGAACTGTAATACCAGTGGCAAGCTTCCTGATGCTGTCCAATGCCTACTGCAGTAGGAGAGAAATTACATGATACAGATGTCAAAACTGTTGGTATGCAAGACAGATTTGACAGTAGCCTTAAAATGTCCACTGCAACTCACCTTTTGCAAAGATGTTCCATTAAATCCTGATATATCACCTCACTGTAACTATCATACACTCAGGTTTATTTCATTATGAAGTATATTACGTTGAACTATGACGATCCAACATCGTAACCTTGAATCCTTACAGACCTTCAGTAAACAAACTAATTTCGTATTCATTTCATTTTTGACAGTTACCTGGTTAATGTATATTCCCTGAGTCCTGAGTGAAGATTCATGGCTGAAAAGGTCCCGATGCAGCCACGAAGCCGCTTGTCTCGCCCCGTCTTCCACGTCACAAAGAGTGGACTGAAAAGGTAAAAAAAAAGAAACCCTCCAGCCTCTACAGATATTTGGTTGCTAAGGGGAGACAACCAAGGTGTAAAAGAGCCACATGCCTTTGCTTTCTCTCCCTCCAGTAAACCCCAGCAGGCAGGTTTGCTCACCTGCTATCTAGCAAGAACAGAACTTCATGCCCACACTCCCCACATACAAAGCCCAACACTTCCCTCCACCTTTTCAGCATATTCCCTCCTCTCCAGCAGTACTCTGGAAGTCCTCCATGGATACCTTCCTGGCCAGACTCTGTGGTGTCTTTCTAATGAGTGATATGGTTATCTGATCCCACGGATTCATTACCTGTCAGTATTGGCCTCACTTTGTAACATCCACTAGTTTACAGCAGAGCTCATATAAAAAAAGCTTTTTTTTCCTTTTTTTTTTTTTTTTTTTTTAAAGGAATAAAGAGAAATCCAGATTTTTTTTTTACTCCCTGTTATTTCCACAAGGATCTGACTTCTGGGTCCATCCCTAAGGCTCAAGCAGTTTATGTCCATTTCTTTTGCTTACCTTACATTTGATTTCTATTTACACATATTCCCTCCTGTTGAACACATACCTAAAACCCTATTGTTCCTACTCGAACATCACCTGGATGTCCACCTTCCTGTCTACCATCACAAATTTACAGGCATACTAGTAGATTCTCAAACTCAGCAGGCTCATTTCAAGCTGTTAAACTACAACTCATGATTTGGCCTTAAAGAATAACAAGTTCAGTATAATAGAGCTCTATGAAGAGATAAACAGGTAAAGATGACTGTGAAGATTAAATACAAAAAATTAACTTCTACAGAAGTGAGTGAAATTGCAAAGAGATGTAGAGAGAAACACTAAAAGGACAGTGGTGGTTGCAGCTCTACAAGAATGTCTGAACATCTGCAAAATTCTGTAAGGCAACTGATAATGCTGACCTAATTATAAAAACAGAATGAGTGATTCTGTGACTTGTTCAGAGTACAGAGTACTAAATACAAAACATCAGTCTGTGGATTTCTATTGAACTTTAAGTAATATGACAGAATATAATTTTCTGAGATTAAAAGAACATTGACAGGAGTTTTGAACCATCAAGACCGATTCGACAACATAGCTCAGACACTTTCCTCAAACTCTTGAAGCTTTTGTAAGCAATGTACCTCTGCAGCAAACCTTACCAAAAATACTAAGATACTCTATTGAGACAACAAAACCAGAATGGAGTGTGGATGGTTTCTCAAACACAGCAACAGAACTTCTTACATCTAAGTATTGAGAACATAATTTAAACATATTTTAAACTGTAGTAATAAACCAATGCCCAGTGATGTTTCTCAGAGCAACAATGGAATTAAATCCATCATAACATAAATCCATCATTCAGGATTTAGTTACCAGCTGTGACCAATGGCATAAGTAAGAGCCAAAAGAGCAATTAGCCCTTGAGTGATAAATGTGAAGGACTTTGCCCACAGAGGAAGTGGAAACACCCTTCCACACCCAACAACAACCTTCTGGTTGGCTTGACCAAGACATGGGATTTTCTGTTCTAGTTTTCCAATAACACTTCAAGGCACTTGCAGGATATCATTCCTCTACATTTTCATCTAGCTATCATATGTTGAAAGAGCAAACAGAAAAGAGTGTAGGAAAATACATTAGAAAACTTAAAAAAAACCCAAAACAAAGAGATACTAAACTTACACAGGAGATCTCTGAGAAACATTACTGTCACAAGTTCAGTAGAAATTTACTTTAATCTAATAAAATTTTGAAAGTACTGCTCAGTCCACGTGACACTCACCCCAAAGAGAAAAGGAAAGGAAGAACATAAAAAACATCACTCACAGAATACAAATCTAAGTAAATTCCCCTTCAATTCAAATTGCAGGTTCACATTATCAATTTGCCTCTTTCCCCTTCCAAAGGGAAAAAAATCCCACAACCCATCTTTCCACTGAGCTGCAACACAGCTTTACGCATCTATAATATAAGAGATATTATCAGAGGGGAGAAGATAATTGCTTCAGAAGGCTGTATATTTTAAAATACCTTAAAGCATATTTAAAACCATTTTTCATTGTGGTCAGAACAACTGAGGCATAAAAAGAGATATGATTCTGTACACATAGATAAAATTTAACTATTTTCACTGCAGAGAAGATGATGTTTCTGTCTCTGAAGAATAAATGCACTCAGCAAATTGCAGGTGCAGCTGACAATAAGCCCATTGTTCCAGAGCCCCTCCTTGAAAAGTGTTATTTCCCAGATGTACTGAGAAAAGTCACAACAATCTTTTGTCCATGTTCACCCAAGAGCATTTACTGGTACTTTGCAGCCATATCCTCAGCAGATTATGTCAACTGTTTCTTCCCCAGCCACAACATCCCACTTATATGTGTTTGATGATGGTTTTTAGGCTGAGAGGGGAATTTCAGCAACTAAAAATTAGCTTCATCAATTGCAACTACAAAGGGAATTTTAAGGTAGAAAAATAAAGTTTGTTCAAAACAGGGTTTAGCTTGTACTAGGGAAAAACCTGTTACAGAACAGATTTTATGATGAAAGTATCTTATTATTTGTCTTGCATGGCAACTAGAAACTTCCGTGGTATAGTTTTAGCACCAGTTTGTAATACCTACTATTAAAAAATCAGACTGAAGTACAAAAGTGGAAAAAGTAACCAATTAACTACTTGCACAAGTTCCAAACTGTAATTACTTGGAGTAACCTGAATAGCAAAGGGGATGTTTTCTTGCTTTGCCAAGTTCATTCAGACATAACTACAAGTCTTGCAATGCCACCATTTCTCCATTGATCTGTGACCATCACTGCTAACACTGGAATAAGGGAACCTTACTTCACAGGTATCTGCCAGCTCCATAATTCCCATCAAGAGTGTTGTCCATGTGCACATCCCCTCAGGCTGGTAACTGAAATTCATGGTGGTTTTCAATTCATCACCCCGTAACTTGCATGTTATTACACTGTTTATGCCAAATCCTGACCTTCACACCCACTTTTATCTTTAAGGTTCAGCACCAGTTTAAAAACCAGTTTAAGAACAGGCTGTGCCTCTTTCTATTCAATCAACAGCCTCTTCTCTGTTTGTCCAGAGACACTTGCAGTATAAACCTTTGTTTTGTCCAAAGATCTCTTACACTGACATTAAGTATGTCACAAAAGGCCACAATGCAAATTATTTCTGTATTTTTACTTTGTGTACTCTTGTATTTGATAACATTTGGCTTGAAGTTCATTACATTACTGTCTCAAGTGGGACAGTTCATCCTTGTGTGCTGCTCTCCAAGAGAGCAAACCCCAAGCTTTTCCCTGGGGTACCTCCAACTGTTTCCTGGAAGCAACAGCATACATGCTGAAACACAGGGAAATCCAGGTAAGCATTTGCTGACAGGGGAAGAGAAGGGAAGGGCTGGTTATATTTTGTTGGTGTGCTGATCTAAAAGACTTGTAATTATGAGCACAGAAATAACCAATGAACAAATTTTAACTTTTCAAATCTGGGCATAAAATTCAACCAGCTGCTATTCCCCAAAGGACATCCTTTTTGAAACTAGTCTACAGAAAAAGCAACGAAATCCAGCCAGAAATCTCCTCTGACACCAAAAGAATGCAGCTCTATAAAACCATCTCTCTTACCGGCTTAGCAGAACAACAGCAAATAACCCTTTGCATTCCAAGCGACAAAATAATAAGCAGACTAACATAAAATGTTCTCTGACTAACATAAAATGTTCTAAAGAGAGCCTACTTAGTGTAGGTATGAACACCAGAAATGTTTCAGCCTGGGGAGTCCCTGGAACTATTTGATATCCTAGTCCAGAGCATTTCTCTATTCATTTATATTTACAGTATTAAACAGCTTACTCTGTGGCAGCATTCAGAACATGTATCCATAATCCAGCTTGAATAATAACTGCATGGAAGCACAGCCTACATCCACCCTGACAGCAGTAAGGTGGGCAGTCACTGAATACACAGAGAAAGGAAGTCCTTGACCTGTTTAAGCCATTGTTCCTTACATCAATTTAAAATTCATTAACTTAAATTAAGGATGCCAGCAACTTTTTCTTTTACCTATTGTTCTGGAGGAGGCCCCTGGAGGAGTGTCAGAAGGTCCATCTGTCACTGATCTTTCCCATATAATTCTTTCAACCAACATTTTAACAACATTAACATTTCCACACCTACACAGTCAACCTTCAGATAAACATCAGCTAAATCTCACCAAAGGAAACAGCTTCATAAATCCTTCTCCTCACTTCTGCTCATACACATCTTCTTTCCTCCTAACCTTGGTATCGTCCTTGAAAGTTAACTCTCTTGGCAGTGCTGGGTTCATGGCTGGACTCAAAGGTTTTTCCAACCTAAATGATTCTACGATTTCTTTGCACATTGCTCAACTAGCACTATCTCCCTAACACATCTTCTATAACTGGTAATTTTTAGATTCCCCTCCCTGCTAAACCCATTCACTGGACAGCTGAAGACTCCTGTGAGTGTCCTTGTCCAATCCTCACCAGCCCAGCATTTGTTTCAGGATGAACTGGAAACTTGTTTCAACTTCTTACTTTATTCCCTTTCCATTTGCTTTGCAGAAGGAAGTCTCCTCCCTTTTCCAACTCAGTGTCTCACATTAGAAGCTGGAGCTTCTTCAAGTTAATGACGTTATTTAACTTTTTTTTAGTACAATTTTATAGGTGGCACTGCTCAGTTAATTTTTTGCAGAGGAATCTACTTACAAAGAAGGGGGCAAACTTCACCAGAACATTACCATGAAGTGGGTTTGCATTCCACCCCAAAGAACACAATGCCTCATGGAACACACCAGACTGTGAGCTGAAGAAGCACCACACCTCTTCGTTCTTTCTGTAGAGCTAAGCATGTTCTTTCTCGAAGGACACTCTCTAAAGCTCACTCATGTCCACCAACAGACAATACTTTAATCTTTTGTGCACTTACAGTGCATCATTTTGTTTCTGGCAGACAAAATAAGGAGCAGAATGCCCCCCTTTCTTCCTGCACACCACTTCTCCCACTCCCCAGAGGAAACCCTTCACCCTTCCCCAACCAAACCACAGCTCTGGAAGCTGTTTTCCAGCTTTGCTCCCACATAAGGATGTACTCACTAGGGGTCATTGGTAAATCGAGGAAGCCGTGGCTGAGGGAACCCGTAGAGATGACAGTAGAGTACATCAAAGCAGTAGCAGCACATCTCTGCTGTCACCACCAGGTTCTTGGTGCTGTTGGCAGTTCCATTAGGCCGAGTAAGTGGGCTCAGAGCTCCTGAAGTGGGATTCATTCGAGTAATTGGGGAATTTCCTGGGCCCAAAGTCAAGTCAGATACGTTCTCCCTTCCATTATTCCCATCTGTATGCTGGTGGTTCTGAAGAGGACCTGAACTGGAGCTTGGTACAGTTGTGGTCTGATTCCCATGACTGTGCGTTCCACTCCCAGACAATTTGGGCTTCTTCACCCCACAACAGCCAGCTGCCAGCTTGGGCTCAAGTGGAGGAACACAGCGTCTTTTTCCCATCCTGCTTCAAAACTCGCTGCCTGGAGCACTGCAGAACCCTGGCATGGAGGGGTGGGGAGAGGGGAGAAGTATTACACAAAGAGTTACAGGTGAAAAACCAACAGCTGCTTCCTTGCTTCTGTTACAGAGGAAGAAAACCCTCCAGCACTGAAGAGAGTTCAGCAGAATGGGTGTTTTCACACATAAATTGCAAGAGTATGGACACAACATGCATGCAATCACACTTTCCAAGTTATTGATAAGGTGTACTGAACACTTTAATAGGTGGCTCAAGCAAAAAAAACCATAACTATACTTCCCATAAAAAGAATAAAACTGTGGGAAAACAGAAAAAAAAAGACTTGGGACTACAGATACATCCTATCCACTACTTTTCCAGCTCACCCCTTCCTCCTCAGTCAATGCCTGCACCAGTGGGAAAGAAGTGCATTTCTCCTCCCTGCTCCCAAGAGGAGAATGACAGCAGCCCAAAATGACACCTCTGGGGTTGGACTCCCAGAGGTGTTGCCCTTGATTTAGCACTGGCAAGATCAAAGAGGAGCTAAAAGCACTGAAACCATCATTTTCTAAACTACAGACTATTTTCCACACCACAAACTGGAAACTGCATTTGCTTTCCAGGACTGGGTGAATCAATACAGCTCCCAAATAAACATGCAGGGGGTACAGGCAAGACGTGCATGAGAGGAAGAGCTGAAGCCAGCGCAGTCTGAACAGAGGAAAGTCACAATAGCAGGAAACAAGTATGGTATAAAAAACCCAACAACTCAAAACAGTGTTATGCCTGCAAAGAAGAGAATAGCAGCTCATGCATCACAAGAAGGGGAGGAACAAACACAGGCAGGAAAGGCTGTGCAGACAGAGATGAACAAACATGATAGGCAAGGATTACAGGTCAGTGGTAGGAACTTAAACACCAACATCAACACGAGATCTGAATACACCAGGGGAGAGAAAACCAGGAGCTCAAAGCACAGGCACATGAGTCACAGAGAACACCACGGGGGACTGAAGTCACACTCAGCTCTCATGAGTACCAGGGTACTACTGTAACCACCAGAGCAGCCCTCCAACCCTCCCAAGCTGAAAGCACAAACACAGTACTGGGGGGTGAGGGATGACACGCACTAACATTCAGGTCGTGACAACTGCCTCCCTCCTCTGCACGTGCAAACAGTGTAAACTTTATTCATGAAGTTTCATCAGTCGTAGCAGGAGTCACAGGACTCTGAACTTAACCAGAACTGCTGTAAGTGGTGTTGAGAGGTGCACCTCTCAATACAAACCACGCATGCCTGCAGTGCTTGCTCTGCTTAGGAATCCTCACCTGAAGGTTTTAGAAAGACCGTAAGGAACAATTTATATGACCTAAGGAAAATGATAATTTTTTCTTTGATCTCTATTTTGCAATAGTAATAAAATTTAAAAAAAGAAGAAAAAGAAAAAAGAAACCAAACCAGGCAAAAGAAAAGCGTAACTTTGACAAAGCGATCATGTAAATTGTTCAGTGCCTATTAAAAGTAATCCGCTCTGGCTCTATGAGGGTGCTGAGCCCTACGAGCCTTCCCCAATTACCACTGAAGGCTCAGCCGCATTGAGGAGGATAAATCATTATTTATTTATTCGGAAGCACAACACTTGATTCAAGATCGGAGACGTGGCAGGGGCAGAGGGGAGCTTCCCTCTCTTCTCCCCTCCTCTGCAGTAGGGGCCTAACAAAGGCGGCCACTCGGTCCCAGCCCCGCTTCCCGGGAGCGCCCCGCGGGCGGGCGGGGGGCACACCGGGGCACCGCCGCGGCGGGACGAGCCCCGGGCTCCCGCACACAAACTTTGCGGGGTGTTCGGGGGGGTCCCGCAGCCCCGCCGGGTCCAGCCCGGGAGACCCCGGGGACCCCCCGTGCCCCCGGCCCGAAGCCCCGAGCAGCACCGGGGCCGCCAGGGGGCGCCGCGGAGCGGGACCCCCCCTGCGGCCTCCTCCAGCCCGGGGCGGGCGGGCGGACCACGGCGCCCCCCTCCACCACTGCCTTCCTCACCCCCCCGGGGGTGTCACCCACCTCCTGCACCCGTCCCGGCTTCTCCTCCGCCTCAGCCCCGCCGCCGCCGCTGCTGCCCCGCAGCCTTCTGCCGCCTCATGGGGCCATGGGCCTGGGCGAGGCTCCCCGGAGAAGCGGGCCCGGCGGGCGGGGGAGCGGGCAGGGCCCGCCGCGGCCGGGGCTTCCCGGGGCGGCCGGAGGACCGGAGCGAGGCCGCGGGCAGATCCGCCGCTATCCCGGCAGCCTCCTCCTCCTCCTCCTCCTCCCGGCCGTGAGGTAATGAGGGACGAAGACTCATAGTCCGCCAGCCTCCCGGCGGCGCCCAAACAACCAAGGCCCATGGGCGGGCGTTCTGCCCCACGCGGGAACCATAGAGACGCGCGCTTCCGCGCTCTCCCGTCACGTGAGCACCGCACGTGCGGGAACAAACAGTTCCGGGGGCGGGGAGGCATCGTCACTCGGCAGCGCCGCGCTGCCATTGGCCAGCGGGGCGATGACGGCTTAGGGGGAGGGGCGCGAGCTGGGGAGCGTCCATTGCGCGGCTCGAAGAGGGGGAGTCCTTTCTTCCCTCTTACTCCCTCCTCTCCCCCCCCGCTGCCCGGAGCGCTGGTTGGACCCGGAGCGTTGAGGGCCGATCGGCGTGAGGGGGGAGCGGCGCTCCGACCCGGCCCTGAGGGGGGAGCGGCGTTCCGACCCGGCCCTGAGGGGGGAGCGGCGCTCCGACCCGGCCCTGAGGGGGGAGCGGCGTTCCGACCCGGCCCTGAGGGGGGACCGGCGTTCCGACCCGGCCCCGAGGGGGGGGAGCGGCGCTCCGACCCGGCCCTGAGGGGGGACCGGCGTTCCGACCCGGCCCCGAGGGGGGGGAGCGGCGCTCCGACCCGGCCGTGAGGGGGGAGCGGCGTTCCGACCCGGCCCCGAGGGGGAGGAGCGGCGCTCCGACCCGGCCGTGAGGGGGGAGCGGCGTTCCGACCCGGCCCCGAGGGGGGGGAGCGGCGCTCCGACCCGGCCCTGAGGGGGGACCGGCGTTCCGACCCGGCCCCGAGGGGGGGGAGCGGCGCTCCGACCCGGCCGTGAGGGGGGAGCGGCGTTCCGACCCGGCCCCGAGGGGGGGAGCGGCGTTCCGACCCGGCCCCGAGGGTTAAAAACAGCTTCGGCCGTCGGGACGAGTTTAGTCATAGCCGCGTGTAACATAGGGTTGTGGCAGGAGCCATAAGTAGCACAATGGCAGCAACGCAAAAATTACTTTAGTATTTCCAGCTTCCAATGGGGCACCCAAATCCTTCCCTCCACCCTTCTTCACAGCACCATAAAAACCAACGCAGAGACGTAGTTACTTCATCAAAGGTTTTAGGACATCTTGTAAAAATAGAAGCACTGCATTCCACCCCGAGAGAATTCTCTGACAGCGGGTGGTTTGGAGTAGGTCAGTGGACGGCACAGGGTAGGGAGGCAGGGCAGTGTGGCTGTACCAGGTGCGCTTGGTGAACGTAAGGGCTAATTAACCACAGCGCTCATTCCTAATTCCCTTCCACCAACACGGGTGAAACGCCCGGGCAAAACGAAGAGCAAACTTTGCATAGCCCAGAGTACCCGCACTGCACATTCAACCCCAAGAGACAAACGGGCTGAACTCCTTCAAGACTGCAAAATGGAATTTATGCCGATCATTTCTGATCCAAGCTTAAGCAATAAATAAGAGGCATAAAAATGTGAATTGGAGAAATGTGGTTGAATGTCAGTGATCTTACTTTCTCTTGTAGAATAGAATCACAGAATGGTTGGGGTAGGAAAGGAACTTCAAGCTTGTTGTGTTCCACCCCCTGCCATGGGCAGTCACACCTTCTACAGTTTACTCGTGGCCTTCAACATTACAGAATCTACATGGTTTCCACAGCACAAGAGCAGCACTGTCATTACTGCCATTCTAAGGTATTGGACAGCATCATCCTTTTAGTCTAGATGGCAGGCAGCCTTGAATGCCAACTTATGAAAAACTAAGGTTACAAAGAATCAGGTCAGAATACTTGGAAGAACAGAACAAGTTCCCAACTTTTGCAGTGCTGAAAACAATCCTTCCCTCCCTTCTTCCCCCCAAATACCTCTCTTTGCTGGTAATGCCTTGGATTGCACCTAAAATCCTTTTGCCAAGATATGAAACAGTTCCCAGCGCTGCAAAAGTCCACTTCATAATCACCAGCGAGCTTCTTGCCGAGTCCTTAGGAACCTGAGAGTGTTGGCACTGTGTTTTATTACCCTGACAACATCAAACAAATACTTGACCAGTTGTGCACGTTCTTCTCTTCCTGAAGGACAAGAAATGCGAGATGATAGCAGCACTTTAATTCCCACCTTTTCTAGTCTTACCTCTGCTTTTAATTTCAACATACACACACAATTACTGTAACTTCGGTATTAGGAAAGTTAATGTCATTATATTAGAATTGTATCTTTCAATGGAAGTGGTTTCATTTGAACAAGCAAAATCAAGCTAATACCATCCACAGCTGAAACTAATTTGGTTTGCATGTGTTAAAAGTAAAAACACAAGAACAGTGTGGATATGGACATTCTACTTACTTCTCTAATTATAAAAATCAGGAAATAAGAATTAAATACTATTTTTTTAATCTAAGTTCTGAAAGAACTCAGTTCTGAATAAAGGAAAGATAACAGCACTGTAACTGGATGAGGAAAAGAATGTACTCTTAAAAGAGTTAGTTCATGAAACTGAAGTTTCCTGCTGAGGAGACTAAAAATGAACTGATTGGTAATTTTTCTAAAATACTAAGGTTAAATGGACAAGTGCAGGGGGAATAATCCGTATTTCATCTTTAGGACCTGAATTGGGAACTGCATTACTCACCTTCCACAGCACAGGGTGCTGGCTGATTCCCAACATGCTGTTTCTTCTCCCCTCAGCTTCTTCCAAAGCTTTGTTTTCAAGCTTACAGCTTGAAGAGTTTCACTGGTACAAAGGTACTCAAACTGCTCACGTACAAAACCCTCCAATTCCTTTATTCATGTTTTCAGGATGTATGTGGTACGTACAATTAACATTACACCAGCTACAGTACCTCTGTTGCAAAGAGGTACCTCAACACAAGGTATTCCAGAGCACCAACACAGACACAGACACTACAATATCACTTTGAAATGATTTCTCCCTCCCCCCCCCCCCCCCTTTTTTTTTTTACCATTTTCTTTTAATCTTGACAGCTAGGACTTCTGAGCTGTTGGAGATTCTTTGTGGCAGATCCCCTAGTGCAGTGGCACTGGTGTAAGAAGGCTGCTTTAGACACTGGAAGGTCAGAATGAGAACTGAATGGGGTAACCGAAAGAGGTGCCATTTCCATTGCTCGGAAGCTTGGCTGCTGTCTGGGTCCATAGCTGTATGTCAGCCTCCTGGAGTCCCCTGCACAATCTCCTGCCTTACAGGTGTGTCCATACCTGACACATCAGGAGTTAAACAGTGGGACTGGAAAGACTTTAAAAAGGGATGAGCCTGAGAGAAATCTTTGTTCATTATGACAAGATCAAGGACAATCCCTTCAGGTCACCACGCTTCACGTGTCCATCTGTTCCCTAAACTCATCCGTTTTTATTCCGATGCTCTGCTTAAAAACAAACCCAAACTACAAAAATGTTCAGCTCCATTCTGTACACGTTCTCCATTTCCAAAGTCATTAGTCTGCGTTCAAACCTTCTCCTTTCGCTTTAATTTGGACACTTTCTTGACAGTTCCGTTCTTGTTTAGAAGCTTCAAAACACGATCCTTGTGATCCAAGACCTTTAGCATGGAGTCTCGAGCCTCACTGATTTGATCCATCACGAGTTTACACCTCTGCATGTTCCCCTGAAAGGAAACACTTGTCATTAACTGCAGAATGTCTGGTCTAAGCAATCCCTTTCCCTTTTCCTACTTGTGCCCCTCGTAACTGATAACACAGGAAGTGAACCCACATGGGTTTTTTTAGGTCAGCTTTAGCTTTTCCTAACAGCAGCAGGATGCTTTGTAACTAAGGGTATAGTTTTGGGTTGAGGGGCCACAGGACCTACCTGTATCAGTTCATTGATTCGATGCAAGTCATCATCGGTTGCTGCCTTTTTCTTAGGAATGAGTCCCTCCTGCAGGGCAGTCAGTCTCTCATACACATCATGCTCCAGGTTTGTCTAAAAGACATCAGCCCTTCATGAGAAGGGTCACTGCCAAGCTGGCAAACACTCGCCCACGTTAACAACACTACACAGAAACAGTGATAATCCATTCCCCTCTCAGCTGCTCTTGTCAGTGATTCAGAAGATGGAGCCTCTGACAAAATGTGGCACTATCCATTCCTTTTAACATCCTATTTACAGGATTGCTCCTCTTCTGAAGAAACATGGATCCTACTACAACTGCTTCCCCTACTTCTCACAATACTATTCCAGGAATGCAGAGGTTTTGGGGAGTTTGGTGCTAAAATGCAGAGCACCTACCTCACCCCCAACCTGAAACAGAAGCATCCAGGAATGTGGATCAGTGCTGCCTCCTCAGATCAGCCGCACCATCCCAAACAGACGCTTCTTCAGACCTGTGCACCAGCAGGAGGGAGTTGCCAGTTTTGATCATCTGTACAAAATACATCAGCTCTTATGTCTGGATCAAAACCAACACTCCAAGTTTCCAAGCCACTTATGCCACATTCCTGAGAAAGGGGAAAGCATGTCCCACTCCCTTTGGGCACTACACACCAGCTCCTTTAGGGTATCCCAATGTACTGAGTTTGTAAGAATGTCTTCCTGTCTTACACAGCCTCATGTTCCCCCATATTGCGGGAAGCTCCAAGCCCCGTGCACCTACCAGCTGTAGTAGCTGCGCTGCACAGAGATGGACCTTCCACCCTTGTGCACGACAGGACACACCCTTCTGACTGGCAATCTCTTGCAGCATGGCCTTCTTCTCTTCTGTCACCAGGAAACACAAGCATACAGTACTCAAATTTCAGGAGCTGGCCAGGCCTCCCTTCTCAAACAACAATAACCCAAGTTCTGCTCCCACTACATCCTAATAAATGACAATGAGCAACGTTTTGATTCAGACAGGAAAGTGACCTCCCATCTGCCATGTACCTGACTGCTGCTCTCACTCACTAACAGGTTATCTGTACTTTCAGAAAGGTTACATCATAACCCCTTATTTTCTCATTTAAAGAATATAGTGCTCAATGTTTCAAACACGTGGCACAAACAGTAAAAGGCCCACCTTGTACTACTTCTCACTCCTAGATGTATTTGCACAGTTGTGAAAACCCAGTTTGCTTAAAAGTTTTTGAAATACTAGGTAAAAAGTCTGGAAGACAGTATCTGATCTCTGTTTTCCTTGCATTAGGTAAAAAAGTCTTCTTTAAAAGCCCATTTGTTACTTCACAAGACTAGTTACACTAAATATGGAATGTGATTAAAGTGCAAGTGTTAGGTAGCAAATGAGAAAACTCAAGTGCAGCCTATCACCACGGCATGTCACTTTTATGAGGATACCTTTTGTAAGCAAATTTCTATCACTGTACATAAGTAGATTCATCAATAACCACACCATTTTCTCATTTACAAAACTACAGCTAACTCTGTGTGGCCTCCTTCCCTCCTTGTCTGCTCCATCCCGAGTCTGACCTTTGACGCGGACGTCGCTGTATCTCTGGAAGTGGTGGTAAGCAGCTTTCCAAGGGTTGCGGTAATGACGGAGCAGGGTGATCGGCGGCCTGGGACGCACAGGGACGTATCGTACACCTTCCTCGTCTACAAAAGGATCCAGAGCTGCATTATCATCGAGCAGTGAAAGCAGATTGGCATCCACTCCAGCAGCAGATCAGTAAGTGCCACCTCATACAAAATGTGTGTTGAGAAAATTCATTTTCCCTGAGCAGCCCTTTACAAAAAGTGCTGAGGAACAGATACTTGGATTCTCTATTACTCGTATTTAGGAAGTGGGAATGTGACAGAGCACCTTCTCTGAGAAACAGAACAGAAAATACAGACACCTGAATAAGAACAAAGACATCAGAGACGTCATTACCTATATACTCCTTTGGAGGAGACTTTCGCTTCTCTGCCTTCACCATCAAACTTTTGGCAGTGGATTTCTCATCATCAGTGCTGTTTGTTTCCATCATGTCCCCCTCCTCTGTGGAGATGACATGCTGCTGCTTACGAGGTTTCTTCCTCGGTGAGGCACCAGGTGGCAAATCGCTTGGAGGCATGGAAAGATTGTTGGCCAGCAGTGCCAAAGATGGAGACACAGTACTTGTAGTCAAAGGAGGGACTGCTGAGAGGAAGGAAAGAGAAGAACCCAAACCATCAGCAGTGGGAAGATAACGCATTGTTTGAACACTACTTCCAACAGTATTTCCTGTTTCAGCACAGTGTGAGGAACGTGATAGGTACCAACAGGCCAGATATCAAGCCAGCAGTAATTATTAGGACAAGCCTATAAGCTAAAGTTTTCAGTGTCTCATATACATAAAGAATGAGAGCAGAGCCAATTGTCCCTCAGTTGCTTCATACTTGAAACTTATGTTAATGTTAACAAAAAGGAATCATCCTAACATCTGTCTGTGTTACTGTAAAAAAATATCCCTCTGTATGTACACCAACACAGGTCACTGGCATAGTAAGCAAGTCCCTATCCTCTTGTGATGAGAGAGTCAGATGGAATCGAAGCACGACTGCAGCACTCTCCTTGCAGGAGTCTGCTTGTACTGCCAAGCCCTCAGCACTGATCAGCAGGTCACTGCACCAATCAACACACGTGTGGAGCTGGCAGCAGTGAGCCAGGTAGTCTGAGGGAACGCTTCCTGAACTTGGAGGGACAATCTCCATCAGCCACGACCAAGGCTGCAGCATAAAATTTCTGGGATGGGATCTCTTGACAATTTGGCATACCCACAAATGCCAGGAAGAGACAGAAGAACCCCGAAGAGCTTAATGCTATCTGCCTATGCTCCACACACATCTGCAGCAAGGAGCTGCTTTCTTACAGGACAACATACAGCTTCAAGGAGAGTGATAAAACCAACAGCTAAACCTGAACTCTGAAACTCATGAAAGTGGGATGCACTCCTATCACTTTGCCACTATATAGTGCCCAAGAAAATCTGTAAGGATCTGAATTTACTGACCTTGTCATTTGATAGCAACTATGGCCAAGCTGGGTAAGTAAGGCAATATAATGAACATTTTTAAAAGTTCTAGAGAAAAATATGCATGAATCACAGGAGGGCCCTAGGAAGTCCTAATCTGGCCACGAATTCTTCACATATAAGAAAGGCCACTGGAGCTGAACAGTAGGATTTGTGAACAAACTGAATTTAACTGAGCTATTCCATAATATATCAGTACCACTGCTGAGCATGTGCATTTTAGGCAAGGAACTCACACAGACTCTTTGAAGTTGGATCATTTGAACATGAACAAAGCAACCACAATAAGAAGTGATGTCATGGGAGATTAGAAAAAAGGCAAACTAGATCTTTATAAGGCATATGGGAGCTCTAGTATTCTGTGCTACCATGGAAGAGATGACCTTTTAGTTTCAAGATGAAAGTGTTGCAATCCTCCTAATTCCTCCACTGTGTCAAAAACTAAAAAAGCAAGCGGATGATTACCAGCCACCTACCAGATACTGGTCGCATGATGTCCATAGGCTCCATTTCCTCTTTGATTTTGATCTCTGGTACCACAGGGCCCAGCACCGCTGACAGGGCACCGCTCATGGTGGATGGAGGAGCAGGTGCTGCCACGATGGTGGTGGAAGTGGGCGGGGCAGCCGGAACAGCTCCGGGAATGGTGGACAGTGCTGCTGCAGGCTGGGAGGTGGGACTGGCGGCCGCGATGATCGTTGGAATGGCAGAGGGGGGCTGCTGGGAGGTCGGGGGCACTGTGATGGTGGGCTGCTCGCCACCTTGGTTACACACTGCCTCCATAGACACAGGGACTGGAGTGGCCATGGACACGTGAATTTCAGGCTTTGGCTTGCCACTGTAGCACAAATAAAAGCAAAACAAAGTGAAGTGAACTGTATCTCAGTCATAAGCACCCAGCATAAAGGAAATGAGCCAAACTGGAGTCAGACTATCCAGTTTTTCCTGCACCCACCTGGCTCAATAAAGTGTTTAACAACAGGAGAAGGCTTAATCTCAGTTATATTTCCTCCTCCTCCCCCTTTCTAATCCTTTGTATTTATTATAGATACTACTTTTTCCATTCACCATGACAAGCAAATCCCATGACTAATTCCAGGTAACTTCAAAATACTTGTAAAAGGATCAAAAGAGTTTTACAATGCAGCCAAGAGGAACTTGTACCCAAAACTGTACTTGCCCCATCCTCTGCAGGAGCTCCCACTGTAGCTTACAGTTATAAAATTGTAAAGCCACTGAACTCTACTGAAGCACGGCACAAGCTGCATTTACCTTTCCTCAGCGTTAATTTTCAAGTACTATAGAAAAGTTTTGAGGCCTATCTCCCCTTTCAATAGTGGAGGGTTTTTGTTTGTTTCTATGAAAGCTTATCACCACAGCTTTTAAGGGTTACTTCCTCAGCTTCACGAACAGCAGAACTTGTCAAGGCTGTTTGTCACAAATTCAAAATAGATTGTTTCCCAAAAGAAAGAAGAATGCTCCAATAGCCAAAGAACACAAGTCAAACAAATGTAATGCCACTATTGTGATGCAGTTGGCTGTTTCCTAAAGTCTTACCCAGCAGGCCTTGGTGATCCAGGCGTGCTTCGCATAGTGCTCTCAACACGTGTGCTGGCCACTTCAGGCGGCTGAGGGGGAATTAAGCTTTTCCGGACTGCCAGCCTGTAAGAGACAGACAGATCTAGGATTCCTACCTCCCTGTGCAAAGACAAACACCCCTGAGAGCAAAGAAATCAGCTCTCTTGCACAAACCAGGACAGGAGTTGTGGCTGTAGCACTGCTCTCTGTATTCAGTATAACCAATTCGCTACACAGAGAGTCTCATTTTACTTTTCAAATTAGGTATTATATTTTCTTTTAAAATAAAAGATTAGTAGCTCTGGCCTAGTCTCACCCAATTTAGGGCTTCTCCAAGAATGCCAGCTGTACTTTCATCCCGTCAGTGAGAACACTTCGCTGCAACTGCCAGGCTCCAGCAGTGGACAAAGGGGTCTGGCCATACTGCTGTCCTGCACTCCTGCTTCAAGACTGAGCAAATCATCTGGAACTAAACAGTGCTCAGATAGCTATCTGCTCCCTCTAGCTGGACTAGACTGTCAGACCCTGACTCCAGGACCTCAAGGCCTGAGTGTGGATGTTAAGATGATAAGGCTGATTAAGGTATTTTAGAGACTATTTAGTCTCCTGTGGGACCAAAAGTCAAATTGTTGTCCAAAATAATCAACCTCTCAAACGGAAACAGTCTTTAGTGATCTACCTCTGACTCTTTAACTTCTCTTTCAGTTTTAGAGCCTGCAGCTTCTCTGCCTTAAAAAAGGTTTCCACCCACATAAAAAATATGCAATTTTAATCTCACAGGACACATTAGTTCCAAATGCTTTCAGTTGCTAGTTGGAAGGAAATGCATTGTTAATTCTAAAGCTGTCTCTTGCCTCTTTATTAAGGCATTTAAAAATAGACAGGCAACATAAAATATTTTAAGAGTTTAGTTACTCCCTCGCTTTTTCCTAATCAGACTTCACAGCAGGGTACTAATCCTATCCTTTCCACTCATCCACATATTCTTCCAAGAAAAGCACTGAAGACAAAGCACCCAATTCTAATTTTAGTAGATTGTGAACTCTTTCTTTTTATCACACTGAGCAAGAAAGCCTCAGATCCACTTTCCCTCAAAAGGTCACTTTCAAGACCTAAGACACAAACTGTCCTTCTCATTTTATTACTGACGGTACAGAAAACTGTATCCTGCCCTGGGGGAGGAGAAGAACGGTTTCACCAATCAGCAGGTTACTCATAACCACTGCTGAGTGAATAATCTGCAAGAATATTCCTTATCTCCACTGAAATGATTCCATTTGGCTGGGCTGGATTGCACAGAAGTCACTCACATGTCGCCTTCAGTTCTACTCACCCATCAGTGGCTGGTTTCTTGCGAAGGATGCTTGGGCGTGGGGAGGAGCCTTGGGCTGGAGCACTGGCACTGGCACTCTGGTTGTGGGTTTGCACAACAGTAGTTGCTGCAGAAGCAGTGTTGAATGTGTTGCTAATAGGATTGGCTACAATGGTGGCTCCATCTGCCAGGACTACTGCTGGGAAGGATGGACACGGACACAGCAGAGAGGAAAACACAGAGAGAGAGTGGAAAGCAGCAGTTACTTAATGAAATGTGATGATAAAGCAGGGGTTTGCAGAGCGTATGTTGTCCATTATCTGAGTCCCTCAGTCACTAACTGCAGTGTTTTCAGACACTTTTGTAAGCAGTATCTTTGCCACGAGCAATCTGATCACTGAACCTTCTGCAGGGAAGGTGGAAACTACCTCCTGCCTAACAAAAGCTTCTCAGGAAATAATCTTTTCCAGAAGACAAGGAAAACACAGAAATCACTAGGGAGATCACCAACACTATTGGGTCAACAGAGTAACACTTTTGGTAAGAGCCCATGTGGCAACACATGCTAGTTGTACATAAGCTACATCAGCTGTGTTTGCATTCTGACCTCCTGCCAGAGCCTGTTTGGCCAACTGAGGGATGCACACCACGTGGACAGCCAGGAAGTTACAACACTGTGCCTGCCAGCTATGCAACAGCACGTTCTCTTGGATGCCATATCCCATTCCTCCAGTAAGTTGTTGGGGCTTCATCGGACCAATCATTTTTAATGAAAGATGGTTTCTGTCATAGCTCAATATCAGGTTACCAACAGCAGAAGGTACCTGGCTGTATTCTAATTGCTCCTGGGATCTAATGCACAGCCGGAGAACGTCGCTCACTTTTAAGTTACTTTTCCTACAAGGCCTTACTGAAGGCATTTGTTTAAGCTCAGGCACTGCCAGTCTTTTCCACTGAAGTAACCCATCCAAGGCTGCCCACACACTCCACCTAGTACGCTTTAAAAATAAATCAGCTCAGAAATAGGCAACAGATATTTGCTGGGAGAATATGTGCACGGATGTATTCAGTGTCCACCTCTGGACCAAAGAGACTGTAACAACATAATCAGTCAGAGCCAAAGGTGTAGGACAGCAGCTCAGCTGCTCTGTCTCGGTCTGAAGCGAGGACTTGGCTGCTTGCACTTACCTGAGGTCTTGGTGTCGCTGGGTGGCTGCTGGGCACCAATGGGTGCTGGCTGCAGCCCCTGCGTGCCCATGGGTGCAGCAGGGTGGAGTCCTTGTGTCCCGATGGGCGCTGGCTGGATGCCCTGGGCACTGATGGGTGCGGGCTGGATGCCCTGGGCACTGATGGGAGCCGGCTGGATGCCCTGGATGTGCCGGGCGTGAGATGCATCGACTGTCATCAGCTGCATGGGGTTCAGGTGCACAGTGGAGGCCACTCCCACACCGGTCTGGGCTGTGATGGCCGAGTTGGGCGCCTGGGCTGAAACTGGGAGCAGCAACACAGACACCTCACCAGCAGGTCACCTCAGTTCCCCCTACCATCTCTCGCTCAAATACTAACTTTTTTTTCAAAGACTTTTTTTTGCTTTGAAAAATTAATTTGCCAGTGTGCTTGTTGCAGTAGTAAATTTGAGAGTAGAGAAGTAAGATTGTCTGCCAGAAGAATTAAACATTACTGCTGATTTTCATTCTATTTTTTATTTCAAATTGCAGCAAGAAAGAGAAAAGATCAGTTAAACTCTGCTTTTAGGTAGACTCAAATTACAGTCTCAGAAAGCTGTGCTGTATATTTGCTCACTATCATATTGTATAATGCATGTCAGTACCAACACTTGGCATTTTTTCCTGCTTAAAAAAATAGATTAAAAGTAATCAGAAACCTAAGTAATTTCTTGTGCTCTGAAGTTGAACACAACCTTATCTGGCCTCAGAACATGGCTCACAATTATGGGCTGGATCCCACAGCTCAAATGAACACGATTATCTTCTAGTGGCAGAGCAATGTTCCCAACAATACACCTTCTTTAAGTAGCTCAATTCATTTAAATAAATTCACAGCTCTAAACAACTGATTCCATCTTTTCAGATCCACTACACAGTGTATTACAGCTCTCCCACACAGCACTTAATAATACTGCTGGACCACTTGCAGACCCTGGATCTCCAGATTTCCAGTCTCTACAGAGCTGCACCAGGATTTCTGCAGGCACACACAGAATTCAAGTGTGAACTTGCCAACAATGGCCTTGCTTGCTAACAGTGCAGAACAAGCTGGTTTTATCATTGTCACAGGATTTCCATCAAGTTCTTGTGCTGACAAGACACTCTAAAAACAAGCATCATAAATTGAAACAAGGTCCCTGAAAATGGCTCTGTATGAAGTGTGGCACATTTATTCTCTTAGTCAAAACACTACTGTTGCAAAACTTTCTATCCAACAAAATCCTTTTGGGATACTATATAAAACACAACCAGCATTTGGAAAGCCAAAGCCAACATTCTGCCTCCAAAATTCTGCATTAACTCTCCTTATCTCAGTGATCTTTTAAAAAGTCTCCTCTGCAGCCTGACTCAGCTGTGCTCAGCATAGGTGTACCTCCCTCCTCATACCCTGAATGCTCTGCTTTAAGTTGTCACCACCAGCTGCCATAATTAATACTTTCCATGGATTCTTCAAGTCAATTTAACAAGTAAAACGTCTCTGTCAATAAGCTCCTGATGAAGAACATACATTTGCATTTATACAAATGACCATTAGCCTACCACCACCCCAGTATGCCTCCAGAACTGGAACTCTTCACTGTGTGCAATTATGTTCTGTCAGGGAAAGTTTAGATTGGATGGTAGGAAAAAATTCTTCCCATAAAAGGTTGTTAAGCCCTGGCACAGGCTGCTCAGGGAAGTGGTGGAGTCCCCATCCCTGGAAGGATCTAAAAGATGTGTGGGTGTGTCACTTGGGAAAATGGTTTAGCAGTGGCCTTAGGAGTGCTGGATTAATGGCTAGACTTGAAGATCTTAAAGGTCTTTCTCAAACTTTAGGTTTCTAAAGAACCCTATGATTCTATACTTTCCTGTTCAACAAATGGGCTTTGCCACCTCCCAGTCCTTCTGAATTTCCTCTATACCGTTCATAGGTAACGTGCTGCCAGCAGACACAGATACACCAGGAAAATCCACATCATGCATGTTCTTGCAGTCTGAACAGTGGAAATTATCACATTAGAGAGAACAGCCCTAAATGAGGTAAGGTAAAAATGCTCCAAATTTTGTCACAGAATGACATAAGTTTGGGTTGTGCATAATTTTTTTGACTGCGACTGTTCAAATACATTAATTGCTCCATTTTTCTAAACAGAACGCTAGTGCAAGTGTGAAAGGCAAATTATTTCTTCCCTTTTTGGTTCAGGTTTCTCTCTCAAACTGTACATTCACATGAAAAGATATTAAAAGAGCTTATCAGAACACCAGGGAATGAAGATGTGTCAATGAGTTGGCTTGGTTTGGAGGAATGGAATTGTTTTGATTTGTAGAATCAGAAACTTTTACTTACAGACACGCAACCGCTGGGATATCAAATATGAAACTCCTGAGAAAACTGTTATTAGCTGGATTTAGTAGGCTCTGAATTAGTTCAGTACCCTCTGTCCATGAGTTTTCCCCTCTGTCAACAAGTCATCAGAGACTTTTTGTGACAAATTATCAGAATCAAGTGCAAATCCTTTTAGTTCCTTCCATCACTAAAGCACATACATAAGCTAAAATCTCAACAAAGCACCCGAGGCTGCTTGTCCCAAGCTGGTCTTACCTGGATACTGGCGGATGGTGGACACGGAGCTGGTGATGGGGGTGTAGGTGTGTGCAGTCAGAGGGTAGGCAGAGGGGGGGTATGTAGGCAAGAAATACTGGAACTGGACAGGCACCGACTGCCTACAGGCATCAAAGAGAGCAAGTGTTACACACGTGAGTTCAACAGTTAACCTTCAACCCCTGCCCTTTAGCACTCCCCGTGCTTTCCAATCTCATCTGTCAGAAGCTATCAATTACCTCAACTATCATAATTGATCCAAAACTACCAAATCCCATCCCCCCCAGGCTTCTACAAGGTTATTTCCACCACAGCAGAAAAGCAGCAGGGCACTCAAACCCTTCTCACACACACTCTTATTGACAGAGCTGTTAGTTCTCTGCCCACCTGTTGTCATTTCTGGTTTCCATTGCTACTGGGTTTGGAGATGCCCGGTGGCTGGACAGAGGTATGAGGTTACTCCTCTCTGCTGTGTAATCAGACTGGATCCGGGGAGAAGTGTGTGTGATTTGCTGGGGAACCACTTTAGCTGCATAAAGACAAACGCTTAATCAATTGACAGGCAAAGGAAAGGCTAAGAAACACTGCAAAGGCAAGATCAGTAACTTTGTCAAAAAAACCAAGCAACACTACTCCCTTCCCTCTCAACCCAAAACAACCCACCCCATCCACAGATGATTTCCTATCCACAACAGACCAAAAGGAGAACAAAGCATTTCTCACCAATTTCTAACAGAATGGATGGATATTCTAAATACATATATAAACTACACTTGCTAACAAAGTCACTTCAGTGCTCAGATTAAGTTCATTATTTTAGGATCAGCCCAAACCATTCTGATGACAAGAACAAGTTATCTGAGTTTTGAAAGCAGAGATCAAGGGAAATGAGACCAAGACAGACAAGTGTATGTGGACAGAGGCCACGAAAAGAAAGAAAACACCTACAAAAGCTTTACAAGAAATGCTGATGTGTGAGATACAATTTCACTCCTTGGAAATAAAAAGAGACTACAAAATTTCAAAAGAACAAGGAGGTCAACAGGAAAACAGACAAACAAAAGGAACCTTATGGAGTTCTGTAGGAAACATCTCAGGCACATTCCACATGCAGGCAAATAAAGTTCCCACCTTTAGACCTTAAGTGTTTTACATTCAAGTGAACACACTAATCAAATTCAGCTAGGCTACACCTAACACCTCAAGAAGCACATGAAGTAACTTACAAAATCAACTAAGAAAGCCATACTCTATCACCAAGCAGTTATAACTTTTACAGTATCCAGTGCAGGTATTGAAGTGCCAAAAGGCCCAAGTTTGTCTAAAAATTCAAGAGGAAGTAAACGAGCCATTTTATTACCTGCTCCTCCTAGAACATCTATTTCTTCCTGGTATTAAAAAAAAATTAGAACAGCAGACCTGTTAATTGGTTTCTCCCAGTTTGAACTGATTTCCTTTCCCTCCTTAATTTGCTAACATGCACAAACACTTCCAGCATACAGAGAAAAACTGAAGCATCAGTTACACACTTTTCTGAAAACTGAAATCACTCACCAACTGGGATGTTTGAGGTCGTGACAGCTGTAGCATGGGAAGAATGTGAGGGCATTGTCATGGTAACAATGGTGCTTGTAGGCGCTTGGGTGTGAGATACAGAACCTGAAGAAAAAAACCAAACTTAATAGGAGATCTTTCTTTGGAGCCCTACCATGCCAGGGTATCTACATCTTAAAGAGGGCAAAGAAGAACTCTGTAATTTCTCTCCTGAAGCCTGCTCATGCACCTCCAAATGCACTCTTTACCATGAAAAAAGTTTTGCTCAGAAATGATCAGGTTCTAAATTCAAAGAAGAAAGCCAACAAAAAGCAACAAACCCCACCCCTCACGATGCTCCCACAACAGCATTACGAATACTCACCAGCTGTGGTTGCTGAAGCAATGGTATTCGTTGCCAAAATAGGTGCCACAGTTGCTGCTGCCACTGGAGTACCAGTACTGAAAATGGTTTTCTATGAAAAGAAATTTTTGAAGTTAGAAGACTACCACATTTAAAATCTATACTTAGTATGGAATCATCTTGCACTGACTGTAAAGAACATTAATTTCTAACTCATACTAACTCTTTTCCAAAATTTAATCTTAGCCTGCAAGCTATAAACAAAAGAGATCTCAAGAAGCAGCAAGAGGGTTTTCTGGTGCTTGCAGCTTACCTGAGCCATGGTGTGGAGCTGTGGTTTCTGTGTGCCTATGGCGGGGTGCGAGGGCAGCGTGATCCGTGTGGCCGTGTCCCGGGGCTGCGCCGGCCGCTGGATGCTGATTGCTGCGGAAGGGGGGTGCTGCTGGATAGACAGCGTGGGGCGACTGAACAGGAAGAAAAGTAATCATCAAGATAACCATGTGGATACTGAATATGGAAGATACAACACAGGGACACGCATCAGGCCTCTGCCTCCTCCCCGGTGACAGCAGCGCTGCTGTCAATCACATGGCAAAGCAACATAAGGAGTTTGAACTATACTGTTCTATCCTCATCTGCCCAATGTACTCAGCCAGAAGGGCAGTCTTATCATAACTCTTATCAGTTCATAAAGGGAACTTCATGTCAGGGATGCTTTTCAACATTCATGTTTCACTTTTTGCTGTGTCTTCGTAAAAAATATGGGCCAAATATTCACAAGTTCCCGCAACACAAACTCTGCTGTCCAGGGAGCAGGGCTTCAAAAGTGATTCATTAAGGTCTTTCCTTCTCGTAACACAGAGCAGCAGTTCATGTTTATACCCATTTTTATTCACAGAACTGCAAGGATTTGCACTGCACAAGCATTACTATTTTTGTTTTATATCATTCCACATGTACAGGATTATCAGCTCTGGATGATTAACATTTCTCCTCACTGCAATTTCTGTCAAGTCAGAGCACTGTAGGTTTTACCTGAGGGTTGACTCTGTGGCATGTGCTGCTGTTGTGGTTATAACAGGGGACTGAGCTCTTGTGGCTGAGACAGTTGCCACCACTGCAGGAGGAATTGTGCTCGAAGTTGTCACAGGAGGACGAGACTATTTAAAAAAAAAAAAAAAAAAAAAGAGTTAAAGAGAGAACATTCAGAAAGGAAATTCTGCTGTTTAGAGAACAACTAGGAATTACTTGGTTAAAACTGGCTTCCCTACACCTTGTCACTAAGTTTTGGCATTCTGAGACATTTCCAGTCTTTCTGAATTGATCCGCAAGCTCCTAAGCAGAACTGTCCTGGTTTTCAACACACATAGAGCACAGGAACCAGTAACCCACAAAGCTAACAAGACCACATCTCTTGAGGGTCTTTAAAAGACTCAAAGGTGTGTTCCCTTCAGAATGAAAAGAAATTCCAATCCAAGTATAGCCATGAAGTCAGAGGTGATTGGGATCCTAACTGAAAGCACAATGTGAAGATGTTTAATCCTGTCCTAAGGCTGAACACTAGCACTGCTTTTAGAGAGATGATACCTACAATCCTCTCCTTATACATGTACAAAAGCTGAGATATACATATTACAGTGAGACTTCAAAAATTCTACATCAATTCACATATTGAAGAATAAATCAACACCAGCACATTGTACCGGACTTTTCAGACTTTAAAACTTGAACATGTCTGAACTAAACTGTCTTCCCAGTTTCTAAGCATTCTGGAGACAGATAAAAACCCAATTTCTGGCAACAAGTCTATGAAGAAAATAAAGAAAATAGACCTGGAAGAGAGCTGACAGCCCAGTAATCAGGCAATTAGAGGTTATACATTACAGGTATGTGCCAGGAAGAGTTTGGAGCTGGCAGTCAGTGATGTGCAGAGCTGCCTGGCTGCTACCTGCCTGGATTGGCTGGTGAATGATGTGCTGAACTGCTGGCTGAGCTGCGGCTGCATTTGGCAACTGGGAAGCTGGTCTCAGGACTGTGGTTACTTTGGAACTGGACATCACTGCAGCAGCTGCTGCACCTGGGGAACAAACAAACGAAGCATGTTAAATTGCGTGCACCCAACAGCTCCGACACAACCACAGACAGACCCTGACATTAGCTGGCATGTCAGTTCTAATTTCATATGCATGTCAGTTCATGTGATGTTGGTGTAAAAATAAGGCTTTTGACAAACATACATAAGGTTTACAAAAGCATGTGTGAAGGGGTAGGTATTATTTAAATTAATTTGCTTTAGAGGTATCTCTTATTCCCCTGTAATAGTCTTGTATGGCAAATCCCATGTTTTCTTATTCCAAGCTATGGAAGTCAGTAGAAGTAATTCAGTTTGATTACTGAGCCAATGTGTAAATAAGTCACCTGATACCAGCAATGATCTCACTGCACCTGATGAAGTTCAGAAGAAAAATACACTTGCAAAAGAAGGAAACCAAAACAAGGAAACACCATACAAAACAAAACAAACAGCCACACCTCCCCCCCAAAAAAACAAGACCAAAACTCCACACCATTTAAACCTGCAATTGATTAATTTGTCTACTGTCTGATCACTCCTGATCATAATAAATCACCAAGGCCAGTAGCCTTGCAATCAGTTGATGGACTGGATTGCATACCTTCTGTACATGTCCTCCATTGAAATGACTACCTCAAAAGTTAATAATCAAACCAAGAGACAAAGAGCAGGGAAAAAGGTAATGTGTACTGAGAGTCCAAGTCTGTGGCAGCTGTCCCCCAAGAAGCAGGTGAACACTACTTTAGCTACAGATAAAAATCCACAGTCCTTCCATCTGCTCTAGTAGAAGAAGATTATGTTTTTGCTCATGTCCATTTATTTTTCTTGAGTGAGCAAATAACATTGAACATAAAAAGAAATAAAAGTGACAAATGGTACTTGGAATTCAGATCAATTTAAAGCTGAACTACAAACCTAACCCATAAGACTTCGAAAGTAAAGCTGCAGTCAGAAATCTTACAGGCTGTAAAGAGCACAGGGCTGCATTAAGGGGCTGATCTCCTGTTTTACAAGCTGTAGCATCCAAAATCCTGGGAAACAAGAGCCTGTAGTTGTCACAGGTAAATGCAAATGCGCACAATATGATGTGTTAGCATGCATGAGTGGTCCTGTGACAGGGGGATACAAGAATGTGCCTCACAACTGCCCAGCTGCCCCTGCCATAGGTGAGCAATATTTGCTACCAAGAATGTGCATGACATTTTGCAGGGTAGGTGAGTCTCTACCAGTGGATATTTTTTCTTGAAAGTGTTGACTGTTTTAACAGTAAAGAATTAGAATAACAGATGTGCTGGTATCTGTCAGCATTTTAAGCACTGTCTCATGGTGCTGCCCTAAATGGCTGAAGGCAACATAATTCTTAAAAGGCCAGCAGTCACTCACGCTAACAGTTTAAACATCTGAAGAAAGAGTTGCATTAGCAGTGAGGAGAGTTTCAGAGGTGTGGGCTAAATGCACCAGCTGAGAGACTGTGAACAGGAGGCAGGGATAGCACAGCTGGATCTTTACCTCGGGGCAGATGAGATGCTCCAATGTGCAGGGGAGGCCCAGGAGCACTACTCCTGATGATGGACATCTGCACGTTGGTGGCCATGATATGATGCAAGTTACTGGGATGCCCCTGCAGAGTTCAAGAACAAAACAAGTCAGCTGTGTTGACAAAAATTAATGGCCACAGAATTACCACATCTCAGCCTCAGAGACAGAAAAGAGATTTTGGAGAAATAATTGGTGTACCAAGGTTGCATGCATTAAAAGCTGAGTGGAGAAAAGAGGCAGGTGTTTGTACAGGATAAAGTTACAGAGCCTGCTGACACTGCAAGATGTAAACACTTCTCTGTTTCACTGGTCTGTTTTTATGGTTGGTACCTGGGTGACAGTCACCCAGTAGCCACCCACAAACAACCACAGAGTTGGCCCTCCTAGCATTGGTGACGTTAAGGCATAGTTTCATACCACCTCTCCAATAAAGTTGAGAGAATGGTGGAAATCTGGCAAATGCTGGAACAAATTCTATTTTTTCATAACTCTAGACTTCCCAGAGATATTAATATACGATAAATCCACTGAAACTGCTGCACATCCTTAGCCAGACTAACTCAAGTCCACCTAAAGACACTTTACATCAAAACCCTGAGAGATTTAGTAACGAGCGTTCTGACAAACTATTTTCAAACCACCAGAACTGGCTCTGCAGTCAAGTTAGAGGAGAAAAAATTTTCAAAAGCGTTATCTACACAGGCTCCCTCAAATTTTGTCACTCCTAGTTCAGCAAGAACACAGTGCAAACTCATGAACTGTTCACCAGCCTCTTCTGATCTCCTCCCAGGGAAGCTGAAGAACACTGCAATAATGAATCCCAGCAGTTTGTCTGCAGCAGAAATTCTCCAAGTGACACTGACACAGCAGGAGCTTTTAAGGAAAGACCCAGCTTTTGGGTATGGCTCTGCCATCAGAGCCTGGCTGTGCTATCTCAGTTGGATGATTACAACAAATCAGCAGCTTTGTAAAGAGGTGGTGATAACTGAGGCTGAAGTTTAATGATACAAGCAGAACTGATCCAACAACCAGTGGCACTGAATTGGGAAACCTGCTCTTTTACCTTCCCTCCTGCTCCAAAAGCCCACATTTTCAGTTGTACGTGTATTGATCTGACCATGCAGTGAGATGGAACAGAAAAGCCACTAAAAAACCACACCTGTTGCCCACTGATTGTTGCCACAGGAATTGTTGGAGCCTGTGGTATGTTGCTTTCCATGGTCACAGTCACTTGCCCAGGGACCTTTGTAGGAGCTGAGAGAGTAGAGGGTGGAGCAGGAGCAATGGGCCGGCTGGGCATGGTGGGCTTCAAGGGAGGCTACAAGAAATGGAAAGACAGAGACATTGGCAACTTCAAATGAGAGCTCAGTGTTGAAGCAGCAATCATTTTGTGGGGTCAAAGCCTGAGGAGAAAGTTTATGCAAGTATGGGTAAATATTTGGAGAAGAAAGATACTGAATATTTGGTTATTCCTAACAAAGAAAGGGCATATTTTGTCCTGGAAATATGCAGGTTCTAGCATGAGTCATCAGCAGAATCTGTCAGGGCTATGGTATTGCCCTACAGACACTGGATATTAACAGTTAATTTTATACCCTGCAGAGAAAATGGAAGATTTCAGAAACTGATTGAAATCACTGTTCTCCTAAAAGATAAACAAAATACACCCCCCTCAAAAATAATACTGAAATACTAGCAAGTCCTCAGTGTATCATCTGGAACCCACAAGGCACTGCACAGTCAGCAGAAGCATGCAAGGAAAGCTTTAGAAACAAAAGCAGGGAAGGTTTGGGTGTAATTTACTTTTTCTCAACACCGACTCATACAGGTCGTATTTTTTCCCCCGATGAATCCTCTCATTACCTTCATAAGCCCATCCGAAAAAGAAAGTGGCACAGCTGGAGTCAAATGTGCTGGTGGTGCTGTCACTGTCACTGGGGCACCAGACTGGACAGGGTGGTGCTGTGTCAGCATCTGGACCTGTGGGTAAGGCCGAACCACCACAGGCTCCTGCTTCTCCTCCCGAGGCTGTATGGAGCCACTGGGACCCATGTGTTCTCTGGGAGCAACTTCTGACTCGCGACTAGATTCGTCACTCACTAGTGAAAAAAAAGAGAAGAAGGTAAGAATTGTTAAAAAGTTCGCTTTGGTCACCCACTAGGTCAGAGATGAGACATCAGAAATATCTAAGTTAAAGAAATTCACTCTTACAATTAAACATATTCCAGTGATGAAAAAACTGGGAACACTGGCACTGCTTCTGTCTGTTCCCCTCAGAACTGAGGGGTCTGGCAATGTTGGGCAACCTGGGGTCAACTCTGAGAAGTCCATCTAAACACCTTCTTTAAACACAGATTGACTAAGTTTTCTTTCAAGTGAAAAAATTTTAATTATCGAAGTAACTGCCATTAAATCCCACATCAAACAGCATGAAAAACTCCGCATTTAATGCAGTATCTATCTGAATATCAAGCTGAAAAAAAAGCATAAACCCTCCTGAAAATGCAGCTGCTCCCCCAGTCACTTCTGGTGGCCTGCTGAAAACCTGTCACCGTGGCAGGGACAGCAGGACCTGGAATCAGGGTTCCCACTCCATTTCCAGCGCCATGAGATGGATGTTCCCATGCCCACTTCTGCTAAGAACACACAGCGGACGAGCTGAGAGGGACAGACAGCTGCGCACAAGACACTTGGCAGCAAAGGCGCATCCCCGTTCTGCCGGCGCTCTCCAGAGCCGGCAGCTGACCCGACTCCCACGGCGTTCTCCCCACGCGGAACCGCGGCAGCTTTCAGGCCGGCTGCCACAGCCCGCGGGGCCGCCTCGCTCCTCCCGCCCGAGGCGGAAGAGGGCGATGGACGGGGCGGGGTCACCGGGATCGCTTCCCACCCCTGGAGCCGACAGATGCGGGGTCGGGATCGCGCTTACCTGTGGCGGCGGGGGCGATAATCCCGGCGGAGCCGCTGGTGGGGATGGGCGGCGGCGCTGGTCCCAGGGCGGCGGGAGGCGCGCCCGAACGGGGAAACTGCTGCGAGCTCATATCACCTGGGGGCAGCGCGGCCGTTATGTCGCGACACGCGCGGCCCGCCGCCGCCGCCGCCGCCGCCCCCGTCCCTCCTCCCTCCCTCCCGCTCTCCGGGCGCGGCCCCGCGGCCCCACCCACCCCGGCGCGCCCGCGCGGGCGGGCTCGCGCGGCGCCCGACCAATGGCGGCGGGGCGGAACCGGCCAATCAGCGCCCGCCCTGCCCGCCCCGCCCCGCCGCGCCGCCGTGATGGGCCGCAGGGCCCGGATGTGCCCAGCAGCGCGACGGCCCTGCCGCCTCGGCCCGGTCCGCACCGTACCGCCCTGCCCTGCTCTGCTGTCGTCCCTTCGCGATGCCCCCTCCGCAGCGCTTCCGCCAGCTGAGGCTCGTTCCCTCCCTGTCGCCGTCGCGCTTTGAAGCAGCGGCCGCCGCCCCCTACCCGCAGCCCTTCCTCGGAACCACCCCCGGCCCGCAGATCGGGGAGATGCCGTGCGCTGGCCGCGGCAGTACCTGTGCCCGGGACGGTGCCGTGCGCCGGTCCCTGAGCCCGGTCGCCCCGCGTCGCCGCCGCTGCCGAGCGCCGCTTCCGCCGCTGCAGCTGCTCGCACCCGATTGGCCGCGGCCAGTCCCGCCCACCCCGAACTCCCGCGTCTCATTGGCTGCCGAGCCCGCCCTCGGCGCCGCCGGGAGGTGTAGTCCACGCTGAGGTTGTGGCGGGCACAGATCTCGCGAGGCGCGGGGAGGGCGGCGCTGTGCCCGAGCGCGCCATTGGCCGCTCGCCGCGGGGTTTCCGAGGAGACGCGGGGTGGGCGGGGCGGGCTGCGGTCACCCCCGGGCCGCGCCTTGGAGCGCGGTGCCGCCCCTGCTCCGGCCCGAGCGCCTCTCGCCCGAGCGCCTCTGACCACGGCCCCGAGCTCCCAACGCCCCCGTTCTTGCTCTCCACACCCGGCCAAACCCACTCCCCCCCCGCAAATCCCCAGCACCCATCCTGGGAAGTGACAAGAGGACATGGCGGGGAGGCATTGGGGGTCCCTGGGGAGGGCACGGAGGGAGTCAAGCACCCCTAAAACATCCCAAAATCTCCATCGTTCGGGCGGTCTCCAAAACTCCCTGGGGCCTCAAAGTGCTCCCCCTAAGCCTGGGAAGGGAGCAAGGACATGGCTTGGAAGGGGCGTTGGGGATCCCCGGGGGAGGCACTGATGGGGTTACTTAACCCACCACTGGGTAGAGGGAAAAAAATAATTTTTAAAAAAAGGAACAAACCTTGGAGATGACGCACATAACAGCCCTGAGAGACCACTACTGCAGGGCTGCCTCGGGTTTGGTCACAGACACATCAAAACACCACCATTATTCATCACATTGTTCTCGTGTCATAAGGCTCAGAGATGAAGTCAGCCAGACACCTGCCGCTTTCAGAGTTTTAATAGTGTTTTAAAATGAAACCGGAAAGAAAACCTTTAAAACTTCAGGATCACATGTAAGTAATCCCTAGGTCTGCCTCGCAAACCTTAGTGTTTGTGTTGTGAACAGCCCTGCAAACATCTGTGGCCATGAGCAGTAGTGGGATGCCACTCTCCAGGATACCCACCAGCCACCACCTGTCCTGCGGTTCAGCTCAGCTCTTGAGGCACTGCCTTACCCTTGCCGTAGTCACTTTGCCTGGACTCACAGCTTTCTCCTGGCTTTCCGTGTCTTGCCGGAGACCCCAGTTCTGCTGCCACACCCCCGGTGACACTACAGAACGCTCGGAGGGCGCGGCGGGGGCAGGTGAGCACAGAGCACACACAGAGTGGCGAAGCGTGTTCGGGATGAACGAGCGACAGTTCAGCGGGGGTTCTGATGGAGAAGGTGTAAAAGGTATAGAGAAAATAAATGAAGAACGACTGTTTTTTAATCTGCCATATGCTGCTTTCGGTTTCCCCCCGTCTTTACACTACAAATAAACGAGCAGCTGAAGGAAGCAGTTGTTTGCACAGGGTCTCCTTCCAGCAGCACAGGCTGGCGACCGCTCACGGGCCAGTTAATAACGGAAAAAACACAGGTTCCACCTTCGCTTCGGGCGTTACCTCCTTCAACTGAGACTGCACAGAAGTCCAAGAAAAGCCCCTGCTGTTAGCACGGCCCTTCCCTGGGGCCGGGGCTGTCCGGCCAGCCCACGGCGGGCTGCGGGCGGCGCGGGAGCGGCTCCCCGATGGCGGCAGCCCCGGCCCGGCCCCGCCGTCACTGTGCGGCGGGAGCGGCTCCCCGATGGCGGCGGCCCCGGCCCGGCCCCGCCGTCACTGTGCGGCGGGAGCGGCTCCCCGATGGCGGCGGCCCCGGCCCGGCCCCGCCGTCACTGTGCGGCGGGAGCGGCTCCCCGATGGCGGCGGCCCCGGCCCGGCCCCGCCGTCACTGTGCGGCGGGAGCGGCTCCCCGATGGCGGCGGCCCCGGCCCGGCCCCGCCGTCACTGTGCGGCGGGAGCGGCTCCCCGATGGCGGCGGCCCCGGCCCGGCCCCGCCGTCACTGTGCGGCGGGAGCGGCTCCCCGATGGCGGCGGCCCCGGCCCGGCCCCGCCGTCACTGTGCGGCGGGAGCGGCTCCCCGATGGCGGCGGCCCCGGCCCGGCCCCGCCGTCACTGTGCGGCGGGAGCGGCTCCCCGATGGCGGCGGCCCCGGCCCGGCCCCGCCGTCACTGTGCGGCGCCGTGCGGCGCTGGCTCGGCAGCGGAAGCGGAAGCAGCGAGGGCGGCGGGAGCCGGGCGGCGCGCGGCGGGGCCGTTCGCAGGTGCGGGCACCGCAGTTACCGGCCGGGCGCGGCGGGGCCGTGCGGGAGCGGCGGCGGGGCGGGCCCGTGGCAGCGGCCTGGGTGGCGGCGGGCGGCCGGGGCGGGCGCCGCAGCCCCGCGGAGGAGAGCCTCGCTGCGCGGCCGACACCGGCGGGGTCCCTCGAGCGGCCTCCGCGCCCCGCGGGGGTCGGGCGGTCGGTCCGCGGGCGCACGAGTGGAGCGGGACCGGGGAGCGGCGGCAGAGGCTGTGCCCGCGTTTAATGCCGCGCACCATTAACCACTTGACGGCCCGGGTTTGATGTGTGCTTTGAGCCCTGGGCGGCCCGGAGCTGCCGTGCGGCTGCTCAGCGCTTCAGTGACAGGGGGCTGGCGGCGACCGGCAGCTGGAACAAGGCATTTCTGGTCATGGGCTGACCTGTTAATCGCCGTCGTTTGGTTTCAGTATCCGTAGCACGGCAGCTTTAAAGGGCGTGCTTACACAGAGCCTGCCGAGCTCTCAGTGATCGCTGTTACCAGTGATCCTCGCCGTGCGCGGTATCGGTCCAGGGAGCTCAGCGCTGTGCCCGCAGCAGCGCTTGCCCTTCCGTCCCGCTCGCCTTTGCCCTTCCGTGCACTGCAGCGCTTCGCCCGCTCGCTACCAGCCCGACATCACAGGACATGGCAGAGGGCACTGACTGTAAATGTGGGCTGATTTATTCCTTTCCCCAAGGCTGGATGTCCAAGTTTCCGGAAGTATTTTAAACCGAGTAATTGGAGGAAAAATAAGGAGGAAAAATATTTACAGCTGGGGTGTGAAAAATCCGCTTTGCAATGTCATAATTCAGATTGGGTTTTGCTTTGTTACCTAGCACAGAGCTGAATCTTTTTGTGTCACTTATGTTCATTCCCGTGCCTCTTGCCCCTTTTTCTGTGGTGTATTTTTCTTTGAGATACCAGTCATTCCTTTGTTTTATGGCTGTTATTATTGAGGGCTTGTAGATACTTCTAATCTGCAGGTTTTCAGTTGGCTAAACTGTGTCAGGTGACAGATGTGTCCTTTGGTTACTTTCCTATTTCGTGCGGAAAAAGGCTTTTATTACAGTCTTTCCCAGAGTGGGAAAGCAGGCACAAGAGAGCAGCATAGGAGCTTTAGGCATGAGAATGCTGTTCAGTGTATTCATTTACCTGTTCCAAACTCCAGTGTATGATTTGCAGAGAATAAGAAGGACCCATCTCTGGGAGGAACTGTGAACTGTGTCCTTTTGTTGTACTTGGCAGAAGCCAATGTTTCACTCCACAAATATTGGCTGAGCTTCCCTCTCTGCACACCGGGAGTGATGGCTGTGACCATTCTGTGATGCCATCTGTCTGCTTCCCAGGTGTGGCATAAAGCAAATGTCGTGTGCAGCTGGCCAAGCTGCTCTTTGGATATCACAGCAGGAACTTCTGCTTTTATCCCCAGAGAAAGAACAATGTCTGAGTTATTGCTGGGAAACATTTGGCTGGAGGGGTATAAACTTTTAAAGAGAGTAGGATTTGCTTCGTTTGTCTGTGTATATATACAGGTAGCTTAGAGCTATAGATATATAACCCTATTCTTTACATTGAGATAGTAATAAAAAAGAGACAGAAGTTAGATCCTGGCAGGTTATTGGGTGTGATATATGTAGAATTGGAGCAGGATGTTTTTTCAGGTGCAGGGTGGACATGGAAAATGAGTTATCCAGAAAAAAAAAGGATAAAGAAATGAAAGAGTACCTGAGTGCATATTGGGGGTGTAGTAAATATAAATATACTTCAGTCAGAGAGGGGCAAAAAAAGCTTGAAATTTTGGAGACTGTAATGGAAAGCCAACAGAAGAATTCAGGTCTTCCATAAGCTGAAGAATTGTTGGCAAGGAAGTTCCACTCGGCTTTATTTTGTTGTGTAGGCCAGAGAATACAAAGGCTTGAAAATACACATGAAGGACAATAAAGAAATGTCATAAATTTTTCTTTTTGGCTCATTTGTCACAGTAGGTTGTATCATTTGAGTCTGTTTGCATTATTTCGTTCATTTTTCAGCTTTTAAATTTGGTGGTGCTTAGTGCAGCTGGGAAATACTTGTTTCTTCATTCCTCATAGAAGCAGTCTGCTGTGCCCAGCAGAACCTGAAGTAGTAACTGGGGAACCTCATCCTTGCCTGGCTCATCTGATTCTGGTTAGTCCACAGCTGCTGAATCTGTGCTAACACAAGGTGTGACTTCACCTCCCGTGAAATGAACAGCAGGCTGTTTTCCCACCCAATCTGAAATAAGTGCAGTTTGCAATACCTCTTAAAGCAAGTAGAATGTGGTGTTGGTGTCCCGGAACAGAAGCAATCTTATTTGAAAGCATAAACACAGAAGAAGCTGGAATTGATTTAGGTTTAATTGCATCTCAGGAGTAAGACTGTAAATTCCTTGCCTCTCTTCGAGTTTTTATAGTGTTTCTGATTTTGTGAGCCCAGGTGAGATGATGATCATCTCATTAATGTATTGCATTAAATACAATCTTAAAATCTTAAAATACATCTCAGTGTATTTGGATATGTGAGATCCTGTATTTGTAAGAAGAGACAATGCAAAACTCATTATTTTCTTTCATCATTTTCAGCCTTCTATAAAATGGAAATACTTATTGCAGTTCTTGGAATCTGGCTCAGCTCTTCACTTGTAAAAGCAGATTCTAAGGCTGTGACAACATCTCTAACTACAAAGTGGTCTTCAACTCCTTTACTCCTTGAAACAAGGTAAGTGCATTGTGATTTTTTTCATTGTCAAATCAGAATATTCTTAGAGGATAAAGTGTTCTCTTTGTTTATGTGGCACTTTGGTTTCTGGTCACTACCAACAGTAATAACATGGAACATGCTGTGTGGGGGGAGATGGGAGGAGTATTTTAGAGGAGACAGTAGCAGGTGTTTTGTGTGCTAAATTCTTTCATCATGCATTAGAACAAACATTAATAACCATTAACAATTACATAGTTGGTATTTTTTATGAAGTTTTACTCAAAGCATGAGATAGAGGAGTTTAGCATGGTCTTGTAAGATTCCATAGCTAAATGTATTTTACTTCAGTGTTGTAGGTTTTGATACACGTCTCCTGCTTGTGTGTATTTAGCTCAGTAAAGCTTGAGTTTAACTTTCTTCATGTGAATTGTGCATTGATTAAAGTCAATTGCTTTGTTAAGAGTTGTGCAAGTCACCCTGGGAACATTTGTTCTGTGGTATTAAAGACTTTTTTCTTTAAGATGTTGTGTAAAAAGAAAGCAAAACGCTGTCTTTTCACTGCCAGTCTGCTTAGCACTTTTGAAATCCCCCACTGTTTAATTTTGTCATGTTTTAGTTTGGAGATGTTAGTAGGACTTTTAGAATTTTAAGTTCCTGTGTGCCTAATTTTATATCACTTAAAGGTATTGCCAAATGTGGAATTTTGTCTGTTTTACTGCAGATTGTTTCACATGAAAATAGTTGAGCATTGCTGGGTTTCATTCACACGAGCATGGCTTTCGTTCAGAGGACAGGTGTGTCCTAGGTGAAATCACTTTTCTGTAACCTGCTCTGGAGAAGCTGAAGACTGAAAATTCTTTAAGCAGTAAAATGCAAAGCACAGGTGTTAATGCCAAGATTTAAGTACCCTGACACTGTGAGACTGTATGAAACTCAACCTAAGAGAGTGTGAAACAGTAAGCAAATAATCAAAATAATGTGCCAAAGACTTGATCCATTGCATTCAAAGACTTTGGGTAGGGAAGGATTGTTCACCTGGGGTGAACTGCAGCATGATGCAGCACTGCAGTGTAAGATCACTCCTGCTGCTCACTGTACTCAGCCCAGCACTGCAGTTTGTTACCCAGGTGTTTAAGCAGCACTTGCCCTTGGATGGGAACACACAAGTTACTGTGGCAGTGAGCAGGCTCCAAATCTTCTGTTGTAGCATCCTTTAGCACAGCAAGTATGTTACATGTGTGGACATGATACAGTACTTGTGGTTAGCAATGTTTAGAGAATGAATTTCATTATCTAACCTTGTATTTGTACCCAATTAGATGCTTAATATATGGGAATTATAACATGATTTGAAGCTGTGACTTCTCTTTTTGCTTGTTTAAGAGCAAGCAAACAGAAAACTTCCACCAAAGACTACCAAAGCTGAGAACTACAGTCATCTGCAGTTTGTTTCAGCAAAATCAACAAAAATGTGTTTCTCATAAGAGAGAGATAGCAAAGAAATGTTTTAGGGAGGAGAGCTACCAGGATGGACACTGCAGCCTGTTAGTGGCATTTAAAGGATCTGTAGGTGCCTTACAAGCTGCTTTCATGTACTGTGTGTTTGTCCTGGTCTGCAACTATTATTTGTTTGGGTTTGTTTGTTCTTAACTTTCCCGGAGTGCTTTTCCTGGTAACATAGTTTTCTGATACAGGTAAATACATGGTAGGTACTAACTTTCTGTAAAGCGTTACAAGGTACTAGATTTGTAACTCGAGAGAAAATTTGTAGATCTAGCTCACTCTTCTCATCTTACCTAGTGAATTTTTATCAGAAGAAGGTCAAGAAAAATTCTGGAATTTTGTTGAAGCCAGTGAGAATATTAAGACAGCTGAGCATGATGGTAAGTTTTTGCAGTGTTTTTCTTGATGCTGACTGATAGTTGAAAAATATACCACAGTATTTTGTCTTCCATTGTGTTAGTCCTCATTTGACTTCTAAAATACTAATTTCAGTAATACTTTTTGCTGTAATGTGCTCAAGGCTTTTGGATATCCATTTGACAAAAGCTGTAGTGGATGAGTCTGAAACATTTTGCTTGCCAGATCCTCGTTCAACATGAAGTATGAAATATTTTAAATGCCTTTTCTCTGTGTTACTATTTCTCAGCTGAAATTAAATGGGAGCTCTTAACTTTTTCCCTCTTCCCCAGCCCATGTTTACAGCCTCAAGAATGTATTCAAGTGTACTTTCATGGATGTCTATTGAAGTTCACTCTCATCCTTCTGTAGAATTGGCTGTAATGAAAACGGAGGAGGGATGGTCACGTGCTTACTTAGAATTCATGTCATGGGCTTTTGTTGACATAAATCACACTAAGATGAGAAGCCCCTCTTCAATGAGACTATGGGATAGAAAGATAACTGTTTGTACTTTGACTTTGCAGGTAGTGATTATTCTTCTTACCAGGAAATGCTGAAAGTAGCCTGCCAGACTCTGTCACCTTTGCAGCAGAATTTGTTGAAATTTTCCTTGTCTTTACGCTCTTATTCTGCAACAGTTCAAGCTTTTCAACAGGTTAGTACAGGAAATGCTCAGACAATGTGCAGAGCATTTTACCAAGGCTCAGGAAGGAGTGAGCTGTGGAAGGAAACATTTGAGAGTATAAAACACCTGAACTGGTTAACTGTTCTGTACACCTGAGCTACAGAGTGGATATTTATATTTATTTATATTTATATATAAATTTAATGAGGCACTGAATTTTTGTGTAGAGTAGGCTAAAGAGTTGGAATTTGGACATATCTGCATATCTTTGTGCCTGCTGCACCAATAATTGTGTGAAGATTTTTATGAGGACCATCCCTATGGCTCCATTGGTACTTGTGATGCTGCTGCTGTTCCTGTTGCTCAGCTGAACTTACTTGAAGATAGTAATCCATATATATGTGTGTGTATATATATATATATAGTGATTAGAAACCATAAATTGAAGTTCATTGTGTTCTCTGTTCTTTTTTAATCTCTGGGTATCATATAATTCATTGCAAATTGTCTCACATTACTGCTTTATTTAAGTAATACTGTAAAACATCTTCCTTGTTCATCTGGAGTCATTTTGTCATTTGATATTTAACAAATACAGATGTTTGGGATGTCTAAGACCAAAAAAACCCTCAACCACAACGCCTAGAATTGCAAGCCTTGCTTTCTGTACTGCAATTAACCTTACAGCTAATAGTAACAGACTGAGAAATAAGTTAAGGCTTAACTCTCCATCTTGCAGTTTCACCTTGCATTTAAATGATATCATAAACATGGAAGAAGTACTAGTTTGGAATGTGGGAAATGGTACTGTTTGCTGCACAGCTACACTGTTGTAATTTTCACTTGTTCTAAGGGCAAACATTCAACCTGCATTATTATAAATATTTTATACAGATAGCAGCAGATGAATCTCCACCAAAGGACTGTACCCTGTTTTTTGTTGTGCATGGGGAGAAAACATGTGAATTTGACTCTCTTGGAAACCTTTTACAGGCAGCTTCAGACAGGTATTTGCTTAATTTCCAATTATTGGATTAGCTCTTAAAATTTAACCTGTTAGACTTACTGCTGCAAGGAGGTTGTAATAAACCTGTTGTTTCAATGTTCTTCAGTGTTGATTTCTCCTGTCCCTTGTTTGCACAGGAGTGGCAGTCTCTTATTTGGTATTAATTCAGATTGCAATGATTGTTTTCTTATCCCGTGCTCTTTGATAATTCTGCTGGGAAGAGGAATGTACACAAGAAAATTTGGAAACAAATTCTAGAAATAGCTGGAAACTATTGAAGGACAGTAGGAATTCTCAGGAGTGTGTCAAACCTTCAGTATGTAGGGAAAACAAAAGGAGCTGGGCTGCATATTCAAATGAGAGTTAATGTAACAAATTGTTTTATGAGTGGCTGAAAGCATGAACAGTATTTTTTTCTCTGTGTAGTTTTCTCAGCATTGACAAAGAAAACCATTACCACAATATATTTAAAATTCAGATTTCTCTACAAGAACAGAACTTGATTGTAACTGCTAATAACAAAAAGAAGGTATAAAATACAATACTTATTAAAAAAAACCCAACAAAACCAACCCAAATCCTTACATTTCAGTTTGTTTTCATAATATGAAAACATTTTTGTATTCAATCTGATTTTTTTGTAGTCTTGGTAATTTAGTTCTTTTAAGCATAAGGAGTTTTTTGTCAGTGTGCAGACATATGGCATCTATAGCTCACATGGAATATTTTAAGTATTTCATTGCACTTTAGACAAAATGTAAGCAAAGTAGCTGAAAATAGGCTTCTCATTCACCTTCTTGTTTGTATGCTAAGCCAAGGACCAGGTTCAAATGAATTGGCACATCTGTTCTGTCAGCCTTTTAAATTTTTCATACAGAATTTATGAATCACCGTGGGGAGAGAAAGTTACTTGGAAATTTAAGGGAAGATGTTCATTTTTCAAATTAGGATCATATTAGATTCAAAATAGCTCTTAGTCACTTGTTTCCTTTTCATGTGTTCATTTTGCACAAAGCTTTTGTCAGCGTGCATCAAGTGCTGCCAGCCTTGATATAATTTGTGGGCATGGCTTGCCGTATGTATTCAGTGAAAAAGGAGCAGTGATTAAACAGGGGAAGAAATGTGCATCATGCATGGAGTGAGGAGATGCTGTGAGTCACACTGTGCCATTCTTCACTGTCTCCTCTTAGGCCAAAGCCATTTCTGTTCAAGGGGGACCACAAGTACCCAGCATCAAACCCCGAAAGTCCTGTGGTCATACTTTATGCTGAGATTGGCTCAGAGGAGTTCTACAGAAACCACAGGAGCCTTGTTTCAAAGGCTGAGGCAGGAGAAATCACTTATGTCCTCAGACACTACATTGCTGTAAGTATATTTGGGCATTGTAACAGAGGTATTTGAAACAGAGTAACTGGCCTTGGTTTTCAAAAAGAAAACGGACCCAGGTTTGTTCCCTTTAAATTGACATTTGCCTGCTGTCATTGTTCATTTACTTGGAATACTCAGAGTTTTACTTTTTTGTCGCATGTAGCTGGGTAATACAGAATATTTTAAATCTCCTGATTGTTTAAATAAGATTGTTTGATTTCACAAATCCAGACTTAAATTCCAGATTAATTAGAGACTTTAATGTAAAAAAAGTGTTTCTCTACCCATATTAGATCATAGGAAATAGATCTTTCACAGTCAGGCCACTTAGTTACTTTAGTTACTTGATATAAAAAGCAAGGATTAACATTAAGGTACCATTTTCAAATGAAAGGCAATGTTTCTGTAGCAATTTTTTTACAGAACTACTTACCATTCCTAGTGCAGTTTATCCTGGTTTCCATCTTCCTCCACAAAATTGTCCATGGCCACTGGATTAGTATTTAAAACTACATTTCAAAAGCTATGAAAAATTGGAGTTCTTTGATTTGTTACCTGAATATTACTAACTATTGCCAAAACCTGCAGTGTAGCAGTCAGGCTTGAATGTGGGGCAAAAAAAAAAAAAAAAGGGCATGAGCTGGTTCACTTCTAATATTGTACTTTTAAGAAAATACAGTCATACATTGCCTACAGCACTTACCTTTTATAAGAGGAAGTAGTTGTTTATCAGTGTTGGGAGGAGTACTTACATTCAAAACTCAGTGTATTACACTTTAGATCTTGGTACTGTTATATGATCCCTATATACTTCAGAATACTTTTAGAAAGTGATCATGTTCCTCTCATTAAAGGCAGAAGTAATTATGCACCTGTCTTTTGTCATTATTTTATTTCTTGTCATTCTCTGTGGTAACTCTTCAGTGAATGTGTCATTTTTGAACTTCACAGCTGAAGTTCCTTTCCACCCTCTGTGATTTGATGATAGGAGTCTGTCTCCCTCTGCCTTGCTCACACACTGAATCCTGAAAACATTGTTTTGTGTTCCTCTTTACTTTGTGGATTTTGATGGTATTTTGGTTCATAGAGATAATTCCTGCTTGCTGAACTTCAAGAAGTGTGTTGAAATACAGTAGGAAATAATTTTATTAGAGTATGTTACTGCAGAGTCACTCACTGTGTTTGTTTCTTATTACCAGTTGTGTCTGAAATACCAGACTGAGACTTCTTAGCTTTGGGGAGTGGCAGCTTTTAATCTGTGGATCAAAACAAAGATGGCAATATCACACTGTTGTCTTTTCCTTACAGAATCCCAACAAAGAAAAGGTTTACCTCTCTGGCTATGGCGTAGAACTGGCTATTAAAAGTACAGAATATAAGGCCAAGGATGATACCCAGGTGAAAGGTGAATTATTATTTTAAGTATTTTAATGTGAACATTTTAATTTTGCCAAGGTAATTTTATATTTGTTTTGCTGTGGATGTCTGAATTGCAGATATTTTTCTTTCCTGAGCTCTGAAATCCCCTCTGGGAGCATATTCCTGATGAAGCATATCTTTGCCATGGCACTTGTCTTTTGTCCTTGTGAAATGCTGGAGTCATGGCCCTGGACTAGATCTTAGTAATGGCACCACTAATGCAGCTAATTTTTTACCAGATAGCCAGCTTCTCTGCAGGTGTAAAGCAGTTTCTCTAATTTGCTTTAACTGATCCATCCTCAGAGCAGAATGTGTTCCCTGTTCCTGAGGTTTTTTTTTTGGGAAGACAGAACTTAGAATTCTGCGTGGTTTTTTTGCCTTTGCTGCTTTTATAGAGCTCTGATCTCTGTTCTACAAACTCCCATGCATCTGCCAAAACTATTTTGATGGTGTAATCTGTGTGTATACTTTTTCTTTACGTGTGCACATTCACATACAAAACCCAGGTTTTCCTGCTTTTCTCTTTGTGACTAGCTTGGTGCTAGTGGTGTTCTCTGTGTGTTCACAGGCACAGATGTGAATGCTACAGTCATAGATGAAAATGACCCTATTGATGAAGTGCAAGGATTTCTCTTTGGAAAACTAAGGTAAAGCTCAGCTGGACTTCATCATGTCAAAAAACCTTTTGCAGAAATGCCAGTGTTCTGCTTTGTTATTATTTTTTACATGTCTGAGTTTGCTGTATATGTTAGCAGCCTACCTTTTTAATGTGATAGTTTCTTTTAAATTAGCAGCAGACTTTCTTATAGGAAACCACAGAAGTTGTTTGATCCTTGTATCCTTTTAGGCAGCTGTATCCCGATTTGTCAGAAGAGCTGAAAGAGCTCAGAAAACACCTCGTGGAAAGTACCAATGAAATGGCACCTTTGAAAGTATGGCAGCTACAAGGTAATCTGGATAAAGGCTTTCAGTTATGGTCTACAAAAACTCAGTGTAAATTATGTTTTCTGGTGTTCTACACAATCAAGGTTGTTAGTGGTTGTGTACAGTTGACAGAGTTTGACTGTAAATTCCTTCATTCAGTCTCACTTGGAAAAGGCTTGTGTTTCTATAGTGCCTTTTTTGTGGAGTCCTGTTGAAATAGCTTTTAGGATTGTTTCACAGGACTTCTGACATGAGGATTGTTTTCTATATTGTGAAGTACAGTAAGCTACTTGCTCTTAAACTGACTGCTTGTATGGTCTGCTGAATGCAGAAAAGGAAGGAATGTAAAGTTTCTTTCTGTGAGCACATTTTTGATGTGAAATATTGAGATTTCTCAAGACCAGAGGAAAACCGTATTTCAAAATCAATTACATGCCAATCTGGCCTCATTCCCTGGAAAACATCTGTAAAGGCCTGTGAAAAGGCTTTTCATCCTCTCAAAAAGAGTAATTCTAAAGGCTGAATGTAGAATCTACCTATATCCAGTGGAAGGGCAGATCCTCCCACCTCAGCCAGAGAAAAAAGAGTGCTGGTCTGGACTCACTGAAGCAACCTGTAGGCAGCATACACTGGTTCAGTTGGAAAGGATTGCTTACTTCAAGGCAACACACAGAAGCTGAATACAAAGAGGATGAGTTTAGAAGAAGTATCTATAGGTGCAGATAGAAAGTGAATTTTCTTAGGCAACAGGCAAAAAAGTTGAAAGCTAAAGTTAAGATGTCTCTGCATTGCGTTGTTTTCAGTTTTGAGTTCTTGACTTCTGTTTTTTCACTTCTAAGATTTGAGTTTTCAAACTGCTGCTCGCATTTTGACTGCTCCTCCTGTGGATGCTCTGATGGTCATGAAAGATCTTAGTCAGAACTTTCCTACAAAGGCCAGGTAACTTTAATTTTGACTCCTAGAAAGTTTTATTACTCTCCTTTTCCTGAGCAGGACCTGAGACAAGCAGCATTGGTTGGGTTAATTCTGACTTTCATTTAGCTGGAAGCAAACACTGGGGAATGTTTATGCTGGGAAGTTCTTCAGCCTACGGTTACAAAGAGGATTTCATGGTGTTTTTCTTGGATGGCAGCTGATGTGGACTGGTAGAAAATTTGCCAGAACTGCCCATGCTGTTTTACTGTGAAATGAGTCTAAACCTGTTGCATGAAGTCATCAAGAGTTTATTGGCTGGGTTTTCTGTTTGGTGGCCTTAACATTTATTTATTCACAGGGTCCCACTCTTCTTCTGGGCTCCACTTTGCCAGACAGCCCAGTCATTCTCATGTCAGAGGCTGATGTGCAATTCCACTGGTTTTTGCACTTTGTCGGTGACTGTCTTTAACATATTCAAATCAGTCTCAAAAAATTCAGTAATGATCTGGCATGGCCAGCCAGTCTAGAGATGTATTTCTCTTGATAAATTCCATTGCCCGGATTGTGAAGATAATATCATAGAAACTCCTCCTTTTTGAGTAGGTGGAGATACACCTGAGATGAGAGTAAAAAGAATCTCATTTCTGGTCTTATTTCCCATTACCTGATGTTAAGGTGCTGTTTAGAGCTTCTTAAGGCAGGCATTGCATTTTACTGTGTTTTCAGTCTGATCTATGGGCTGTACTTGCCCGCTCTGTGATGATGCAATCACTAGATTCAAAGTAAGGAAAGGAATGGGAGCCCACCACGAGGAGTGAAGTCCCCTATTTTCTGTTGACAGCCTCCATCTTTACATTTTTGTCAGCTGCACACTTATATTATGGGTAATGTGAAATTAGACACTGGGCATTGGCATGTGGTTAACATTTTTGTGCTGCTGGATTATACAGTGTAAGAAAAATGCTACATCCTACTATTTAATGGTATCACCAAGTGCAGCTGCTTCTTGCTGCATCTCTTTACACTAGAAGATTTTCTTAATATGTAAGGTACAAAAGGTAGGATAAGTAGATATCTGTCCAGCAGATAAACAGGAAGATGATTCATAGCATGATGTTTTTATTTTTGTAGGGCCATAACAAAAACAGTTGTTTCTTCGGAACTCAGAGCAGAAATTGAAGAGAACCAAAAGGTAATGTGCCCAGAAAGTAACACAGTGCCTTTGCACTTATGTTTACATGTTGCTCAAGAATATGACCCAGTGTTTTCACACACAACTTTATAGTATGCATCTGGGAAGTGAAGAAGTGGTGGATTTTCAAACATGGATGTGGAACATAACTAAGCTTCTTTGCTCAAATATGAAAATACTTCTCTAGTTAGAAATTTCTTGCTTGAAAAGCAGCTATATTAAAAATCTTTGTACAGTTTTAAGGATGCAGAAGAAAATTATTTCTCATTATCCAATTTGACATGATGTTTAGATATCTGTATATATCAGTGATCAGGATCAGGAAGTCACAGAATAAATTCAAAACCTGCCGTGGCTTTAGAATGATCCATACTGTGTGGAGGAAATGGTTCCAGTGTCGGTGCTTTGAGAGTGAAACTAGTGAAGGGATAGAATTTACAAGCTAAGTCTAGATGTGCTTTGAAACAGCATCTTAAACCCCCCCCCTCCCAGGTCATGAGAGGCCTCTGGAGGTCACTGAGTAGGCTCTGTATTTGCAGAAGTGTTTCAGACAGCTCAGTTCTGTACTTGGCATTAGCAAAGCACTGAAAAAACCAACAACCACTTGGGAATTTTGTACAGGCTTTTGTACAGAACTTTGTGCAATTAAAATATGCCAGGTAGTGTGGTCTGGATGGAGTGCAAAACAAAAATTTTAAGATAGTAATGAAAAAAAGTCAAACAGCAGGGTTTGCTATATGAGCTACATTGCTCTATTCACACATTTCAGTCTCATTTGGTATTGTTAGAAAAAAGACCCTGTATGTTAAGTACACATGTATTGTTTAGACATCTAATCAGTGATACTTGGTGAGTCTAGTAGTAAATGCAGAGCTACTTACAAGTCCCCTGAGACTCCTGTTCTGAGAGAGAAATGCCTTGCTGTTCAGTAGTGATAAAATCAGAAGAGAAAGGATGGGGTTTGACACCCTTGTCCCGTGTGGTTCTGGAAGGGACAAAGTATAGGATGGAAGTCCAAGCTAAAGCTACCTGGTGGCCTTTCTGTTATGTGTTAGATCAGACTCTGGCCCACAAGTAAACCCATGATTTTGTGGATTGATTTTTATTCAGAGAATACCTGGGCCACTAGATCCAGACCAGGCTATATCTAACCCTGCCCTTCAGAGCTGTTCTTTGCACTCCTCACTTTGTGTGGGTGTTATTTGCTAGTTAAGTTCACTGCTACTATTATGTTAGAGTTTACTATGTAGTTATCCACAGAAAGATACAATTTAACACTCAGATTTTCTTTGGGAGCCTATTTAATACAAAAATGTAGATTTTTTTTCTGATTAGAAGCTACTTTCCTGTTCTTGGTACTTCAAGTGGTACTTTTGTAATCCTCTGTTTGCTTTGCTCACAGTCTTCGTGATGGTAATGCTGTAAAATATCCAAGTACAATGTTTCTCCTTCAGTGTTCATCATGCCTCTAAATAGAACTTTGTAACTGGTACTGCAAGACAAGATGTATTGGAAAAAAACACGTTAAACTCTTTAATAGTATTTTCTGTGCAGAGCACTCTTCTAATGGCTTCCTGCTTCTTTTTAGTATTTCAAAGGAACATTAGGATTGCAACCAGGAGATTCTGCCCTGTTCATCAATGGACTACTTATTGATTTAGACACTCAGGACATATTTAGGTAGGAATGTTTTGTTTTTCACAATAATTGTATCCTGTTTAGAAACTTGCATCCTGTTTGTGCATGAATGATAAAGTTATTTAGTCAGTTTTGAACCTGCTTCATAATCTAGACTAGGTTTGATTGGTAAGTACTGTAAAAAGCAAATCATGGTTCCTTGTCCTATTCAAGTGCATTTCCAACAAAAAAATCTAATGTGGAAAGTGGAATACCCTTGAAGATTGGAATGGGAAGTCACCTTTGTGCTGTTCTTTTGACCTGTGCTGTGACTAGCAAGATTTTGGTCTCTCAGACTGTCAGCATCCAGATTTATTCTGAAGACAGCAGACTGATTCTCAAAGGATAAACCACTGTAAATTTTTCATCTGGGAACCACCCTGTATCTTTGTCAAGATGTGTTTCAATAATACAGAATTGAAACTACACACACACACACATATATATCTATATATATAGATAGATAGATATAAAAAATGGATTAGTTATCCTGATTTAAAGTAGTTTTCCCTAGAAATATTAAGTGAATAGATTTAAGTTATCTCAAGTTTCTTATGACAATAAGAAACAGATGATAAATAAGAACTGATGCCCGGACATGACAGGCTTGTTTGTACCTTTCATCTGTTAACCCTTAGGGTAAGAACAAGTTATTTGCTGTGGCATTAAAATTTAACCCCAGTTTGCTTTTCCTTGCAGCTTGATCGATGTGCTCCGCAATGAAGCCCGTGTTATGGAGGGCCTGCACAGCTTAGGAATTGAGGGGCTTTCCTTACACAATGTTCTCAAGTTGAATATCCAGCCTTCAGATTCTGACTATGCTGTGGACATCAGAAGTCCTGCAATTTCAGTGAGTATGAAATTGTTTCTTAATTATACAGTTCTCAATATAGTGTCTGATTGGGAAATATTTTTGTCTCAGACCAGAGCAGGAGGATTGTCAATCACTTAAATGCCTTTACTTTTTCTTAGTGGATCAACAATCTTGAAGTTGATAGTCGGTATAATTCCTGGCCCTCCAGTGTGCAAGAACTGCTGCGTCCCACATTTCCTGGTGTGATCAGACAAATTAGAAAAAACTTCCATAATTTTGTAAGTAATAATCTGACTAGATGAAATGTGCATTTTGTTTTCTCAAGAGCAGGAACATCAGCTTTTGTAGCTTGCCTCACATACACACTGGATTCACTGTCACTTAAATAGCTTGAGAGAGAGGATGCTTTTCTAACAGGTTTTGTTCTCCTCATATTAGTAAGTTATGGCTGAGATTCAGAGATTACTGAGCATGATTCTCTGGCTTCTATTAGATGCCAGCAGTTGTTTTGTCAATGGACAAAATTACCATCTGATAAATAACAATTTGGTGTGTTGCAACTTTGTCATAATACCTGAAGTTGGTTACTGAAATCTGTCAAATTTGTTAACTGTTGTCTTCTTAGCAGAGGTAAGACCAACTACAGTTGTTTCAATTAGAAAGCATTCATGCACCAAGAGTTGAATAAATGCTCAACAGCTTAGTTCTAGGTGTCCTTTTAGTCTGTAGGTAAATTACTTAAACTTAGATCTGATGAAGAGTTTGCAAATTGTGCACTGTAACCCTTATCATGTAGCAAAGTGGCCTTATGGAAAAAAAGAACTCTGATTAGGGGAAAATAGGGACTTGAACCATCTGAAGCTGTGGGAGCATTGATGTGTTACCTTTTTCTCTGGAATTCAATACTTTTAACAGAGATTTTTAAATTATAAGACAACAGTTGCATGAATGAAGGGCCCTACATGCAGTCTGAACGGCCCAGTTCTGTCTGGGTTGGGACAGCAGAGAACATCTTGGCAACATTGGCTCTCCAGGACACTGAGCAGAGCAAGTGTTGCTCAGTTCTGACAAATGCCTGTCTCCCAGGGATGTGGGAGTGGGTGGATCTGTGTGCAGGCAGAGGCAGGAGCCAGTGCGAGGCTATACTGAGGTAAAGGTATCATGTAAGGAGTCCTGTCTCCTCTGGTTAAAGGAGTTGCTTAGACTGGGTACTGTAGATCATGGACTTAGACACTTTGGAAGAAGCTTTTTATGTAATGAGTCTCATCTCCCTGGCAGCATATAAAGTAGGCCTGATGCTAATTCTGCACTGAGACATAAATAAAGTGATCTTTGATCAAAACCCCTTCTTGAATTCTTAAGGGAATGGAAACTTCTCACTTGCTATTTGTGTACAGGTGCTGATAGTAGATCCTACTCATGAGACCACAGCAGAACTACTGAATGTGGCAGAAATGTTCTTTGGTAACCACATCCCGCTGAGGTAATTGCTGTGTTTTAATGTTTGGGGTTTTTTTACATCAGTTTTATTCATGTGACTTCTGCAGTTGTAAAATTTTCATTTCTAGGACACAGCAGAAATGTTACATGCCTTGTATTCGAAGGATGTGTATATTTTTTGAGTATAACTTTCTCTACTAGCAAAACAGAGTTCAGTTTCTGTAACAGTCCAAAAGAAATTTAAAGCTTTGGATGAGAGAAGGGTGAAAAGCAAGATTCTGATGGACTTGTTACAGATTATATGTCCTAAATTTGATTCCTGGCTGCTCTGCTCAACGTGTTCCCAGGCTATTCTAGTAAAAGCCTGTGTCTAAGATGATGATCATAGCCAGCAGTTGTATGAAGAGTCAATTCTTCATTAGTGTAATAGATTGATAACCTGAGAATTTGTGTGATTGCAGGATAGGACTGGTCTTTGTAGTTAATGACTCAGAGGATGTTGATGGACTTCAGGATCCTGGTGTTGCCCTCCTTAGGACATACAATTATGTGGCACAAGAAATGGACAACAATTATGCTTTTCAGACTGTCATGTCTGTAAGTATTAATTTAAAAGAGAAATGAGTGTTTTAGTATTTTCCATGTATGTAAGGTGATGTTAATGGGCTAATATGTAGATGATGGAAGGAATTGTTCTTTGGCTTGGTTAGTATGCAGAGTATCTCCAAATACTGGTGCCACAGATTACATGTGTCCTTGTAATGTGCTTCTGACCTAACTTTGACAAGTGAGACTGGGTTTCCTTGTGACACTTAACACTTTGGCACGTTTTTCTGGTCCTGTCCCTTTGCTCATTCTGTCTGTGAGTTCTGAGCTGCACCATCCCTTCACTGTTATAATTTGGTTTGAACTGTTCCAGCTGCATACCTTTGCCACATTAAAGGGCAATACAGGTGCTGGTAAATTGATTTCACCTGTGGCTTGATACTTGTGCAGATTGGCAAGCTGGGGCATACTGCGACATTAAATTGGTGGTTACTTAAAGAAAGTTACTTTTATTCTTTTTATTTTGGGTATGTATTTGTAGCTCAAAGTAAAATCTTGTGCCTTCAAGAGGGAAAGAGTTACCTGCTTTACATGTGAGGTTGTATTGTTCATAAGCATATCCCAAGTTCTGAAGGGAAGGTAGCTCCTTGGATATGCTTTATTTGAGGCTTTTCCCCAGAGCACTATTTTCCCTCCTGAGATACCTTTTCTAACTAAAGATACAAGTTACTATTTAAAGAAATATTTATTTACCTTCTTCCAATCTCACTGGGAGGACTACAAGGTATAGCAAGAAACTTCTAAGGGCTACAAGTGCTTAGGAGCTGTTGCAGCTGATAAATATAAGTTTTGCAGTCTGGCTGTTAATGCCTTATTATAACTATTGTAACACAGGTGACAAAGTCAGCTTACCTTTGATAAGGACAGAGGCTCTATGGTTGCAGCTGTAAACTTGTATTCCCCTTTCAGATATATAACAAAGTAAAAACAGGAGACCAGCTCAAAGTGGAACATGTTGTTAGTGTTCTTGAGAAACAGTATCCTTATGTGGAAGTCAACAGCATTCTGGGAATTGATTCTGCCTATGATCAAAACAGAAAGGTAAGAATTCATGAAATAGAGCTTTTTTTTCCACTTCTTTTGCTGCAACAGTTTTGAAAATATAATTACATACAATTTCTTGATCCAGTTCTCTTACCAACCAGGTAACTATTTTGTTACCACATTGGGGACTTCTAGTAATACTTTACTGTTTATGTTCAGCACAAGCTTTATGTAATATACATAATACATATAATGTAATATATATATTTTAAAAATCTCTATGTAAAGAACCAAGATAGCTTTCTTGTGACTCATAAGTCATGCTTTCATTACGGAATGCAGACTCAGTAGAGTTTAAAAGTGTTTGCAAAAAAAATCAAGGTGATGGAATGACTCATGAAAAAACCAAGAGGCTTAACGTTGGGAGGGATCAGTGTGGGGCTTCTGAATCAGTGTTTGAATACTGTGTGAGATAAAGCCGTGATTATGAATTCAAAATGACTTTTCTATAGCAAGACATCCAACAAATTTCTGCAAATAATTCTTGAAGTCATTTTTAGGGCTGATGCTTTTCTGTATGGTGAAAATTAGGAGGGCAAATCACTATTGAACCAGTTATATGTGAGATGAAGCAGATTTGATCTGAAGTTCTATAGTGGGATGTTTCTTGCTTTTTGTTGTTCTGAAACAAATGAAAATACTGTCGCCAGTAGCTCTGTAACGCATGTGATGCTGCCTACATCTGTAAATGTAAGGAATGCAGTCAGGGTTACAGCAAATAGGCTCTTATGCATATGGCTCTTCCAGTGTAGCATAGTGAAGAGAAAAACATTTTAAGGAAATGAAAATCCATGAAAGTAAGACAGGCATTTCTGTATGAGTGGAGAGGCCTCAACCGGAGCCTCTAACCAGCAGAACCTAGTTAACTTCTAACAGGGTATCATTCAGTGACAGTGCATTTTGCAGTGGTGACATGAAACAGGGAAATTTGTCTTGACAGAATAACTCCCTGCCTCACAAGTAACTGTCTTCTTACAGGTTTAAGAAACACATTCTTAAAAAAATAAAAAAATTCTCTACCCTATCTCACGTTACAGCTATCACTGCTTGCATTGCGTTTGCTTCCACAAGCAAAGTCATGTTTCCTGTTGTGCATCTTTTGCTACTACCAGGAAGTGCTCATTGGAATTAATTTACAAGATGAACTTAATGGAGTATTTTGCACTTCTGTATCATGGAGTAACTTTTTTTGCTTTGAAACTCTGAAAGTCAAGGACGTCTTGTGTGTGTAAGATACAGAAAGCGTCTTATGCACTGTGTCAAATTAACTTTGTCTGTATCTAACAGAAGCTGTAAGGATCCTGGGTGTGTTTAGAACAGACCTGTGGGTATTGCACAGCTTCTTAGGAACCTTGGTGGCAAAGGGCTGACATGCTAAAGCTGCTTCTGTTTCTGTCTTTAGGCAGCAAGGGCTTACTATGAGCAAACGGGTGTAGGCCCTCTCCCTGTGGTGCTGTTCAATGGAATGCCTTTCCAAAAAGATCAGCTGGATCCTGATGACCTGGAAACCGTGACCATGCACAAAATCCTGGAAACCACAAGCATCTTCCAGCGAGCTGTATACCTGGTGGGTGCTGAGGTTGGCTGTGTCTTGAGAGAAACTAGGTTTGGCAAAACAGATTCACAAGTCCCTGGCTACATATTATACAAGACAATTTAACATTCATAATTGCTTTTGGCTTTTTTTTTTTTTTTTTTTAAGTTATGTAAGGTAATTTTATATGGGAAGTAACAAATAATGCTTCTTTCTTCTTTCCTTCAGGGTGAACTATCTAATGACCAAGATGTGGTTGAGTATATCATGAACCAGCCTAATGTTGTTCCAAGAATTAACTCAAGAATCCTAAGGTCTGACAGAGAGTACCTAGATCTGACAGGAATGAGTAAGGGATGCTTTTAATTGTGTTAAACCTGAAATGTCTGAGTGAAAGACTTGTTGTTGCAGTGGAAAACTCTAGTGGCAAAGCATTAACAGCACCCCCAGCGATGACCCAGCCCTGGTGCAGGGCAGATGTTATGTACAACATTAAATGTCTACTGATTTTCAAAATGGGAATTTGTTTTGATTTTATACAGATCTTAAGGGGTTAAGGTGAAGTTGAGAAATTAGTAATGCTGCAAAAGGCCAAGAACAGTCATTCGATGCCTAAAGCATCAGATTGTTTCTTAGTTCTGACCTTCTTTTGAGCAGGGTCGACAGTCATCTCTGGAATTACTTCAGATTCAGCAAAATGTTCCATTGCTAGATGTTTGAACACCCAATACAGTGACTGCAGTACAGTGACATTACACATGCCTTTTTTGAGTTGCTTGAAAAATAGTGACACAGTGGATTTTTTCAGTGTATATTATTTACATATACTAATGCCAACTAAGTGACACTTGGGCAATTCTTTCAGCTGACTTCTGCCTATCAAATATGCAATGTAGTTATTCATGTAACTTGTGAGACAGCAAAATTCATTTCTCAGCCTATATATTAACAGTGAAAATGAGACATAAGCAGTATCACAAGAAGCAAAATGGGATGTGTTCTTAATGTTCTGGTAACAGCAGTGATTTTATTTTCATTTTACGTGTGGTAGTTGCTTTGGCATCTAATACTTGTTCTCTCCCTCAGATAACTATTTTGTGGATGACTTTGCTCGATTTACCACATTGGATTCTAAAGATAAGACAGCTGCTGTTGCAAACAGCATGACCTACTTAACAAAGAAAGGTAACATCTGTGGTGGATTCTGAATCCAAATCTGCTTTCATGTGTGTTTCCAAGCATATGTGCAGTTCTTCACACACAGAGCCTTGTCAGGCCTGTGGGTAACGGCACAGTCTGTTAAAGATTTTTTTTTACAAGACATGACATCTACATTGAGCAAGAATGTTCCCCTCTCTAAACCCAGCCCAACCATTTACTGAATAATGAAGTCCCACCCAAACTGCTCTTGCTGTACTGCAAGTGATCCCCAGAAATGCAGCAGTGTAAGCAAATGACTAGAAAAATGTAAAAGGGGTTTTAGGTCTCTGTCTCATAATTCAAAATTGCTAAAAGTTACATGGATTCAGAAGAAAATTCTAACTGCCTGTTGTAAAAGACATCACCTAACGTGGTCAGTGCTGTTTTTATTGCTCCAGTGCATGTACTGCTTTTCCAATGGCAGTATTGTCACAGTTGCACATAAAAATGTTAAAACTCGGCTGTACCTCTCAAGAGTAGGAAGTGCATGCACAGACATAGTGCAGAGCCTAATCAGGTCTAACCAGACATCATCAGGTATTTCCTATATCCATTTCAGTTAGATACCAGAAATCAGCTGCTGTCATTTGACCCAGTTCCTCCTGTTCCTGGCTCTTGTCTTTACTAGACTGTCCAAGTTTCCATGGTACTGTCTCCAGCCACTGCCATCCATGTGCATTACCTGAAATGCTCCCATTGCTCTTTCTGTCTCGTGCCTGCTCTTCATTCATGTTCAGTCACTTGGATTTGAACAAGTTTCTTGTGTAGAGCATTAATTAAATCCACACCTCGGCATGCTTGTTGGAAAGTGCATTAATTTACAATTCCATGGCTTGACATTTTTTGGTCACTGCCTCTTCTGCCACTTAAGATATTTAATAACTGCTCTCTGATTACAGTAATGCTGTACCACATTTATTTTCTAAAGTAATAGAGAAGTTATATGTGTTGCTGGCTCAGCACCAGCACTGATAGAGCACTGCCTTGCTGGTTTTTAAAGAGGGAAGATAACAGCACAGTGGCATGGCAGCATTTGTAAACAGTCTTCAGAGTGATGCCCTCACCCTACAGTATGAAACTGGTAATATGTAGTATAACTAATGCTGTAGCATGAAAATCAAGCATCCATCTGTTGGAGGGGAAGAAAAAGTCCAAGCTTCTTCCAATAAAATTAGCACAAACTTGTTGCTGTTGGATCTGAATTGTAGTGATTCAGTTATGCCCAGTACAGCGCTGCAGCTTCTTGATACGCATTGGGATTACCATCAGATTATTAATGTGTCTCTCCTTTTTCCCTTTCCTTTCTGCTCTTTGACCAGGAATGTCTTCCAAGGAGATCTATGGTAACTCATGCTTTGGCATTTCTTGTATTGTTCTGGGAATTTTCTGGTTCCTTTGTAACACTGGCTTTAGAACCAGCAGGCAGTGAAGGAAGCTGTTGAAATGTGTGATTGCTGCAGCACTTTTGTCTTTATACAAAACTGATTTTGTAAACTAACAGCTTCCATACAGAGAAGTGGTGTGTCTGTTGGATTCCAGCCCCAGGTGGAATCTGCAAGTTATATATATGTTTCTTTATAATTTGCAATTGGAAAGGTAACAAACAAAAATACTAAAAGAATCCAGCTTAGAAAGAGCAATGCATGCTGTCCCACATGGGTTTTCTGAATGACCTAATAAAGACTAATATACCAATGCTATTAATTTTGTCTTGCCAGGCTTCATGGCTTTGGTTCATCCGTAGCTTTCTTATGGAATTTTACTTCTTTCGAAGTCTTTGCATGTGTGTCATAGTTTACCTCCAAATGAGGAAAAAAATGAAGTTTTCCTTCCCTTCACCCTCAAATTTCTCCTTTTTTTTTTTTCTTTTGTAATAATTGCAGATGATTCCTTTGTTAGACCAGTTACTTTTTGGATTGTTGGTGATTTTGATAAACCTTCAGGGAGGCAATTGTTGTATGATGCCATTAAACATCAGGTAGGTAATGTTTTCATTGAAATGGGTTAGCAGTGCTAACAAAGCACTTGGTAGAGGGTTGTAAAACACAAGTTGTGCACCTTCCTGTGGTATGACCTGGAGAGACTGGTTCTCCCTGCAGGGTCTCTAATTTCCAGCCTCATCTTTTTTGTAGGGACTGGAACACTGCTGATCTTAAGCTAGGACAGAATGGCCTCTTGGTACTATGCCAACACAATAAATGTTCTTTTAAGCCCGTGGTGTTAAACTGAAATATCTGTGTTTTGGTTTGGAGATGAACATGGGCATTGCTCTCTGCTCCATCCCATTGGTTCTGGGAAGATAATTGAAACACAAAAATGCACAGCTTACAGCTAAATCATTGGTTTGCCAGACTCTGAGTGGTGGCCATAGTCCTGGATCTTTTAGGTAGCACAGGGTTATCTAGAAGATTGCTGTCCCAGTGGTGCCTCTATGTAAGCTAAATGCTTGATGTTACATTAGTTAATTCATCATTTTAACCCTGTGCTGTTATTTACCCAGTTTGGAATCTGGTATTCTGGTTAAGAAAGGCAAAGCTTTTGCTGTAGTGTTTATTACATATTTGTTACATCTGAAATTTTAAACTTTCCCATTACCTGTTTTGTTAAACACAGAAATCCAGCAACAATGTTCGAATTAGCATGATTAATAATCCGAGTGAAGACCCCAACAGCCAGAATACCATTGTAGCTAAAGCCATATGGGCAGCTTTGCAGACACAAACCTCAAATAATGCCAAGAACTTCATCACCAAGATGGCAAAAGAAGAAACTGTGAAGGCACTGGAGGCAGGAGCTGACATCTTGGAATTTGCTGTTGGGGTAGGCACGTCTGTTGGCATTTGCATGGGGAGGGTGCTTTACTTGTTCCTCAAATGAATTTTATAGTGTAGTTTATTCATATGCAGAAGGTGCAGGGGCAGAGAAAAGTAACACTGTTGGGTTTGCTAGTTTGTTTTTTTTTACTCTCTGAAGGGCTTACCTAAATATAACGATCCATCTAAACATAAAGTAAATCCTCACACACATCAAAGCTACGTAACTTGGAAAAGTGAAAAGGAGCATGGGTGCAGGGATCTATTTAAGTGAGTCAGCTGTTTCTTGGGTGGTTAAGAGAATAATATCTTCTTTTAAGGCTGGGAAAAAAATACAAGTGCATTTCTCAAAGTAGATTTTAAAAAGTTGGGAAGATTGGAACTCGTCTAAGTAGCTGTGGCCCTTTGCAGCAGAAGTTGGGATAGTGTGAAGGTAACAACCAAGAACTAGGTTTAAGACCACAAAGAAAACGGGGCCAGGGATCAATTTTAGCAAGATATGAAGATGTTCTTCAATGGAAACAAAAAGGTGTCTTTTAAAAAGCGTGCAGAGGTCTAGTTTTCTTCCTATTTCAATGTCAAGTATTCTTTTCTTTTAGGGTATGGATACCAGTATTTTCAAAGAAGCCTTTGAATCTCCCAAGGTGGATTTTGTTCTGTCCCATGCTATTTATTGCAGAGATGTTCTAAAGCTGAAGAAGGGGCAGAGGGCTGTGATCAGCAATGGACGGGTGAGATGATCAACAGACAGTGAGAGAGATACTCCACATATGAGAAAGAAGCAGATCCTGAGCAGCAGAGTCTGGGAATCAGGCACAGGAGTGTCAGCCTTTTCTAGGTCTCAGCACTCTTTAGGACCACTTCCAGTTTGATTTATTCACACTTGTGTGCCCTTTTCTTTTTACTGTGAGCTGTTAGTTGTTGGTGTTGGGTACAAATTCAGGTCTCTCAATAACAAAGTTGCTTTCATGCTGGCAGTGAATTGAGTCCAGGGGTAGAAGGGGATGATAAATTTGCCAGATTATGCTGCTTCAGTTTACTGGGCAAAATGATGCTGTATTTTGCCCTGACCAAGGTGCCTTGGTCTTTTCTACCATCTGTTTTTATTGTAGTTTCTCTGAGATGAGGTAAAAGATGTTACAATAGCATTTCACTGTAAATAATGAAACCCAGCTGTGTACAGCATTGGGTTTTCTTTTGTCATCTGTTTCTAGTTAGGAAAAAACCCATGCAGGTCCCAGTGGTTGCTATATATTTCAATGGGTTAAAAATCTCAGGTGATGAGTTGTTGTATTCTATTTTTCTCATTAGCAAAATAGCAAGACTTGTCTAGATAGCTTTTAAGCTTCTGAAGGCTGGAGGAGGGAGATTTGCTGGAGTCCTGCTGGACTATTAGAATTGGCCTGGTATTCTGCTGCCCCTTCCAGATGTAGTACTTCATGTATAATTTAATGTGCCTGACCCAGTGAAAATTTTAAGTGTGTATTTTATGCCTTAGTCTGGGACTCTTGGCTCTAAATAATTAGATTTACCTGTTAAACTCTGCTGCCACTGACATTAATACCAGCCTAAACAGTTGGCTTCCACTGAGACTGGGCTGGAGTATTTATTTAATACATCTTTGAATTTTTTTTCAGTGTAGCCTTTACCTAATAATGCTGATTCTGCTTTTTCTTTTTTTTTTCTTTTTTTTTTTTTTTTTTTTTTTTTTTGTAGATTATTGGCCCATTAGAGGATGGAGAGATGTTCAATCAGGATGATTTTCATCTCCTTGAAAATATCATACTAAAGACATCGGGACAGAAAATCAAATCTCAGATTCAGCAGCTGGGATTTGAAGAAGATCTGTAAGTAAACATAAGGAGGCTCACAGAGAAGTGCTGGGACTCTTGGTAACACAAATTTCTGAATCTGATTTGCAATTCATTTAAGTGCTGCTTGGCCTATCAACATAAAAATTATTTTAGTGATACATTTCCCCATCAGTACTATGGGAATCCTGTAAACTGTGTTTAACTTCAAAGAGAAACACTGGGAAAAGAGACAGAGATAAGGAAAGTTCTAGATAGTTACTGCACAAAGCAGAGTAATCAAGAACTAATCAAAAGAAAGTCATGTTGAAGTTCAGAAGAACAGGAGGCCCCTGTAGGTGCATGTTTGTGTGTGGGAGCACACAGCTGTGGAGATGGTTTCTACCATACATTTCCACCATCACATTTTGCTGTGATGCTGCTTGACTGTTAAGGGCTGGTCAAGTAAGTTAAACATGAAGTCTGTTCTGCAGAAATGTTGTGTGATTCTGGATCCCAGCAGAACAGGTTTTAACAGTATTCCAAGCACTTCTGCATCCATTGGGTGTTGGGGTGGTGGAAGAGGGCATAGTTTGAACATAGGCTGGTTTTGGACAGAGCAATGGGTTTGGGGTTTCTTTTTGTTTATTTGAATGCTGCCAAGGTTTTTCAAAAACTTGAAATTATCTGCTGCATTGGAAAGCACTGTGGAATTTAGTGGAATTCACCAGGCTTGTGAGTTTGGTATGAACAATTCAAACAGCTGTCACTGTAAATCTCTGAGACTGTCAATTCAGGAAAAGCTGACAGACCTGTGGGTTACAGTTTTGCTTCTTGGCAAAGGTGTGATGTACAAAGCAGTTTTCATTGAACTTTCAAGAGGTTTTACACCTTTAAGATTGAATATATTCTTAAAATACTAGACTGAAAATTTATGGGAATACTAAAAAGTAAGAAGTAGTCAAAAGTAATTATCTTTTGTGATAGGACCCCTCTCAAAAATTTCTCCACTTACAGGATTGCTTCCTAGTGCTCAGAGTTGCAGTGTAAGATGGGAAGAGCACTGAAACAAGGGTTTGATCTGAATGGCTTTCAGGTCTGAGTGGTTGGGGGAGATTGGGAATGCAGTGCCTGTAACATGGTTGACCCCAAAAAAGCAGCTGTTCTATATTTGTTAGAGTTAAATCCTTTGGTATATTCAGTAACAAGGCTGCAACCAGTTTAAATTACTGTGGGTTAACCCTTAAATATGTTTACTACTTCAGAGCCTCTGTAGAGAGGTAGTAGAAGTGTTTGGGTATCTGGATTCTGTTTGCCTTCTCTTCTGCTGCAGCCTGGCACAAATGTGGTAAGTACAGGCATTTTTTTGGATATCTGCAAGCCTTTCTCTTTTCCTTCTTTTCAGGGCAAGTGACTTGGTAATGAAAGTGGATGCTCTTCTTTCTGCTCAGCCAAAAGGAGAGGCAAGGATTGAGTATCATTTTTTTGAAGAACGATACAGGTATAGAATTGCTGAACAATGCTTTTCTGTGTCTTTTAACTTTCCCATTGTTCTGTGTTGCATTTAATTAAAAAAAAAAAAATCTAAGTAGCAATAGGAAAGTCCTCAAGAGTTTTCAGGAAGATTCCAGAAATTAATTTTATCTCTCTACCTATCTCTATAAACATACATCTATATGCCTATTTTTTTTTCTCTAGTTTCAGAAGGTGCACAGCATTTAGGAAGTAATTTCAGTTCAGAATGAGATGGACAGCAGTGGGCTGTTATGCATTTCAGGTGTTTATCCATATGTTTGGTACTTTAAAATTGTATTTTCTTCCATTTAGTGCAGTTAAACTGAGACCAAAAGAGGGGGAGACATACTTTGATGTTGTGGCTATTGTTGATCCTGTGACCAGAGATGCTCAAAGACTTGCTCCGTTACTTTTGGTACGTAGGCAGGGTTGTAAGCAACGTCAAATTCTGTCATTTTGGAATGTTTGTCTTCCTCTTTGACTGTGTGGTGACCAGTGGCTTTCTAATAGTGTGTCTGAGTTTCACAGTACATTTATCAGTGGAAATACTAATGAGGCTGCACTATGCACTAACAAGATCATGCTCAGGTATTGTCCAGAGAGCTTTTAGCTTCACTGCTCTAACAGCTTAGTTTGCAGTGACTATGTTCTTGAGGAAGGTCTCAGCATGCCAAAAAGAATGCCTGAAATATGAGGAGCAGGTAACTGTTCTTAAAAACACTAATTAATAAGGAGGGGGAGGGGTGGTAAAGCAAATCACAAGGAGGGAGGATTGGGAATGAGCATGTAACATGCCACCCTGAGGTCCTGTCTATAAAACAGTGGTCAGCTCTCCTCATTAGCATCTTAAGGGATGTCTCTTTCTCCTTACTTTAGGTTTTGAACCAATTGATAAATATGAACCTGAGAGTGTTTATGAACTGCCAGTCTAAACTTTCTGACATGCCACTGAAAAGGTAAGCAGTTCCATGATAGAAGGGGGGTGGAGAGAGAGAGAAGCCTGTTGGAATGTGCAAGCACAGAAGCGTGGTCAGCTGTCCCATAGGAAGTCTCAATAATTGCTTTGAGCTCATTTATGTAATAGCATCATTTCCCACAGAGAATCTGGGAATTTGTGGATGGCATGAAGTAATTCTGCTGTTTTGCAAGTTGGGTGCTTTTAATTTTTTTTTTAATATTTATATAAAATTAAATAACTTACTAATCTTAATGGTTGAGTCTTGCACAGTCTTGTTTGGTCCTTCAAGACCGAAATTCTGACCTATCCTAAGGTTAACACAACCTGTGTTACTTTGGACAAAGCCTTGGAGACATTAGAGGTCAGGGAAAGCTGATGCCATCTGCAAATAGAATGAGAGTGAAATATTAGCAAATTTTGGCAGATACATATTCTAACATTTTCTTTCTGAAATTTCAGCTTTTACCGCTATGTTTTGGAGCCAGAGATTTCTTTCACAGCAGAGAATAACTTTGCTCCAGGACCAATTGCCAAGTTTTTAGATATGCCCCAGTCTCCACTGTTCACTCTGAACTTAAATACTCCTGAGAGTTGGATGGTGGAGTCTGTTAGAACCCCGTATGACCTTGACAATATTTTCTTAGAGGAGGTAAGAGAAATCGTCGTGTTCCTACTGCATTTAAATGGTTGTGTTTTTCCAGGGCTTTTTTATGGGAAAGAAATGCAGAATTTTAAATTGCCAATAAACATACAGCTGTGGATATTACTGCATTTGCAGACCTCTAAAGATTTTCTAGGAGGGGAAGCATAAGCTCCCTGACAGCAAGATTGCTGTTCTCAGTTACTCATGGATGCCTGACCCAGAGGTTCAAAAACACCCTAGTCTTGAAGCAGGTCCTTTCCCTTGCTCCTAGAAGCCTCCAAGCTGGTTTTAGCTACTTATTTTCACAGTTTTTGTTAACTGGCAAAGACTCCTGTGGTTGATAGAAGGACATCCAGTATCAATGCAGCAGTAAAATCATGCAGCAGAAATCCACTCAGTGGCTGTAGGTTCAGGAGCTTACTGCTGCTTGAGCAGACCTAGAGTCAGACTGTTAGACTGTGGATCTGGGCAGTGCTGCCCCACATCCAGAGGGAGAAATAAGGAAAAGCCTGTCTGCTGTATGTGTAATGAGACTGTCAGAGCCTTTACAAACAGGCCTCTGGAAAAGTGGCAGGCTTTACAGCCTTGTGGGCATTACAAATGTGGGTCCCCTTCTCACTGATCACTGTATTATTAGCCCCCTCTTACTTCTGCATCTCTCTAATATCGTTTGGAAATATGGTATGGTATTGTGGTATATCCGGTATTCCTAATCCTGTACTAGTTAGTCAGAAATCTAGGGAATTTGGTGAGTGTTTTATGGTTTGGGTTTTGGTTTAGTGTGTTTTGGTTTAGGAGTTTTTGCTTTTCATCTCTTAACCTAGCTGTAAAGCCATAAATGAACCACTGGTATTACATGTCAAGCCTCTGATTTCCGTGCCTGCCCCTTAGTTTAATTGAAAGCCTGAGAGAGAGGGTGATTAAATGCTTCAGGCATTCAAAGTGCATTCCTGAGCTTCCAAATAAACAGCAGCTTTACTTTTGCAGGTGCACCATTTCCAGTTCCCAATGTGCAGTCTGTTGGTGCTGTAGCAATTAAACTGTCATTTTGGATGTGCAAATGAGAGGAGATGCTTTGTGGGATTAAACTAACATTCTGCTTATGTACTGTCCTCAGGCTACATCTGAATTTGGCCTGGTAGGGACCCAAGTCTTTTGGGGTTGTGGGTTTTTTTTCTTTTTTTTTTTCTTTTTTTTTGTTGTTTCATATTTTCTTTTCTCTTTCCTTGCCACCTTTGTTCAGTGTAGAAAGAAAGGAATGGGTGTTTCCTGACAGTACCCTAGTGCACTGTAAGGGTAATGCAGAGCAAACAAAGCTAATAGTAGGTGAGACCAGCTTTAAACAGATTTACAGTCAAAATCCTGGATCCCATCATATACTTTTTATGATATGCCAACTACATTCTCCAGTAAATGTTAAAAAAAAATAAACTGTGGACTAGAGCAACAATCCTCCCCTTTTCTTAGTCTAGCATATGTTGAGATCCAAATTCTTTTGGTCTGGGCCACTCTTAACAATATTTGTGTGAAGTTTGTCATTTGAAGGAGCTGAGCTCTTTGAGGCTTTCTAGGTATTTGTCTAATAATAAAATTACTCTGGTAAATTTGTTTTTTAATGACTATGGCTATTCTAGAGAGTACCTGAATGACTAGAAGTCGGCACTTTAGAGCTAGTGCTGCAGTCAGCAGTATCTGCTCCTTACAGGTGGACAGTGTTGTAGCTGCAGAGTATGAACTGGAGTACCTGCTGCTGGAGGGACACTGCTATGACATTACAACTGGGCAGCCACCTCGGGGACTCCAGTTTACACTGGGGACTTCAACCAGCCCTGTCATCGTTGATACCATCGTTATGGCCAACTTGGTAAGCGTTCTGCTGGAGCTGGCAGCAGCTAACTGGTGTTCATCCAGTCAGCACAGCCACTGCCATTAACCACTGGCTGTTCTCTAGCATGTGGCTGTGGGTATCTGGTGTATCTTGCACTCCACAGCTGCTTGCAAATACATCAGAACCACATCACTCCTCACACTGATGTCTGAAGCTTCGTACTCTCTCTCACCTTTTTCAAGATGTGCTCCTTTCCCTTCAGCTGGCTGAGAAGGGTCTCTGGAATATCTTTAAATGCTGCCAGTATTCCTAAGGGAAGCTCAGACAGTTGTTTTCCTGAGACAGGGTACTCCTTGGGCCATCCGCTCTGGTGCTGTGAGCCTCAGGCTGTCTCATTTTAGGACCCATTTCTTCAGGAGATCTACAGCATATATGGAGAGAGTCAGCAAAAATAGCTGACATTGCAGAAAATAAGGGAAGTGGGAAAGAATGGGATTTGCTTATTTTAGTTGAGAAAAGGTGCTGGAAATCGAAGTGTATGATTGTTCCCTGCAGCTGCTTTTGTAATGTCACCACATAAGGGGTGTGTCTGTTCTCACCCTGGGCCATGAGAGAGGTGCTGGACTGAAATTACAGCAGAGGAAGTTAGCCACTGGAATATTTTCTTGTTATGTAATGTTAGTGAAAAACTGAAGTAAATCACCTCTTGTGGGTTTTTTGTTTTTTTTTGTTTTTTTTTTTTTTTTTTTTAATATTTAAATTTTTTAAGGTATTACATTTATTTAAATGAATTAAAATAAAAACAAGGAAAAAATATTCACTGCTGCAAAATACTTATTTTAGAATTTTTACTCATTTTCAATTTGTGCTTTTTCTTAGCCAGAGTATATCCTAGAATGATGCAGTATTTCTTACTGTAGAAAGAAAGATGTCCCTTATTTTACATGACATCACATTGTCTTATTATGTTGGGCAGTAGAGCTTAATGGCTCAGATGTGTCCTTTTCCTAATTAGCTCTACTGAAGTGTCTGTACCACAGGATATGGTGCTGTAGCTGGGACTCCTCTTGCTCAGCTCAGTGTTTGTACTGTGTGTGGGCATGAAGAGACCAGGAATACGCCCTGTGCTTTTTAAAAAATATTTTAAAATTTTCTTTTTAAAGCAGACTGGCTCACATAGGACCTGCAAGCATTTGAAGCCACAGTACAAAACTGAATGAGGCACTAAAGCATCTCTACAGTTGCTTGTATCTTCTGTAGGTGTAATGATCTAAATCACAGAGGAAAATAGATCTGGAATCTGAAGCTTAAAAGGAATTGAACACAATATTTGAATTTCACTTGTAATTTTTTAAGCTCTGTAGAAGAGGTATCTTGTAAGGTGTAAATTGTGGTACTGCTTCCTGCTGTAGATGAAATACCACTCTGTAGAGCTTCAGAATTCCTTCAGATTTTGTTGTATAATTACAAATCAGTGTTTTGAAATTCCCTCACTCCTTGATGAAGGCAATCTTTTGCAGGAAAAGACTTGGAGTTTGCACTGTTCCTGTCAGGGCAATGAAGACTTTGATCTAAAAAATAGTACCAGACCTTTTCAAGCTTTTGTCTCTTAGGGAAAACCCAACAGTTTTGAATGGAATAATTTCTGGGGCTTTTCTCCTGTTCTCTGGGTTTAAAGCCTTAAGGTTATGTTAATCAATGGGCTTGCAAATAACATTTTAGATATAAAACAGTGAGTCAAAACATGTAACTTTAAAGCTAATTTTTCTGCATTTGCATTTTCTGGAAACTGCCAAATATTCTTTTCACTTTACAGGGCTACTTCCAGTTAAAAGCCAATCCTGGTGCATGGACTCTAAGACTGAGAAAAGGCAGATCTGAAGATATTTACAGGATCTACAGGTAGGTCAGGATAAGATTACTTCAGTCTTTTTCTTGTGAAACTTCATAAGTAGATAGGCATTGTAATCTAATGGTTCCCAAAGTGTGGTGACCTGAACAGCAAATTAAACAGCAAATTACATTTCATGCTGAACTTATGTTATGCAAGGTGAAATTAATTAATTTAAAACCCCATTAAGTGTGTTCAAATAGATGTATTTGTTTCTTTATCATGTCTCAAACCCGTTTTGCAATGCTGAGGCTTAACAAGTGTATAAAAATGAGCAGAAGAAATAAAGAATGTATTTCTGCTTTGTAGTAAAAGTCAGTATCTTGCTCTATTTTCAGCCACGATGGCACAGACTCTCCGCCTGAAGCGAATGAAGTTATTGTTGTTCTCAATAACTTCAAGAGCAAAATTATTAAAGTGAAGGTGAGTTTAAAAACTAGGGATGCTCTTAAAGCAGACTGTTTGACCAACAGCGGGGGAGAAACTTGGATTAAGGCCTGATGCTCCCTTCCCACGAGCATGCACTTAAGGCAGTGTGCACACAGCTCACCTCACAGTGTCAGGAGGAGAGAGCATCACCTGTAGACTTGATTTGAGTTTTTGATACAGGAGAGAATGTCATGTAAGTCCTGTTCCTTGTGTATGTCCCTGAGATACAATAATACTCACGTTTTCCTGACTCAGATGTGCTTATAACTTCAAGAAAAAGCAGTTTTGTATGTCCTGTATATGTCTAGTAATAAACATTCAGCGTGTCCATTGAGCCAGCATTTTATCTGTTACAGATAAATTTTATTCATTTGGCAAGACATTTTCTGTCACTCTGACACACACTAGGTGAGAATACATTTTAAAAAAGAAAGAAAATGGTAAATTACTAATCTCCTGTCTCTTTGGGTTGCCTATCAGGTAATGCCATAGCTGAGAAGTTTAAGGAGAATGACTGCTGGATAAGTGATGGCTATAACACAGCCAGTTCACACCTGACACCATTTGCTTGTGCTGGACTAATTTTGGGATGTTCTCCCCATTCACTGTCTTGTCTGTGTATCTGCTTTGGAGTCTCAGTGGCCAGTTATACCACTTAGAGAGTGGTGGAATTGGTGTGTTGATTTTTGGGGGTTTTTTTGAGGAGTGGGGGGTGTTGGTTTCCTTGAAGGATTTTCTTTGCCAGTCACCATCATCGAAGTTGCTCACTAAACATTTCTTAGAAAAGCATTTTAACTGTCCAGACTAACATGGTGTCTAAAAGCTCCTTTTTATCTGTTAGGAAAAAGTCAGTTCATTACTGAGCTGTTTTCCCAGACAGCTTAGGTTACCTGTCAGCTCATGGGATGTAATTCAAGTGGGTAAAACCAGAACTGGTGTCAGGATAACATTCCATAGCTATTTGCCCAATATGTGGTTCCACTCACTAAAGCCATGTTATGCTTCACAGGTTCAGAAAAAGTTTGATATGATGAATGAAGATCTACTAAGTGATGGCACCAATGAGAATGAATCTGGATTTTGGGAATCTCTCAAATGGTAAAATTAATTAAATGATAACCTGCAAGTCTCTTGAAACTGGAAAACTATTTGGCAATACCATTATGTCTGTGAAATTCCACAGCTGTCTGTTAAGACTGCCTGAATTTAGGGCTGTCATTCATTGGACTCCTCTGTTTCTGGAGATCTGGATTCCTGCTTTGCACCTGCTTTTACCTTCCCTTACTCCCCCTGCTGCTTGGGAGCCTGAAAACATTGTTCCTTCCCAGGAGCTGCACCTCAGCCAGTGCTCTCTCAAGCAAAGGGTGTTCATCTGTGAGCTCTTGGACCTTCCCTGTCCGTGTGCACAGCACTCTGCCTTGGGGAAGATGCCCTGGTCAGCAGGGAATGACACCAAAAGCCCACAGACCAACTGTATTAAACCAAAACTGTAGCCATTTTCTGTATTTGCAGCCTTTCCTGTAGAGCTGGCCCTTCCCATCTTGTCCGTCATATAACCATGGTTTTCCTTTCAGGGGATTCACAGGAGGACAAAAGAATGAAGATGTGAAACAGGATAAAGATGATGTACTAAATATATTCTCTGTAGCTTCAGGACACCTATATGAAAGATTCCTACGGTTAGTGGAGAATTCCTAATCCCAGTGTGCCAAATGGTATTGTCCTGCTTTGCACAAGGAAAAAGGTTACAATCTGCAAGAGTATAAAAAACCCCACTTTTTCAATGCTTCAGAAGTCCACTAGAATCTGCCTCTACTGTGTCATAGGAACTTTTGTCTGCATAGCATTCATGAGTTAAAAATAGACTTGGTTTAATAGCTGGTATGTTGCTGCCCTAAATTTTCTCACTACAATGTAGCCAATGTATTGTTAAGAAGTTACAGAATAAGTCACAGTTGCTTTGGAAAGAATCTGAACTTCTGTTGTTCTCAAAGGACTGTGAAAACCAATAGGTTGTGTATTCTCTGACTAGTTAAGATACATAGATGTTGGGGGTTTAGTGATTTTGTAGATCAAATGAAGCAATTTACAATAGGCTGAAGCTGCCCACTTTTTCTTTATGTGTGAAGTTCAATTACCTGACACATAACTGCAAATAGTTTAATCATGTAGCCCAGCAATTTGTAATCTACTACACAGCTCATCTTTTGTGGGTGCCACTTGTTCCTGTAACTGTTTTATTTTTTTTCTTTTGATAGCATAATGATGTTGTCTGTGCTGAAACATACCAAGACTCCTTTAAAGTTTTGGTTTCTGAAGAACTACTTATCACCTACATTCAAGGTTTGTCACTAATTAGGAATTTATTTGGTGGTGGGGGAAAGATACCACAAGCTGCTTCCCCCTCCCTTCCCAATGCTGTTCCAGCATTGCTTGGCCAAACGTGTGCTCACCCAAAGTTGGAGAAAGCCTCACAGATGAGAATGTCAGCTGATGTGACAGTGGGCCAAGTTTTTCTAGTAAAAAACATTCTCCCAATGCTCTTCTGTCATTTTGCATGCTCCCACTTACACTGCTTTGTACACCCCTAAATAATTGTCCCATCTGTGAATTTTTGTGATTTGAGTAGTGCATTCTTTTAGACTCATCTGTGGATCACTATAAAATGGCTCATTAGGAACTGTGTGGACAAAGATGCTGAAATATTTAGTTATCTGAGGATAGTTGGCTTTACAATTTGTATTGATTGTTCAGCTTGGGGCTCAAGACTTTTGTGTGAATTAACAATTTTCTTTGTGGTATTTCATTTTCTGATGTTTGATGCCTTAGACTGAAGTCTGTCTCTTGTAATGTGCTTTTCTTTTTCCTGCAGAGGAACAAAGAACTGAGATAAGCTGCTTTTTTCCCCTCCCTCTGCAGGAGTTCATCCCATACATGGCCAAGAAGTATAATTTCCAGTATGAGCTTGTCCAGTATAAATGGCCACGCTGGCTGCACCAACAAACAGAGAAGCAGCGCATCATCTGGGGTTACAAGATCCTCTTTCTAGATGTGCTCTTCCCATTAGCTGTTGATAAAATCCTGTTTGTGGATGCTGATCAGGTAACACAGAGGCTGGAGTTATTTGATCTTCTTTTCTTTCTCTTTTTTTTTTTTTTAATAATAAATTCCTGAATACAATTTCTGTATTGTTGGAAGGGTTGCAAGTTTGAGCCCTTCATAGGTATGACTGGAGGTTGATTCTGTAATTATTGCATGCTTCAGTGAGGGCTGGGTTTTGTGCCTGTTTCCACAAGATTGGATTTGTTGGCCTGTCTTTTGCTGTTGTCTGGTTCCTCACTCACTCACTGTGATTCCAGCTAGTTTGCCAAATAGATTCTTATTTCACATTTCCATTTTTCCAGTTCAGTCTGTTCTCCCAGCCTGCAGATCACTTACCACAGACAGTACTTTCCTAAGTCACCAACCGCTCTGCCTTCCCAGGCCCCTGCTTTTAGCTTGGCCACATCTGAGTGGCTTTCAGAGGAGGAGAAGGCAAATCCTTTGGGCATGAGGCCATGTCCTGTTGCAAGGCAAACAGGACTGGAAGGCTTTGTGTGTCCTCACTCCTCAACGGGTGGAAAGTGCAGAAAACACGCACAGTGAGAACTGCCAAAAGTACTCTATCAAAAATACACATGGAACTGAGAAGTACAGATCATCAACAAGTGAGTGTGAGCTGCCTTGGGGGTTTTGGCATATGTACAGTGTGGTCCCATGCCAGGTCTAACTTAAGCTGAAGTATCAGTTAGGAGAGATTTCCAGCTACCCTGTTGTCATTTTAGACAGTTGTTTCTCTGTTTGTGAGAGATATTAAGGCATTTTTTCCTATCAGAGTGGTATTTTTAAAGTAGTGCTACTGCCACATCTGTGTCAAAAAGACATTAAAAAGCTTTCTTCCCTGGAGGCTCTGCAAACTGAGAGGAAGGGATACCAAGAATCACAGTAGAGTTCATGTATAGTGAGAATTCTTGCTGCCTAAGAAACAGTTTTGCTCTTCAGCTGTCAAACCAACCCCTATCAGCTTATTTGAAGCTCTATTTTATTTGCTTCAGCTCTAAGGGCAGGGAGACAACACCTTTTGTGCTGTGTTTTTGTACTACATACACATAATGCCAAAGACTGCCACATATATCAGGTAATTCTTCCTTTAGCTGTTTGCTCAGTTGGAATTAAATCCTGTACAGCATTTCCAAATAAGCCATGGTAGGCTCCTAGAAATCAGAATAAAATGTCCTTTCCCTTCAGATTGTGCGCACAGATCTAAAAGAATTGAGAGATTTCAATCTCGACGGTGCTCCTTATGGATATACTCCATTCTGTGACAGCCGAAGGGAAATGGATGGCTACAGGTTCTGGAAATCAGGATACTGGGCAAGTCATTTAGCTGGAAGAAAATACCACATCAGGTATTGAAGAATTACTATTTTTTTTTTTTTTCAAAATAGAGGGGTAAAATTTTTGTTGCTACTTAGACTTAGCAGAAAACTAGCTGAGGTATACAGCCCTGTATGAACCACTTTTTGCTTACTGTTGCCTCTTAAAGGTTCCATGGCCTATGGTCCCTTGTAAGCACTAGGGACACTGAAGTTATTTTCAGTATGCTACAACTTTTACAGATGAAGAACTGAAGTGTCATCTAACAGACATCTTCCTTTGTTAATAACAAACGTTGGAACAGGGACTGCATGACAGCAAAGCTAAGATAGATTTGTTGAAAACTCTTTTTTGTACGTGCCATGACCTTGTTAGAGCAGCTTTCCTGCCTTGTAATGGATCATCTGATGTGCTGCCACTGTGAGATTGTTTTAGGGTATTGTGTCTCAGGGGTTCTAGCGGGGCTGCAGTCAATTATCCCCCAGTGAAATGTCATTACTGATTGCATCATCTCCACATAGTGCTCTATATGTTGTGGATCTGAAGAAGTTCAGAAAGATAGCAGCTGGAGATCGACTCAGAGGACAGTATCAGGGTCTTAGTCAGGATCCAAACAGTCTGTCCAACCTTGATCAGGTGTGTTTTATTGTGTTTGTTTTGGTTTATTGGGTGATGGTGTCAGGTTGGGACTTGGGATTTTTCCAAAGGACTTTGTTTGGAATGGGATGAAGTGTTGATTCATCACTTTATATTTGCATTGGGGCAAAAGAAAACTCTTACAGAAGTTAACCTTCAGAATTACTGTTGGTTTGGGAGGGGGGTTGCTCCTCCCACCCTGCACCCTGTGGAAACAGCTACTAACTCTCTATTTTGCACAACAGGATTTGCCAAACAACATGATCCACCAGGTACCAATTAAGTCCCTCCCCCAGGAGTGGCTGTGGTGTGAAACGTGGTGTGACGATTCCTCAAAGAAGAGAGCGAAAACTATTGATCTGGTGAGTGCAGGATGATTCCCTCACTCTTACATCACATTAAAATACAGCAACCAGTTTTAGAGGCACTTCCCTACCTCAGCCTGTATCAGTACTTGCATGTTTTCAGCATTTGAGTTTCTTCTGTTAGCTTCTGTATTTCTCTTACCTGGAGCAGTGGCATTGTTATGAATTTGGAAAGAGACTTTGCACTGTTCTCTAGTTGAAGTACAGGCACGTGTTGTTCACCACCAGCAGATTAATCCCTGCAGAGGGAAGCTGAGTGCAGAAACCTTTTGTAGCCTGTCTGTTCTGTCTGCAGTGTAACAACCCAATGACCAAAGAGCCCAAGCTGCAGGCAGCCATGCGGATAGTTCCAGAATGGCAGGACTACGATCAAGAAATCAAACTGCTCCAGAGTCATTTCCAGAAGGAAAAAGAAATGGGAACACCAGCTAAGATGCCAGGACAACACACACATGGTAATCTCTGTTTCTGTGCTTCTGTGACTTCCTCCATACCTGTTGGTGTGGTGCTGTGTGCTCCCTCACTGTGAGCTTGTACCATGCACAGGGCTGAATGAGGGCCTGTTCAATCATCGGGGAGTGTAATGGGATGGAAGGACCTTTGCTGAGTGAGGCTGGTGTAATTTAACCTAATTCTGAAAGTCAGAGAACAGACTTGTTCCAGTTCTGTAAAAGACCCTCGCTGTTCCTGCAATTTTATGAGCTTGGCCTTATCTTAACCCTTAAAGAAGGGCTGCTACACACCGTGGCTGAGAATTGTTCTTCAGGCACTGGTACCTTGCAAGGAACAAGCCTCGGGAGGCTGTACTGATTTTCAAACCAGTCTGCCAATTGAGGCAACTGAAACTGAGTGCTCTTTGTTCTCTCCTCTTCTACAGATCCAGCAGCACATGTGGAATTATGATCCATGGAGACAAATTCAAGTTAGACTTTTTCATAGACAATTTTTATATTGAAAGCTAGGTTTTTTCCGGTATGTCTGCAAAACTGCTGAATAATTGAATGGGATGATGTATGCATTTCTATTACTTGCCTTTGGGTTAATTTCTGCATATGAAATAGGATCTGGATTGCTGGAATTAGCATTACTGGGGTTTTTTTGCACCTGTGGTGGAGATGAAAGACCCCATGATGGAATTTAGTGTTTCAGAAACAAAACTTCACAATCCACCGGAAAAGCCACAGCCTGTTCCTTCAGCTGTTGCTGCCTCCACCACTGATGAAGCTCCTGTTGGCCTCAGATCTAACTTGAGAGTCTGGGAATTGCAGACATACATCTTAACCTCATCTGATGGACATAATTTTTCCAGGTAACATTATAAGGCTCTAAATTCTGCCTTGAATTTGGGACGCTGTTTCATCTTCAGGTTTTCAAACAATTGAAAATACTTCTTGGATTTGGTTCAGTCTGCCCTTGATTTTGTTACAAAACCAGCATTATTTTGATTTTCTATTTCCTGTCTTCATGTATTGCCCAACTTTTGATGGTTTGGCTTATTGTAAAGCTACCACAATCTATTTAAATGCCCATCCAAATGCCTAAGCTTACAAAGTGAGCAGAACACGGAATTTGGCAGCTGAATTCATCCTAGCCTATATGACTTGAATCAAAGTGCCCTCCCTTCCTCCTGCTCCAAGTGTAAATCAGTCTGCAAAACTGGTAGGGCCTTACTCTTGCTGTGGTTCACTGATTCATGAATGTTTTTTTGTTTATGAAAAATCTGTGGAAGCTTGGAAGTTTATCATCATGTAAATTTCATTAACTTTATTTTTCTTCAAACAGCGATGTTGTCACATCAATAAAAACTTCAGAGCTCCTAGGTCTTAAGCTTTAGCTCCCACTCAGTCCTTTGATCATCCTTTTTCCTTGCACACATTACAGTCTTAATTTGATCTTGGGGTTTCTGGATATTTCACTTGCATTTGCTTTCATTCTGTCCATAGACAAGAAGGTCTCTTCTTGCAAGGATTAATTACCCTGGGCTAGTTTTATCACTCATATTCATGTCTTCATTTTTAAAGATGTTGCTGCCATAGTTCTGTACTATGAACATACCAATTACAGAAAACCCTCAAACCCTATTTCCCTCATTCTGTAGGATTAATAGCCTGCTCCTGGTAACACTGAGGAGTTGAAGAGTTGAAATAAAGGAACTAAAAGGAGATTGCTAGTACAAAATATAGTTACCTATGCATCTTGAGAAATCCAAACTTTTTTGGTTTTTGTGCCTCCCATGTTTTTATACAGGTGAATGTTTTGTGCTGTAAGACCTTCAACCCACTGATAATCCTGATTTAAGATATTCCTCTGGAATTACTGTGTTATAAATCCTGTCAAGTTTTGGAGGAATCTGAAAGAAGACTTCAGTTGTAGTGTTTAAACTGTTCAGTAGTGTGACTTAAGAGAAAAAGCAGCTCTTCTCCAGCCAGCTCAAGGGAGGGCCCAAACTCTTTAAAAAGCACATTAAGAGCAGTGCCCAGGGTCCCTCAGCTTAGCTGGCTTGCCCTGCTGGCCTGTAGTGCTGCACATGCCCTTGTGGCTATCAAAGGTGGGGAGTTCTGGCAAGGTTTGGGAGAGTTTATAACCCACCTCTCCCCAGCAAAAGCTGTGCAAACATGGGGGGCTAGAGAGCAGCCTTACAGAGTTTATTAGCTTAGGTATTTCCCACTTTTGGGGGTTTTAAATTGAGATAGTCTGTCTGGTGGCTCTGGAAATTACAGGTGAGGTGCCTTATGCTTGCCATCAGAACTGTTCCACTTAAGGAGAAGCAGACTTACAGTAGAAGGACTTTTTCCTAGTGTAAAAAACAATGTGCCTGCCACCAAATTAAACAGCTAATACAGCACAGGTAAGATTGTCCTTTCTGTGTTCAGCTACAAAGCACTTCAGCCTTGCTGGAGCACGTGGAGTGGCATAGGAAGAAGTGAGCAGCAGCTGTTCACCACCATTCCCTCCAGGGATGGATGGGGAAAGAATGTGCCCAAGCCTTCAGAATAAGAGCAGCTTTCCATGAAACAAGGCCCTTTCCTATCTAGAACCAGATTTGGCTTCTTTTTTTTCCCCAAATTATATTCAGAGCCACAAGACTGAGAGTAAAGCAACCTCTTAAATTCAGCACATTTACAATGGTGTGTCAAATAAGAAAATACTTCTAAATTAAATGTCAGTTACAGATATTTTTTTTTTAGTTCTACACCTTCATTCTGATAGTTAATGTATGTACTTGAACACCCACACTGCATCCTTTTTTTTTGAAATTATAAAATCTAGCTAGCTCTGGAGGATATTTTTGTTGCCTCTAGTTAACAGAGGCCATGCTCTTCAGTTTTTATAAAGAAATAAAACTTATCTAACTCACAACTGATACAGAAAGAAACCAGAAACATACTGTGAGGTTCTGTACCCTTGCAGTACTCATAAGAGTCCTGTAGCTGTTCACAAGTACAATACAAAATGCACATGGTACTGTTCATTCTGAATGTGAACTATTCCCATTTTTCCTGAGAAGCCACTATTTATTTCCACCCAAAAATAACAATCAAGAAGAGAATAACCACTTCTTTTGGATCTGTGCATATATTTGCTCTTAGATGTTCAATGGGGCCTTGAAAGACAAATAGTTTGTCACCCCCATCTAGAAAGCATCTCAGAGTGAGATGCTTAATGAAATAGAGCTGCTGCTGATCATATCACTGATGGCCTGGTCCTGTAACTAGTAAGACTGATGATAATTAGAAAATGGGGATTGCAGAGGGCACAGTGTAATTTTGGATCCCTCAGCCTAGAAAAGCCCTTTCTGTGGCAAACTGATGACGTTGTTCCCATCTCTGGCTACAAGCAGCTCGACCTCTTGGTGTGGAGTTCACACTTGAGAAATGCTCTGTACTTTTATTTTAAAAGGAAGATTTCACTGCCTTACTAAAAAGCAAATAGCAAAGAAATAAGACTTTAGGATTTCTCCTTCATTCAGCTATATGGGGTTATAAAGAAAATGAAAGAGGCATGTACAAAGCAGTAAATACCCAGTCACAGTCTTAGGAACCAGAACATTTTTTAAATTATGACCTGGTTTTACCCAAATCATCTGTAATCTGTTCAAGAATATTCCATAACTCTGTGTGGCACCAATACCAAGTGACCCAAGGCATTGGGAGTTCTCTTTACTGAATGTTGAGATCACAGTGAGTGTCCCAGTGCAGTGGCAACAAGAAGATCCAGTGTAATAAAACCTCTGCTGTTCTTTACCTGTGTCGCTCCTGTCCATTGCTTTGGGGCAGATAACTCAGGTTTTAATAGTGTTCCTTGGAGTACATTTTTCACTTCTTGTATGCAAGTGTTGGGATACCATTGAAAAGCCAGAAGGGAAAAGGAGGAGTTCTCCCTCCCAGCCAGTCTTGTTAATCACGGTGTTCGAGTAACCTCTAAACTGAAGCACTTCTGTTAAACAATAGGAATATCTTATATAAATCTACCTTTTAGGTCTTTTTTTGGAACTCTACCTACTACTACTTAAAAAGGATGTTTCTGTGTCAGCTTTTTGTCATTTCTTCATTTGATTTGGTTTTACACTGATACTTCACAGTAAACACTTGGAAAGTGATCCTCCAGCAATACTTCCAAGTATTCCAAGAGCTGTGTCTAAAGTTCTTTCAGAGCTGGGAATGAATTCCAAACTCCCATGGGACTCTCAAAGCCTCTTAACCAGAGCATCTTTATTAACCAAAGAGCTATAAATGAGACAGCTTGACACAGGAAGCCCAACTGAATGCTACAGAGGCATGCACTTGCTTTCTTACAGTTGACTGAACTTGCTCAGGTCTGGAAAATGAGACCAAATCCTAGGAGACAACTAAAAGGGGAAAAGGAAGCAGCCAGAAAGAATAAATACACACTATATGCCTATGACCTCCTCAACAGGACTTTGCACTCCCCTCCTTTGGCTTTTTGAAGTACCTATTGAAGCATGTTACTGTACATACTTAATGCTAAAGAACTGATCACCCTCCACCCCAAAAGAGCTGCATAAATGAGAAAAATTCTGATGGGGGAGTGGGAGATAAAAAAAAAAGTAGTTTTGAAGCCTTTTTTTACAAAATTAAAAAAAATTGTATTAACCTGAATACAACAGGTTTCTTTGAGGAGCAAACTGTCCCATTCCCCTCAGCCTGCATCCTGCCAGCTATCAATACATGCAGGTAACATCAGCCATAACACCACACAGAGCTGGGGCTGTCACACCACACGGTGCAGGATTTCTCCCTCAGGGCAGTAACCTGCCAAGGGCAGCTGCTGGAGGAGCCCATCACGTTCTCACTTGGCTTTGCACTTCTGGCCATACGTGCAAGGCATTGCTCAACAGTTTCCAACCTGTCCCTTTACTTTCTCAGCAGCAATCTCTAATTTCCAGCACCTGTGTCCAGCTCTCATCAATAAGCAGAGCCAGCTTTCCAGTGTAAAACTTGCTGCCCTGAACTAACAGCCTGAGGGGCCACAAGTCACACGGGGACTGTCCACTGCCCTGTGCTGAGAACACAGCTGTACAGCAGGTGCCTCTGTCCAAGACTTTGCCACAAAACCCAAGCAGGACTTAACCCAAAGCTCTGTTCAGTGCTGCTGCTGATATATTGGGCACAGCAGCTCGCATCCAGCTCCTGTCTCCACAGGAGAGATGAAAGGAATTGAGTGCCCCGATGTGTGTAGAGGCTTCTCCCTTGCTGGTTTGCTGTGTAGCATTTAGGCTCTTTCTGGGGGAGATACAAAGCCATATGAGGGCAGGCAGCACTTTGTTTGCAGGTAAACAAATCCCCTGCCCACAAGCTGCTCCTGCTGCCTGTTTCCATGTATTGACCAAATACTTGCACTGACATAAGATGAAAAGTCACTAAAACGCTCTTCAGAACAAGCCATGCTGCCCTTGTCCCCAAGGCTTAGACACAGGGACAGGGATACCCCACACCAGTGTCCCATGCACACTGTGCTAAGCCTGAAGGGATCCTGCTCCCAAATTGGTGGTTTGGCCCATCCAAGGCACACATGACACAGTTCCTGTGCATACAGAAACATCCCTGAGTTTAGCACACAGCACACACCAGCACTCTCAGCTGTGCTCTGGGTGCCACAGCCCTTCCTGTCCCATCCCCAGGGACTTCTTGCCTGCAGACAGCTCCATGCTGTACTAACAACCAGCCAGCACTGCCTGGAGAATCCAGGCCACTGGATTTAATGCTGGCCCTAGCAAGCACCTGCAGTCTGCATCACAAGGGAAGCCCCTTGATCCATACAGGCCATCAGAGGGGCTCCTGGCTGGAAGCTCTCTGTGGGCTCTGCCCCAGCCTGCCAGGTCAGTCCTCCCACCACTCCTTGGTGGTGAGTGAAGGTGCCCAGACTGGCACTGCAAACCCACAACGGGGAACCAGAACCAGCCCTCACCAGTCCTGGAACTCCTCTCCACAGCTGTATGGTGCCTCTGCCACACATCTCACCAGCTCCTAGTGTCCAGAACACATCTTCTCTTACTCTGTCCATCAACTGCAGCCTGATTTGCACTCACTGCAGAAATGCACCCCAGGAAAGGAGTTAAACCTGTACCCTCTGGAGCCAAGAGACTCTCCAATCTGCCATCCCTAACACAGCACTGGCCAGCGGGTCACAGGGGACGAGGTTCCTCAAGGAACTGACTTTCCCAAACCCTGCCACTCCCCCAGAGCAGCCTTGCAAGTCACCACAGAAAAATTTATTCTGACACTGGATTCATGCTTCCACCTTGGCTAACAGTGGCAGTGTAAATATCTCAACATTCAAAGCTGCCCACAAGGAAATTCCTCTCCATTTACCCATCTCCTCTTTGCCACATAACCGTATTTACCCAGTCATGATCACTGCTTATGGATTTTACACTCCATCTGTTTGGAGTCAACACATGGATCTTCACTAACTTGAAGATAAAGAGCTCTCCCCCACTCTCCCTTTCTGTCTGCAGCATGTATGCTAGCTGCTCCTTGGAATCCGGGTAATTGAGCAGCATTCCCTAATTGGGACACTGGGAAAATCACTTCTGACTACCAGGGTTTATTGCTGCCTAGATTTTATCAAGACCACTGCTAAGAAGGATTGCCTTATTCTTGGAATACATTGAATTTGTTCCTTATTAGCCAGTTTGGGGATTGGTGAGGAATGAGAACAGCATTTCTTCCGTGTGAAGATCTGGAATAAAGAACTCTGCAATACACCTGATTATGGCACAGCAGGGTCCTCTCCTGCTCCTGGGCAACAGAAAACATCATTAGCCATCTGACATCCTCCCCCTCTCACTAATGTTACTACACCTGAGCACAAACACACCTGAAGATGCAGAACCTGCCTGGCCACAGGGCTGTGCCTGGGGGACATGGATTTGCTGAGAATCTGATGAGCCTGCAAGGTGTGTGTGTGTGTGTGGGAAGCACTCCCTGACAGCACCCCTTAGAAACGACTGATCTTTTCCAACTCGCAGAGGTGAGAGGGAAGGACCAGGACATGCTGCCATCGTTCAGAGTGGGCACCTCTCAGCTGCCTCACCAGCCCCACAGCTCAGTGCTCTCACCCAAGGCTGCTGTATTTCTCACCACTCCACCTGTACTAAGCAGAGCCACCTTGTGCACAGCCTTTGGCTTCCTCCTAAAAGATACAAAGGAACAGAGAACCTGCTTTGCTTCCTTAAAATTCATTTTCAACACTAAAGGTGTGCTTCTTTATTTGCTTCCCCTTTTCTGGGGGAAGTTTCCACCACACAGACATCTCCTTCCTCTGCTGGAAAAAACAGGTCTCAGCTCTCAGACTCTTATTCTCCAACCTTATTCCTCTATCTAGGTGTTTATTTACTACAATAAATATGCAGTGGGTATTTCCAGACATCAAAATATTGCCCTTAGCCTTTAGACTGTTTTCTTGATATTCTCTCCTTTGCTTGGCTGAGAGTTTTAAAATTTTTTTTTGCTTTTTTTTTTTAATAAATAAAATGGAAACTTGGCACCAGAACCGGATACATTCAATTTCATCAACGCTACATCAAGAAAACATGTTTGTTTGCTTGTGTATTTCTGTATATCCACCCCCATCCTCTAAGTATTTGCCTTTTATACCATCAAGCTCCACAGGAATCCTTCCACTCAACCCACTGAGAATTTCTTATGAACTGCTTGTCCACGACAATCACCAAAACTCCCTGTTGACTCAGGAATGCAGCCCCCTATTTCCTGGAAGTCTTTGTGTTTCATATTCTCAAACGTGCAGTTTCAAACTTACCAAATGCTTTCAAACTTACCAAACTTACCAAAATGCTTCTGTGGTTTCCCTGCAAAAAGAGGCCTCAGGATTTTGTGCTGCTGCCTGTGATTCACTGCTGCTCAACAGCCGTCACCACAATTGCTTCCAGACCTCTAGGAAAGCACCAAATAGCACAGACCACTGCAGAGGAAAAGAATCCCAAACACCTTTTTGATAGGGATTCCCACTAACTATTACTACTGGAACTTTGCTAACTGGGTTTTAATTCTTTTAACATGTACCCCAACAATACAGTAACATTATTTTGGAGCAACAAGGTACAAGCAACAAGGATTTTGTGAAGTGTTTATGTATACACTCAGTGTTGCTATTATCCCAAACCTGTAATTCCTCAAAGTTACACTGCTTTGACAAGAATCATGTCCCATAAAAAACCCTCAAGAGTAATTTCAGCTCTCAAGGCGCCCCTGATCTCCCAGGAGCTTCCCCTCTGGTTTCAAGTTCATGTTTGGACAAGTAGCTCTTTTCTGAGCTTCTCTGGAACACGTGCCTTATCTTCCATACTTTATCAAAAACTGACCTCATCGGGTCGGTGACTCCTCCAGCCATCTTTTCTGACTTTCTAAACACCAGCTATTGAGTTGTCCCTTTAGAAAAATCTTCTAGAAAAATTTTAGAAAAATCTTAAAATACCTGAGCTGCTCAACATCTATTGCACCAGCCTGGTGAAGATATCCCAGTATAGGTGATATTTTAAAGATTTTTACATATAGCACATGGATACCTATTACACGTCCTGGTTTTTGTTAAAACACTTTTGCCATCTTCACCTAACAAAGCTTAAGGAGTTAGGAACAGTTTCCCAAATGTTCTACTGTGTGTCCTTAAGTTGACCTGTATTTAAGATATGTTCAAGATTGTGTTTTTCCCTCTTGGGGAAATAAGGCCTTATCTCTTGCTGTGCTGGCAGCCACCAAGGCCAGTTAGCAGCCAGGCTGACTGAATTATGCTCCTGCCTCAGGAATGTGGCTCTAACTCTGAATTAGGATTTTATGGGAAAGCTCCTCGTTGCTGCTGATCTGTGCAGACCTCTGTAAGAACACATTGCTGTTTTCACATGCCATTCCTCTTGGGTCTTTCAAAAAAGCCTCAAAAATAAATGAGTGGCTGCTTTTGCCCTCCTGAATCTTGTAGTTATTTGTCCCAGCATCACTGACTACTGGTTTGAAAGGTCTCACCTGAGTCAGCAAGGCCAGTACCTTGATACCACAGCCACGTTTGCAGAATCTCATTCCCAAATGTACCCAAATCTCGTGAAATGAGTTGGGATTTCGCTCTCCCATCCTACTGCTGGGAGCCTGTTCAGACCTCACCACAGTGACAGTGCTGCAGATCATCATCCAGCTGCCCACCTCAGTTTGCACTTAGCAATGTCACACTCTTTTCCCCTCATATCAACATTTGACTTTAACTTTTTCAGCTTTTGTTCCCCTCTCTGCTGCCACCCCTTTCTCACTGAATAAACCAGCTGACCTTATAGTAGGTGACACAATTTTCTGTTGGAAACTGGCTACCCGGAATCACACTGGGGGGCTCACTAACGGAGTTTTTAGCTGTCTGGTACTTTAATTAAGGTTACTAAAGAAAAGGACTCCGACTGTGCTCCACAACGATCTCAGGAGATGTTCTGAGCTGTAGATGGAGCACTTGCGCTGCTAAGAAAATCCACAAGTGCCTGCTGACCCCTGCCTGCAATTTCCAGCAATTTTTGAAAGTGGGAAAGACTTTTTTCCCTTGTGGTCTACCGTGGCCTTCCATGAAAAAAAAAAAAAAAAAGAAAACAAACGTGCCTTGCTGCTGCACTCACACTAACACAAGCAATGAGCACCAGCTCTGTGTAGTACTGATCATTCACTTGACTTGCTGCTATTATGTTATAAGGCTTTTCAATTAAGTTCAAGTATAGAAGTATAGTTCCCCTGAAAAGGTCTAAGGGCTTCCAAGAAAAGGAGCAGCCAAACTGATCAGATTCTGCACCTGTTGTGGGTGGGTTTTTCTTTGTTTGGCTGCTTTGTTGATTGGTTGAGGGTTTATTTTTTACTGTTTATTAAGAATAAAAGAAAGTGAAACTATTTATTTCAGTTACCACCAACATCCTGGGGCAAATCATGAGCCAACACAGAGACCTTTGCACTATGCTGAGGTTTATTTGGTCCCCTGCCTTGTATCCAATCACAACTACCACAAGCTCTTTGACAAGAGTGTGCAAAAAATCTTGTAGAAGGTAATTTAGAAACACCTGCCTCGTCCAAGAGTCCTCTTCCTACCTCTTCCTTTTATGGCAGAAAGGACTCAGATGTAAGGGCAGAAGACTGACCTTCCTACAGGAAGATCCTGTTTCCAAGAGAAGCTCTTGTCTCACATCCCACTCAGAGAAACACTTCTGCCTGCACAACATTAACACCTAAAAACTAATACAAGATTTAAAATCAAAAGTGGACTTTCAAGACTTTTATTCTGTTCACTGATACAACCAATATATTCAGTTTCTTTAAAGGGTGAGCATTGGCTGTACAGTGAGTGTTCTGAACGTGTGTTCCCCTTTTTCTGTGTTAGCAAAGCAAGCAAGAGCACACAGTGATTGAGTCATAAAAGTACCTGTGACCGTCAGAGTGGCACAGGAGAGCTGAAACATGCTCTGCCTACACTCTGAAGCACTGAGTTTCCACACTTTTGCCTGAGTTTCCAAGCCTTTCTGCTTATTTCTTTTGGACAAACCCACTGGGAACAAGATACAATCCTCTTCCTCATTGTCACAGTTCCTGCCTTGCCTGTTTTCCCTCCCCCAGAGCTGGTGCATGAAAAATCTCTTGCCAGCTCATATCTGTGGAATAATAAATGTACCTGATCACTTTGTGTTGCTGATCAAAGCAAGAACTGAATTCTAAAAGCAGAAATGTGATCTGAAGGCAGCCAGCCCCATCAAGCATAAACGGAATATTTTAACATCTGGAAGTTGATTCTAAAAGCTCTTCAGCAAAGGCCAGGAATTTTAGGGATGAAGCTATCAAGGAATGAGATATTAAAAAGCTCTTACTACAGGGACCCAACCTTTGAAACCACCTAAGTGCTGTCCAGCTTGCTTGCTCATTCATTCATTTACATAAGGCTGTAAAGCTTTCATGTCTGTGGAGCAGAAAACAGGAGAGGAGCTGCTCCTGGAAGTCAGCAGCCGCTCAGAGCATTACCCACAGCACTGACCAGTGCACGTGGGCCAGAGACAATCTGAGAAATTCATCTGCTGCCATCAATGGCACAGACTTGGAGGAAGAAATTAATTGCTTTAGACAAAAAACCCCACAGTCACTACCCTACAGCAACCACAGAAAACCAGGACTTAAAATAAATACGTGTTTTACTTCCTTTTGTTTTCTTACTTTCTTCGTATTTGAGCCCAATACCGAGATGAATCTGAGACACAACCTTTACATGTAATTGCAGCATGATCATCCAATTCAAACTCAGACCCAAAGTTGCCTCTCTTTGGACCTACAGCTTCCCGAGGTGGGGAGGGAGGGGACAATATGCCTGGAACTCTGCAGGAACCTGCAGCTCAGAGTGTCTTTCCAAGACACAGATTGCTTAGCTGACCTGTGCTCACCCAGGTATGCCCATGAAGAAGAATGGAGTGGTTTCTCAAACTATCTCCTGAGCTTTCTCCAGCAAGAGTTCAGAGGTGTCAGGCTCACTCCAAAAGAGAGGCTCTGCGTGCTCCCAGTTTGTGCATCACAGGAGAACCACAGGTAAGTAACTGAAGAATAACTGAAATCAGGAGCCTGGCTACTCCGATAATCGAAATCCAAAACACAGCCAGAAGGAAGGGAAAGAATTAATTCATCAGCTAATTATAAAAGCAGCACACAGCCTTCTCTAACTAATCTAGTAGCAGAAGGCAAAGTGATCAAATAAAAACAAGCAGTACTGAACTACAAAGATAGAAAAATGAACCAGAGAAACCCACTATTGCTGAAATGATGGACTCATGACCTGAAAGGAGATACATTATTTATTTCAACTATTTATGTCCTTTTTTATTCCCTTTTGGCTCTGATTTGCTGTCACTGGTGTGTTACAAGGTCATTAATAATGCACGGCAATAAATAATATATCCACACTCACACCAACTGAATTTTGTTTGTCACTACGGCCCTGTGAGCATCTTAAATTTATTATACTTGGGGCTTTTTCTGAATGGTGGCTAAGACCTGTACACATAGACTAGTTCAAATGTGTAAAACAGCAATATTTTGAGCTAATTTCTGGAGAAAAAGCAGACATGGAAGTACTCAGTTGTTGGTTTCAGCCCAGACAGCTGCCAGGAGGCATGAACTGAGGCACCAGAGCTTTGGCTAGACAGTTCCATACAAACCACCTCCTCTGTCCTTCAAGCAGCCTGTTGGGTCCACAGCTTGCAAGAACATTTTCAACTGTGTGACTTTATCACAAAAAATGCACAGCCACACAAACCATAAAATCCACCAACTTGCACCTTCTCCTGCACTTGAAATGGAGTTTCATGGGGCAAAAGAGGTTCTCTGCAATGCAATAAGGGCCATTCATTCAAAGCCTGACTCCACACAACACCATCCAGCTTCACTGTGAAACCTGGGGCGGGAAAAAGAACCAGCCCTAAGCATAGCCCAGAGTTATGGCAGTGAGTGACCCATGAGAGCACACAGTGAACTCCTGAGCAGCTCAGGACTCCTAAGCATTTCTACAGGAAAAGGTAAAGCCCATATGGAGAATACCATTTTCATTCATGTTAGAGCAACAAGCGACCATGCTCATGTGTCCAGAACCAAAAGAGAAGCTCAGTATACAATAGGAACACAAAATAGATGCATTCTAGCTTTAGAAGGTGAAATTTGGATTTAAAAACAAAAAAATACCAACCCAGCACGGTACTAATGCTTTTTATTGTTATCAGCAAAGTAGTAAAATATAAATCGACCCCTTCTGAACATCTCACTGTGAGTAAACTGCAGTATGGAGTAACACAGGCACAGTCTGACCTGCATTTACTTCAGGTATAGTCCCAGAGAGAGCTCATCCCAGCCCTGTTTCTTTCACCCACTGCATTAACTGCACACCTGGAAAGCAAATAGGTTCAGCGAGCTGGTCTGATGAGAATAAATGTTTGGAGCTTTTTTTTGGTGGGGTTGTTTTTGCCAGTCCAACTTTCCAAACATGTTGCTTCTAAGGCCACATCATCATCACCATGTGCAAAAAAGAGGAATAGCAGTGGGAGCACATGAAATTAAAAAGAAAAAACAAACAAACAAAAAAGCTTATTTTTAGTGGAAGGGCAGAGATGGGGTGGTGAGATGGGACTAAGCTCATTTCTCACAGCTGATGAAAATTACATAAAATTAGATGCAATGTAGAAGCAAACCTTTAAAGCAAAAGCAAGGAACTAAATGAAACAATCCTGTAGTTGTTGCTGAGAATACAGACGAACTTTCTGATGCCTGATCCAAGTCATTGAATTAACAACTCATACTTCCATTGAGGCTGTAAATAAGAAGTCTAGAAAACCTCCCTTTACATGTATTCCTCTGGTGTCATGCAATATAGTCACATTCTAAGTATTTACTTAGCAGTCCCCGCCTATTATTTAAACGCATTTCAATACAGTACAGCAAAGTATGATAAGTATGATCACAATCCAGAACTGCATCAACTCTGATAGGAAATGCAGAAAGACTCCTGAGCTGCCACTGAACTCTGAGTTAATTAACGAGGAGGGGAGCAAAAGGTAACATCAAGCACCAGACTGCCAACAAATTTCCAACTTAACAATTATGACACAGCTGCGTCAGTGTGCAGAAACAATATTTATTTGGACAGTTTAAAAGCAAAGTAACTTAACAGAAATCCAGGGTCCTGACCCTGCTTTAAGGTCAATAGAGAAAGAATTTTGACTGAGATAAACATTACTTATCTGCAAGGAGCTGAGTGCTACATCACCAGGCATCAGCTTTTCACACATTTCCTGAGAGCAGATCCAGAACAGGGGTCCATTTTCTCTGTTATCATAGAACCTGTAGCAAAAACCAGAGCTCAGTCTAATCAGCAGTTTCAAGGTAATAATTTCACACCTCTTGGCTGAAGCAGAACTTCACAGCTCATCAGGTAACAAGTGGAAAAATCACTTTTGTCCTAAATTAGTTTCTTTTCCCCTAGTGAAGATACCATCAACCCCCCTGTCACCAGGTATTATTGGAGGCCTGTGTAGTGTAGAGGCCATGCACAGGAAGAGATTTCATCACAGAGCTCAACTCTCACTTTGACCAGTGACCACAAATTCTCCCTTTCACTCATCAGTGCTCGCCAAGATCGGGATATACAACATTATGTGTGAAGCCTGTGCATATATGTTCTTAATAGCCATGGACCATAGACATGGTCAGTGTGCAATAAATGGAGCATGTGTTCAGTTGTAACACAGCAAACAGAAAGCCCAGGTTACCTCTGACAGCCTGGACCTCACCCTGCAGGCACAGGGACACCTCCCTGATCCACCTGAAACCTTCCCATCCATGTTGATTATTCCTGCAGTCCAACCAACTGTGAGCAAGATGCTCACATAAAATACTTCAGGCAAAGCCTGTCTGGCTTGGAAGTTTGAATCCCTCTGTTAAGGCAGAAGCAGGTTAGGAAATGCCATGCAAACCTCTCTGAACTGTAGGGATACCAGCTCCTGCAATCCCTCCCTTGGCAAACAGCACAAGGAAGGGTAGCCTCATCTGAGCACAGCTGGGTTAGCCACGGTCTTCAATAAAATCATTGCACCTCTGGGATCTCTACAGCTCTTGGCAGTGATCTCGTTTTTATGGTTTTCAGTCTAAACCAGTCACATTTAAAGTGACAACCTCACCCATGAAGGTGCAAACTGTAAGAAGTCCAATCCTGCAAGGAGCTGTGCTGCAGCTCAGTCACGGTAAAGCCACTCAGCAGTACCACCACATCAGAGCTCTACCGACAGCAGAACACCCTAGCCTGGTTACTCTGACACCCCAGTCTGGTGGGAGAATTCCACAGACTCCAAGATTCACAAAGTTACTCAACACAAGCCTGTTCCTTGTGCAGTTAAAGCATGCCATATGGTGGCACACAATGATCTCAAAAAATCAGAATTATTAGCCTTCAAAAATAAAAATTGAATCCTGCTGCTCTAGGCTGTTTCCACACCAAAGGCAGTAGTCAGGCAGTGGCTTTGCTTGCATTCATATCCAAAACCAGTAGAGAATATCCAGAAAAAAAGATGCATAGTAAATTCCCTGAAAAGTGGCTGCAGTTCTAGCTTGTCTCTGTAACACTGGCACCACTATTATCTCTTAATATGGTGCAGGAAGTCCAAAGCCACATGTCTGGTCAGGCTCTGATGGGCATCAGCATCTGAGGGAAGTCAGGGCATTGTGGGCATCAGAGAAAACCCCAGACTCCAGCTAAGAGAGAGAATTTGCTAATTCCAGCCTCTTCCCACCCATCAAAGATGGGCAGATTTCCCACAAGTGCTGTAATCTAAATATAAGGTTTGGCTCCAGCGGCAGAAAAAGTGAACCTAAGAGCCAAGTTTTCAAACATAGCCTGCAATATGGAACATCCTGGAGATCTGCATCCCCAGCCTTGGGTGGTGCTCAAACAGCTGCTCTTGCCGGCCTAGGAAGGAATGTTTGTGAACTGTCCTGTTCCATCCAGAGGTATGGAGAGGCAGGTTTTTCACAGAGTGAAATCATTCCTGAAAATTTAAACAGCTTTTGGATCAGGACCCTAAATTCTAGGGAACATAAATGCTTGTCTCAGACTAGTTAGGAGAGCAAAAGTCAGAATTACACGAATGGGCGAGAAGAGCTTCCTAAAACCCGGTCTGTGAGACCTGACAATGCTCATGTGGTGTGCAGGGACAGGAACTTTTCCAACACAGCTTTAGAGAACACCACCTAATTCTGCAGTGCACTGTGCACAGGATCTAAGGTCCCTTTATGGAACTGACCCAAAGCTGAACTGTATCTTCCTATGCAGACCATGAAATCCAAATGCTTTACTCAGGTTTTATGCCAGGTGCTCTGCTCTATACATAAGCATCAGACCACACTGGCAAAGTCTTTCAGACAGCCTCAATATATAGATGGATTTGAGCTCTCATCCTCAGTTCTGACCTGCTCTCTCTTCCCTCTCTGGTGGGCCAGGTTCCCATAGCTCTGTGCACCTGAGTACTTCAGCAGCAGTGTCCCAGTCGCTCGGCAGCTCACGGATGGGCAGACAGGCTTCCAGACAGGTCACTTACTCCAGCTACCTTTAAACACTCTTTTCCTTCTTCCTCCTCCCTCTTTTTTTCAGAGCAGAGTTGGTTTTCTGCCTCTTGGGCTGAAGGGCAGGCAGGCAGTCATGCATGCACACATCCAGCAGCTAACTGTGCGTGATTCCCTCTGGCAGCCCTGTCAGGACCGTGGAGTTTGTATCTATGAGATGTCACTCTGGGAAAGGTTCTTACACCTGTTCCAAACCCCTTCAGAATTCACAGCCAAGAAATACTCATTACAACCCCAAAGTCTTTTCGTTTCAATTCTCATTCCTGGCTGATTTTTTTCTTTTTTTGAGAGGAGCCCAAGATAAAAGTTGGCTGTGGTCTGCCACAACAACACATGCACATTTCCTGAAGATTCCTGGAAAAAAAAATATAAAATTTTGAAGTCCTGCAGCAAAGTGCATCACCTCTCCCTGGCCTCAGAAATCACAGTTTACCACGATGCTCTCTCTGGCTGCACCAGAGCAGCAGTCTACAAACTCCTCCTTTTCCTGTGGGAAATTCCCTGACCTGCAAAGGAGATTACTCCTTGGAGTTCCAACTGGAGCAGATCACTTTCCTTCTCACCAGCACACTTCTGAACAGAGAAGCATGAGTAATTTCTCATCTCTCTTTTCCTTTTTAAGCATGCTTACAGTTGAGCAAAATGCTTTGAGGACTGAACACAAGCCTCTGTGTTTTCAAGTCTGGCAACAAACAGCAGGCACTAATACTTCCTCAGGCCTTCCAGGGAGAAGCCCTGAATTACATTTGTGAGCCTTCAGCAGGAACAGCCTCAACATGAAGCTGGTGGAAATGCTCTCAAATACATTCTGCATTATGGCTTACGTGATCTACAGAGCAGGCAGTGAGCCATAATTATATATTCCACAAAGCACATGAGCACTTGCTCATCGCTGTGTATGGAAGGAGTAGTTCCTACTCAGCTGCCACCTTTGAAAACAGGAACTGTCTAATCCTTACTTAAACCCTGACTCCCTTTCTCTCCTCACTCTGCTTTTCAGAAAATACCTCTTATTTCCCTGACTTCTGTATGAACTTTTTCCAGGGGAGTCAATCTGGACTGGAAATTCCTTCAGTACTGCGTGCTGTGCCAAGTCTCAAACAGTAAAAGCAGGGGATAATTAAAAGGAGCAGATAATTTTGACTGAAAGGCAATGAAACATGAGCTCTGAAAGAAGCAGGGAAGGATTCATTTGCAAGAAGTTCTGCTGTGATAAAACACTCAAAATAAGCAGGTAGCTTGCAGCAGGATAACATGCTGTTGAGCACAGTGGTTACTGCGCTGGACATGCTGATAGCTGCAGAGTGTGCATAACAGAGCAGATTCAAGGCCAGTCTCTCCCTTCTCCACTTGCAATTCAAAAGTAACCCAGGTCTGGCTCCCCACAACTTCTATCACCATCCACAAATGAACATGACTACTGAAAACAATCTGTACCTGTACATGGGCTTGAATTCTCCAACAAAAACATGGAAGAAATCTATTTTTCTGCAGTTTTACAATTAAAACTCTTGCTGCTGGGGCTGTTCTGACTTCTCAGTTTGATTACTAGAGCCTCTCCTCTCCAGCTCTCCCACACCCACGCTGGCCTCTCGTACCCACATCCACAGGGAGAGCTGCTGCCCACAGCTTCCTCAGGCTCCCACCTTCTCCTTCCTTCTCTTGCCTCAGCTTTTCCTCCTGTTCTTCATGGTATTCAAACTTGTTTCCCTCAAACCGTCCCCTGTCACATCCCACACTGTGCCCAGCTAACAACATGCACCTTCCTTGAAGTCACTCAGGTCTCCTCCTGCCTTGCACAAAAGCAACCCAGATGCACATTTTAACTTTGGTCCACAAGTTTCTTTGTTTCTTTCAGCTTACTGAAATCACACCACAATGCTTATAAAACAGGCAGCTAGATTTGGGGTAATTGTCTAACTATGCTGTATCTGTTACCTTCAATTTCAGGATTTCAAAATGATGTAAAAATAAAAATTTAAATACCCACATTCTTCACCAGCCTTATAAGCTTTCCATCGTTAGGGTATAGGAAATTCTCTGCAACAATAAGGATCTAAAAGACCTCCAAACCAAACCATCAATCCCCTCCCACTCCCAAATGAGAAAACCTCCTGCCAAATTGTTGCTGGCAGCAAAGTGAGAGGCAACATTAACTTTTTTTTTACACCATGCTCATGCTCATTCCTCAAACCTATCTTGCTCTAGCATTGTTAAGAGGTCTGGAGATGCAAACCAAGTTGTAGTGGGTCAGTCTTTTTGAACTGCACTCAGGACAGGGAGATGGAGCCTTTGCTGACTTGGAAGGAAGATTTATCTGTAGAGAGCAGCTGCTACATGAATTTGATTTCCAGTTCCCTCAGATCCCACCTTTTAAAAAAGGCTCAATTTATAAAATGAAAATCCCCCTCCAATCCTACCAGAGCAAGCAGAGGACACCCCCACAGACAGAACCCTTGGATCTATCCAAGCATTGCATTTGCTAATATCAGATGTGACTTACAATACTTCAGCACAGCTCTCCCAACAACGTCCAAGGAAAGTCCAGACCATCCTCCCCCAGATTCTCCTGTGACCTGACAGCACAGTCAGAGAGCCAGACCTGTCCCCTGTGCACGTGCTCTTAGCATGGAGGAGTTTTTCCCAGTGGAAGCTCCAAATATATTGTCGAGGCAGCTCTGTGGCTGGAGAAGGGACACCCTACCTCACCCCAGCAGAGCAGCAGTGCACAACAGCAGGCAGGAGACCTCCAGGAAGGTGAGGGCACTGGGGGTCTCCACTAAATATCCAAATTCCCTCTGTGATAAGCCCCATCCTCCTCACCTGGAAGGATGGGTCAGAAGAATGTGTGATCCTAAACGTCCACAGCTCCTGCACTGCAGCACTTGTTTGGCATCTCCACTCCGAGAGCAGCAATCAATGGTGCTCAAAATTATCTCCTGTGTCAGTAACTGGGATTCAGTCAGGTTCTAATATCCTTGATCTAGAGTCCCAATCAGACCTCGTAATTTTCTGAGTCTAATTGCCTATGAAACTCTGTAGTAGTTGAAACTCCTGAAGCTGTAGTTTCAAATCTTTACTTGTGTGAAATAAAGTATAACCTTGGAAATTTTTTACTCAAAGAAAAGAAACTAGTATTTTGTACTCCTATAAAAACTTTACCTCATAACATGAGAAAGTTTTGAGGGAAGAGACAGAACAGTCCATCTGGAGATAATAATAAACCTGACAAGAGACAGAAATTGTAGGATTAAAGACAGAACTTCACTATATTAGGAAAAATGACTAATTAACTTGTGATTCATGCACCCTAATGGAGTTTGAGAGCCCCATCAGTGTCATCAAATCACTGTCCCCTCAAAATTATGGCTCATTGCCTGCTCTGTAGATAAGGAAATCATGATAGGGTAACTGGGCATTTAAATGGGATGACAGTAACGTTAAGGAGGAATTCTGTATTTTTACATGCCCAAATAGGCCAGTTTCAAAAATACTTTAAGGAAAATCTTTTGAAGTTAGTAACATTCACTTTTGGGGGGGACTAAATGTAAATCTGATAAGAGGCAGCTTTTACTTATTCTTAATGGGAGAAGATTGCAGGTCCTTACAATGCTGACAGTGAGAAGCTCCTGTCTTACCTTACCATTAAAATCACGGATGATGCCAGAGCCCAGGGGGAAGGCAAAACCAATTCTCCTTTCTCCTGATCTGTGTTACAGGGCCCCGAGGCAGGGGCTCACTGTGTTCTGTGTTTTTATGACACAAAGAGGGCACATTTGATGAACTAGGGTACGAATGCTACAATGCTTCAAAATAACATGATGAATGAAAACCTGCAGCATTTATTATGTATCAAAGCCCCAGACAAGGAAGGTCTTTTTGTTGTTTTTTGTTTAAGAGTGAAGCTCTGTAGTGAGGGGAGACAACAGAGTTCTAAAACAAATGAAAAAGCACACTGACATCCTAGGTCAGTGTTTTAAGCACATTTCCATGCAGTTCTTTTCTACTACACACCACCACTTAACAACGTGAAGGACCTTAAATATGATAGGAAGAATAATTTGGCTCATGCTCAACATTTAAATGGAAGCTGGCTGACCTGGCTGATGAGTCAGACATGCCTGTGGTTATCAAGGTGCAGAGAGATTGAGATAGAGTAAGGGAGAGGAGAGATGGGCAGTTAATCAAAGTGACCTTTCCATTTATTTTATCCTGGAGCATCATCTCTGCTAGCAGCAGCCTGAGCATCAGGCTGCTTTGGCAAGTTTCCAGTCAAGTGTAGCCAGACAGATCTCTGTGACCTGTTTATAAGGAGCATTGCAGAGCATCTAGAACATAGCAACTATGGACACCTCTTGGCTTCTGCTCTTCTCCACTCTTCCGCACCAAAACTTGCATTGTGTTACTTTCATGGAATCCAGGATTAATGTGTGAGAAATGGTTCTTTATAAGAATGACTGGATAATGTGCCGCCTTTCTGTCACCCCTCTCCTTGTGTACAGTGAAGCAAACGTAATGGAGACCTAAGGAGGAGCCCACTCTTACCCCAGCCTTGCTCACCAGAAGGTGGTAGATATTTTTTGGATGTGGTTTAGAGTGTGGAAGAATCTACGACCTTCCTCTTTAAGGGCATGAAGGAAAGAAAGGTTAATAATCTCTCTACAGTTACCAAAGTTCCCACCCTAACAGCCCCAGCACAGCACACTGGGTTTCAGTGATGGTCTTTTTGCTGCCAGCACAAAAGACCATGAGAGCTTTGGGTTCCATCCTACCCTTAAAAAGTGTGACACAGTTTGGTGACTACCAGCTTGTCTGTCTTTATCCCCTTATGCTCATCCTTTCCAACACTCACCTTCCAGTTTTCCAGACATTTCAGCATCATTTCAGTCACAGGAACCTGGGGCCTTAATTACTGAAAGTAGTATGCAAGTAAATATATGGAAGGGCAGAAAGCATCAGACACCTTACAGGCACAGTTATTGCCATAGGGCATCTGTGCTAGTAAAAAAGAAATAGAACATCAGTAGGAGAAGAAGGCTTGAGGGGAAAACACCACAGACAACTCAAAAACAGATTTTGGAGGATGAGAAACACACCTAAGAGCTTTTAATGCACAAAAGGCAGCTCTGGACTAAGAAATGAATGGTAGAGGCAAGGGCTACTGTAAGGAACACACTACTTTCCACCTACCACCTTCCCATCCAAGAAGACAACTGCTTCACATGCTTTCATTGTCAGTTCCTGTGGGTTTTGGCCAACCCAGACCTGCAGGCCACCTTTACAAAGAATGAGGAAGGACGACAAAACAAATGGTTTTCACAAAGAAGCCACAGGAGACTGGGAGAAAAATAACCCACAACCAAAAATGTAAGACAGCTAATGAAATTCCCAAACACAGAGAAAACAAACAAACAAAAATGCTGATGTGGTTTGTAATTCTAGTCTTGCCACAGAAGTTACAGGCACTGTGAATTGTAAGTTCCTCTACTTAATAGAGTTCTTTTCTCTTGTCAAGATGAGTAAAATATATACAAAAGCAAGAACAGGCCAAGAGCAGAAAGGCCCTAACAAGAGATTGCTAACAAATGGCAGATCACTTGATGAGGAGACAGTAAAGGCTGTTGGGTTGGCATACAAGCAGAAATCTTTATTTATTGCTGTAATTCTTCCTCCCAACACTGTCCCGGTGGGTTTGATTTGGTTTGATTTTCTTGTGAAAGTCCTTAAATGTACACATGAAAATCCAGACAACATGTGCACATCTCCAGAGCTTGGCTGGCAGGCCAGCAGCCATTCCTGCTGGAGGACATTGCTGTACCACAAACAACCCACACCACAAAGCTCAGCTTGGCCTGAGTTTTTGTCCACTGAGGCATGGCCCTGTCTCCGTGTGCGGCCTCGGCAGAGCTGATCCTGGGCTCGGTCCTCGCGGGAGGAGGCAGCCATGCTCACGCCTTTCACGTGGCACAGCACATAGCTCTCACCAGGACAGAGGCAGACAGGCACACAGAGAGTAAAAATGACCTGCAGATTACTGAGACGCTGCAAAGAGAAACCAAAAAGCCTGCATATGTGCTCAGATTAAACACTGTTTCCAAAAGGTTGTGGATGTCTTTCTCCAAGGGCAACATGGAACAACGAGAGACGAGGCCGTGCCCGTGAGGGCCAGGCCTTCACCAGCACTCTGGCCCCCGATTTTACACTTTGCTTTGACAAGCTTTCCCAGTGGAGAGAAAACAACAGTACTCAGAATAAACACATGAAAAGCTATGTGGAACAGTTGTAATGAAGGGTCCCTTGATAACATCAGCTAGGCTGCTCCTATCAAAAGATTTCTCCTTCAATAGGACCTCTGTCTCCATTTTCGCCTCCAAAACAGCTGAATTTTGGTCATTTTAGCTGCTTCAGAAGGCCAGACTGCCCTCAAAACAGAACACCACATACCCTTAATTCTTTGCATGACTTGGCATTTGATCTTGAGCAAAAACCTAACAAGCAGAAGATCCCTGAGCCCATAAGGTTGCACACTTCTCCCAGGGGCACAGTTTTCCAAGATCCAGGTTCTCCAGCCAGGGAGCAAAGCCTCCATTAATTAACTCCAGTAGCATTAGCATTTCCAATAACACAAACGGTATGATCATTCACTAACATAGTAAAATTTAAAAGCCTACATGGAGTTGTGGCTAATTGGGTTCAGTTTATAAATTCTCACTTAGTATCTAAATATTTGATATCAAGGAAAGGAAAGAAAAGAACATATGATCAGTAGAAACCAGTACTGATGGGGGCTGCTGTAGTATGCAAAATGTCTGAGCATTCACTAATTTGGCTGTGAGCTCTTGTTCAGAAAACAATGTCTGGCACTAATAATCAAATCCCATAGAAAGGGCTCTAAAGGAAAGTTATTTACCATCTCACAAAGACTCTATGATTTATATGTGTTGTCACTGCCTATGCCAGAAAACTGATGACTGACTACCACATATTCATTTGGGGATCAGGTACCCAGCCTGAATTAACTAGATTAGGCCACACGGAATTTCTTTACCATTTACAGCCCAACTGAGTATAACATGTGGTTTAAGTCAATAAGGAACTTTTAAATGGAATCCAGTAATAACCAGAATATGCTAAAGCCACTTGAATTAAATGCTTATTATTTATTATAATGTCTATTACTCATTCATTGCACAAACATCTGGATTCCATGACCATAATCTAGAAGAATATATTTATATATTTATTTTGTTCTTCCCCACTAATAACATCTAGTTAATTAAACATTTGCAAAGCACTGCTTTCCCTCATCCATTCCCATCTCCTAGAGGACAGGCATTCGACTTTTCCCTTGTGTTGTTGGCTGGATGTTGATTAAAAAGTATCTCAGTTCTGCAGCTCCTCGTGCAAAGGTCACAAGAATCCTGACTGAGATACTGCATGCCCCCCGTCTCTGGGGACAAACCTTCTGTGAAGGGGACAAACCTACTGTGAATATCAGTGGGCCAGAGTAAGGCAGGGATACGAAAGCACTCAAGAGTAAAAAAGCTTATGAGAAGAGCATCACCAGAGAGAGTGAGATGAGTAAATTCATGTGGGACAAAGAATTTCTAAGCCCTAACAAACAGTACCACATATACAGACAGTGTGGTCTGACTAATAAATAGAGACTTACTCATTTTAGACTTATAGATATTTGCAAAGTATGAACATGCATGGTTTCTTTTCCAAGCCACTTACTTCCCAGATCAATTAAAGTAGACAGGGCCTAGCTAGAAAAGCTTTCGCCACTTGAACCTCTGATTGCATTAAGAGATACATAGCAATGATCTATTAAATACTGTTCAATTAATGAATATTTCATTGACTACACCCCCTTTATTTGAAGTTTATGAAATAACTGCCAGAGTAAAACTCAAGCTGCTTTAGTGTTAAGCCCACAATATATTCTTTTGAGTTTATGTATGAATGTGCCTTGGTTTCCCCCTGCAGCAAAGAGGGGAGCTGATGTGCCCAAATCAGCCATGAATATTTCCAACTGCAGAAAGCCCATAATTTTATTTTATCTGTGTATAAATTTATTCACATCCCTATTCTAAGCGCCACTGAAGTACTGCATCATAAAGTGTTCCAAACCGCAAGGCCTGGGATTCTCCTAAGATTTGTCCACTTTTACAAAATCCATAGAAACATGCAGTCACCACTAGATACACATTTAACTACGCAAGGACCTACATCCCTCTTTCTGCTCTGTGACAATAAAGAAGTTCAGCATCATGTGGACCCACACATGGATCATCAGCAAGGCAAAAAGGGAACCTGTACGACCCAAAGATCAACGCAGGAAAGCTTTGGCACTACAGTGTTAAAGCAGATTTGCTTTGCTTTTCCTTGTCCTCTAGACAGTGGAAAGAAAGAGGTTATTAAAGAGTTAAAGTAGCTCTGTGTGAGTTTGTGAGCCAGAGAAATAAAACACAACCTCTGACAAGATCTCAGCACCACCTCCTCTGGTATAGTAGAATCAGGATCAGTTTTCTATTCAGGAAGAGCAGGCTGTCACCTGGGGCAGCAGAACAGCCAGGGGCTGTTTATTGTTAGGGTAACAGCAGGATGCAAAGGAGGGCACTTTCCAACTAACCTGAGGCAGCACATCCCCCAGAGGCATATCTTGGCCTTTCCACCTTCCACAGCTTCCCAGAGGCAGTGCTGGATAGTGTAAAATCACCAGGCAGAATTGAAACAGCAACATTTTGGACTCAAGAATAAAGAAATTGAGTAATCAGTGTAATCAAGAAAAAATCCTGAGACTCTGGAGGTTATTCCCTCAGTAATTTCACTGCTTCTTTTAACCCTCCTTCAAGCATCCATTCTGCTCCTTTCCCTTTCTGCAACAGCAGAAGCCTTCCTTCCACCTGCTATCCTCCCTCTTTTCCTGGAGGCTCCTAGCACGGAGAAGAAGAACCCATTTTAAAGGCAGTGTAGGAAGACCATGTGCAAATGAAAGTGTTTTACCTGCCCAGACTTCTTGTGCCAGAGTATCCTCCTGGCTCCTGGAGAGGTCAAGGAGGAGACAAAGAGCGCTTAAAACAGGAACAGCAGGGCTCCCACAGAGCAGGACAAGCTGTGCCTGCACCTTGGCTGCCACGCTGGCCAGAGGGAGCCACACTGGGAAGTTTCTCCTGCAGCTCAGCAGGACATGAGGCCTCCTGAGCAGTGGTACCAGCACAGCTGAACGGACTGACCCGAGGTCTCCATCAGTCCCCTCCCCTCACAGGTGAGCCCCATTGGGATCACAGGTGTTCCCCTCACACAGTCACTTACCTGAGTCCTCCAGCAGCACCTGCACGGCCCCTCCTTCCCTCCCTCCAAGTGTGATGCTTCAGTAAAATCACAGCCATGTTATTTGTTACACTTAGATAAATACCTTGCTGTTCTCATTCAGGATGCTGTGAAACACTTGTACCATCATCTTCTTACCCCCAGCTTACTTTCACTGTGCAAAACAGGCACGTGGCTTCGTTCAGTAACTGCAGAACATTTTTGCACAACAAAGTACTGAGCACGAAACCAACAAAAAAATTTCTGTTAATTATTCTGTAATGTTTGGTGTAACAACCTCTATTGCCTGCAAATGTGTTCGTTGCAGTGACTCTGAAAAAGACAACTAAGAACACTGTACAGCAGCAAAGGTAATTCTTAGATGATAGGTTCCATGAGGTTTAAGGACTTTCTGCAGTGTTGGCTCAAATGTAACAATAGGAACGAACAGACTGCAGTTTCTGCTTGAATATTTCTTGTCCAGGAGTCTGTTTTTGTAGCAGAAAACAAATATTCTTAATCAACTGCACTGGCAGCTTTATCTCTCTGTAATAAACAGGCAAGACATATTACACTGAAACAGCATCCAAAGGCCAATGCAAGGACAACACGCACAACAGATGCTCAATTTTAGGGTTTATTTCATCTGCTAACATTCATCCTTGATCTAGACAAAAACAATTAGATGATTTTTTAAAATTTTATTTTTCTTGTGGAAGAAAAAAAACCTTTTAACACTTTTTGTAAGATGCTATAAATAAATATATAAAGCTTTAAGTGTTACTCGGCTCAAGTTAAACAGTTGCCTTTTATTTTTTGTTGTTTTTAAGTTCCTGAAGTGGGGGGGGAAAGTGCAAACCATACACATTCAGCCCAATGGAATGAGTCCAGCCACAATCACTTTCAGAGAAGCTGAATCTGTTTGATCTACAATATGGAGAATGGAAGGCAGGTGGGGGGACAGTTGTATTTTTTTTACCCTCAGTCACACAACTCCTAGAGGAACTGAGTTCCTTGGTAAGTAAAGCACGCAAGTAAGGGGAGAGGAAGAACAAGAGAACCCTGCCTGCATTGCCCTTTCCCTGCCCTGCACAGACTGTGTGGCAGAGAGGAAAGAAGAGACAATATAAGCAAAGTCTCAGATGAATAGAAATGACAATGAAAAACAAAATCAGATAGCAGGAGGGCTGGTGAGAAATCCTGCGCCTGTTGCGTGTTTTGACTGGCAGACTACACATAAACACATAGGAACTTCACATTGAGAGAGGATGGGGATTTTTGTCTTCTCCTTAAGGAAAAAAAGATTAAAAGGGGCAATAAAAATAAGTTAAATCATATTCCAATATGTACAAAACAAATCATGCTCAGTAAACCTTTTGAATATAAAATTATTCATTATAGTACAACTCTCTCAATCCAGTCTCCGGAATTGACACCTGGGGGAATTGACCAGGGAGGGGGAACCGTGGAGCTCTGAGGAGACAGACTCATTTGCAAATCTTGTTTTTTTCAGCTTGCATGGCTAAGAATTACAGAGAAAACTCCCTGCAGCTGGGACAACACAGGCTTTAACTCCCATGTGTTTATCAGGTCTGCATTCACCTTGGCAGAATTCTTGTGGATGGGGTAAAACAAACGGCCACGGGTAGCTGGGATTGTGTGCCCTGGTTCACCTGAGCTGCTGCTTGCTGACCTGTGCCATAAAGGCTTGGCTACACTCCTGATCAGGCAGTGAATCCTACATTCACTTCTGCCTCTGGAACATGATCTGCTAATATTAATGAAAGTGAAAACAAGAATAAAAAGAGAACGCAGCCAGCCTTGTGATTTGGATCCAGCAGATAGTATCAGGTTGCATGCCAAGCTATAGCTCTGGGAATACAGTATTAAGCATAGTTTGGTTGATGAATTCCTGTAGTACTATCCCTTTTTTGTGATGACTGGAAAAGCCTATGGGGTAGGAGGGGGTCTGGGTAACTCTAAACACCAGCAAGACACTAGAGATGCTTTTAACCCCAAGATATGAACCTTGGTCAGGCCCTGTGCTGTAACATTATCATCACCTTCCGTAGCTGTCCACTGGTCCCTGTGAAGTGACTTGACTGGCTCAGAGCAAAAACTTCCCAATAGTCTGCACTGTCACTGGGGAGTCCTCCTGCCTTGTTCTCCCAGCAACTGCACTGCTCCTTTTCGCTCTAACAGGACAGCCCAGGGAGAGAGAATTCAGAACCTTATTGGGATCTTTCTTATGCTGCTTTCATTGTCATCCCAGTTTTGTAAGCAAGTAATGGACTATGGGGTGCAAAACCACCAACTGAAATGCTCCTCATTTATTCCAAAATATTGGGTATAAAGGGAGAAATTCAGACAAGCCAGAAATTCACCCTGATCCTTTGCTGACTTTTTCTTTGTGTTTGACTTTGAACCCTCTGACAGCCTGGGCTGTCAACTGTACCAGTCAATCCTGCATTTTGTGACCTGGATTGGGTACAAGGTGGCACCTGACTGTCTGGAAAACTTTGGATGAAGCAAACTCCTTCAACAGAGCTAACTGGGATGAGACAAAGCAGCAAGAAAATGTTTTCTTCAGCAACAACACCCACCAAGCAGTGACGTTTAGCTTTAACTAAAAGCACATTGACTTCTTAGCACTACAACATGTCTTGGCCTTTCTACCTTCCCAGAGCAGGAATGAAGTCTGCTGGGAAATCCCCACTGAGCCCAATCCTTGTCTGTGATGTGCCAGGGTCAGCACAGTGCCAGATGGCAGAGCCTGAAGGACCACTGCCTTTTCCTGCCCAAATTGCTCACTCACACTGGTACTGCTGCCCTATACAGCCTTAAACACCTTACACAGCCCCAGCCTTTGTAAAGGCTTTCCAGGGGGTACCCCTGGAACCATGGCAGAAACACTGTGGGGTGGGTAAGCATCTGACCAGGTAAATTCTGATTTCAAGGGGAACTGCCTCACCAAGTCCCTGAGAGACAGGTCCAATCTCGCACCTGCCCGCACTGCTCCCAGCACTCTCTTAACCTGAGCTGGATCATGACACATAGACAGACCCCCTGAAGAAACACTTCATGTACTGAAGAAGGTCGTGGTGTATCTGGATGCCACAGGAAAAACATTTTGGAAGAAAGGGGCAAATATTGAACAGGAATCTACTGTCTGGCCACTACTTCTGCCAGAGTGCCTTAAAGCCATTGTTCTCCATTCATTTTAAAACTACACACACACTTTTCATGTTATTGTAGCATCAAAATATCAGTCCTAAAAAGAAAAGAAATAGTACCACTTCAAGCTGTGGTACATATAAATCACAAAAAGCTACATTCACATTATGTTAAAAAAGTTCCCTTGCACCCACTAAAGGAAGAAGATAGTGCCAGGTGTGTCCTGCAACCCATGTTCTGGTACACAGCACTTAAAATAAATTAACACATGGCTTACAGCCATAAGCAGACCAGCACAGCAGCCAGGGTGAGGGATGGCTTTTGGGTGATTCTGTTCATTTCCATTACTCAGAATCTGTTTCAAAGTGCCCTATACTTTTCATACCCTGGAATACCCTTTTAGAGTCCGTAAATTTGTTACTCCCAGTGTAGAGGTGGGAAAACGGAGGCATTTGCTGGCTGCAGGATTTAAATCTAGAAACTTCTGCCTCAGTACTAAGTGAGGTCAGCCCTCCTTTTGTGGTTGAAATGAAACTGTTAACAGTTTTCAATATAATTTCAGTTCTTCTGCTTGTTACTGCAATATACTACAAAGAAAATGTTGGAACAAGGTCTTCTACTGACATGCTTCTAAGGTCAGAGGCTGCTTCTGATTTAGACAACCCTGCAGACAGATTCATTAACATCCAGCTGGTTACTCAGAGCCTGTAACACAGGAACAGCTCAGGCAGACACAGCACAATCACAATACTGGTGTGAATCACGCAGTCCCAGCAGTGCCACACAAACAGGGATTAGCTGCAGGCACCGCTTGTGTGCTATGGATCCATAACACAGGACGCACCCTGAAAAGCTTTTGGGGAAAGGTGGAAACTGTGCACATAGAACAGTTGCTTTTTATATGTCTTGTGTTGGTTTTGTGGATAAACAGCCTGTAAAGTCGAATTTTTAAGATACAAATGTTTTCTTTAGTTACAGCAACACATAAAAGTGCTGGCAACTACCAGACATAGCTTCTCCCAGTCTTGGAATTCAGAGATGAGCAAATGGACTTGTAATACCTTCTGCCCCCAAGCCAACCACCAAATACTGCTTCATTTTGCTTCCCAATTTTCATCTAGGTGGAAATGCTTATGGCCAGGCTACACATTTCTGGGAACAGGAGTCATTTGGTGCCTGCAGACAGGTGAGTGTGTGCTTGTGCACTTTGCAGCAGCAGGATGCAGACCTGACCAAAATCCATCTGAAAGCAACAGGAAAGACATCCTCTGACTTTGGTGGACTTTGGCTCAGGGCTGTAACAGAATTGTATTTGAGCCCTAAGTGCTCTTTGTATTTTCTGTTCTCAAGTTTTTAGTTGTCTTTACTCTTGAGGAGAAGAACGTCTCCAAAAGCAAGGTGTATCCCCCAGGGCATGCACAGGAGAACAGAGAAGCCCCTCCTTTGCAAAACTCAGTCTGAACTTGAAACTGCTGGAAACAGTGCACAGAGGCAGAGAAAGAATTAAAATACAAGCCAAGCAGCACATCAGTGGATTTGTATGATGGGAAAGAGATGCTTGTAAAAATGACATGCTAAAGTTGAGTGCACCAGCTCTCTGCCTCTCCTCCAGTGATTTCAATGCCATATTTGATTTGCAGTTAACATGGCCTTTGAAAATCAAATCATATTCCATTTGGTTCAGAGTTTACCCTAAACAATAGCTGGTTCAGGTCCTACAGGCTGAGCAATAACGGAGTGAGACATGAACCAGGCAAAAACTACTTCATTTCCATGCTTCCAGCCAAACAAAGAAGTGCTTGCAACAGCAAAAAAATAAGCCATATTTTAATTTGGCGAGTGGGAAGAGGAATTAGAGAAGCCATTGTTGTTCTATGACTGAAAAGTCAGTAAGCAGAACCTGGTTAGACTGTCCCCACACTGGAGGATTAAACTTACATGAGGCCCTAAAAAACAGCATTGAAAGAGAAAGAGTTCTGCTTTGAGAGCGGTCTGAGACTAAAAAAACACTATCCATGATTCTCCTTTCCAGTTTTATGAACACAGCTTGTTCATTTAAAGTAAGGGCTGCAGAACAGGCACCCTGCCAAAAGACAATGTGCACTGTCTCATAATTAATTCAGACCCATAGTCAGAAATTTTCACAGCTCTGGAAGACAGCCCCATCCTGTTCCCACTTAAATCAGTTCTAGTGACTTCACTGGAAGCCAGCTGATGCCCATTACCTCTTGATAAAAGCAAGTAAAAATAACTGAAATAATACAGCTAGAGTACGTCTGTAAGCTTATTCTGGGTCAGTATTTCACATAGCAACAAACAAAACACAACCACCCCTTTGTCACGTTCCCATTAATGACTGATCATTTGCGGGGTCTGAATTTTGTGTGGATTTATGAAGGAGTATTTAAACTTTTCTTTCTTTTTTTTTAGTATGTAGGAGAGGGTTTTCATGTGCTGTTAACACACAATACTGATGGTGGCTTGAGTGGTAGTGGTGTAAGCCGACAGGATAACATGGGAATGCAGGTTTGAGTCTATGGTTGGCTTTTGACTTGTTGTGGGACCTGTCTGGGAAACAAATCTGGGAGTTTTGTGCATGAATTCCCTATTACTTTTGTGATGAAGCTGCGTATGTATATGTGATACCAGTGCAATGCATCAGAACCACTGTGCTAAGTACATATCCCAGGCTGTAGTCAATTTGCTTTAATGTTTCTCATCCTCTGACTGGTTTTCTTCTTTTTTTTTTAATGGTGCTCTACTTTCTGGCAGTGGCTGCCAGCTGAAATGCTGTGAGTGCCTGTGTGCTGAGATCCCAGCCTGACAGGATGGCCAATCCTCAACTTAGTCACCATTATCAGTTACTGACAAACAATGCAATTCCCATCCCACCACCCCCATAAAAGAAAACCTCTATTTCCTTCTTTTTAATTATGTATCTTTAGATCATTATGCCATGGGGAGAAAGAGATTTCAAAAATTCCTACTTCTGCCATTTGTGTTAAAATTGTGAGGATAAGAGACATTCTTTTGTATTTTGTATTCTTTGTATGAGTGGGTAACTGCATTTGTGCATTTTTTACCTCTGCATTAGAATGTTGACCCTTTTTTTATTTTTATGTATTTATTGTTTTTTTAAGAATATCATCGGTCTTGTAAGAAACAGTAAAAAGACCCTATGCTTAAGGAAGCAATCTATCTTCTGTTTTACAGACTTGTTTTTAAATAAAATATTTTTTTTTGTTGTTTTTGCAATTTTACTTCCATGATCTCTTATATGGAAACCCTAGAATATCATTAATATAAAAGTCTGCCTAGGCTACCACTTCTCTATAATATGGCTCATGTAGTCCTCAGTGGGCAAACGTCCTTGCTCTTCGGTCTCTTCCTTGGGAAGTGCTTCATTGGACCGGTGAAGAAGCCTCTCTTCCCGGTTCTTTATCCTCTGCTCCATCCTCTCCAGCTGCCGTTTGTACTGGTAGCGCTGTTGGAAGAGGTCCTTTGCATAGTCATAGAGCTGCATGTCCAAGTCATTGAGCTCCTCGATCCTGCGGATGGTGTCGTTATCCACCTCCACCCCTCCTGCCCGCGTGCTGTTGTACTGCATGAAGGGCCGGATGAATTTCAGGTTAAAAGTTCTCTCAAACAGGTACTGAGTCTTTCTCTGGAACTCTGTCAGGCCGAAGAAGGCCATGTCTTTGAGGTTTTTTTTTGCACTCTCCAGCAGGATCTGTGCTCGCTTGTTCTCTGGGATGAAGGACATGTTGTAGCAGCCCACTAAGCTCAAGTCAGCCAACATCCTCACTTGGCGGTTGTTGGCCAAATTATATGGGCAATCCATGAACTCCTGCAGCGTGCAGCCCGACCAGTCCGTGCCCTCATAGCACGATGGCAGCTCTTCAGGAGTTGGTGTCCTGCCATCACACATGTGCAAGGAGGTCTTCCAAGTAGCTCCTCGTTGGACGTGACGCCATTCGCTGAGGTAACGAGATACGGGGTCTCTCAGCAGTGTGATGTAGTAAAATTTTCTACAAGAAGAAGAGAAAATAGAATAAATATTCTGCTAGTAACGGGACAGATGCTTGGCAAGCAGAGATCTAGTGCAGACAGCAAAAACCTGAGAGTAAATCAACATCACATCATCCATTCCACTGTACTCGTGGGCTATTTTTTTCTTGCAATATCTCATGCAAAGCAGTGTGTGCAACATTAGGCCCGTGTTTCTCTTTCTCACTGCCCACCAGTTTAGCCTTGCCAAGCAGTAGCACCTTCACCAGAATGTCCGTTCCCAGCAACAGAGTACGAAGTCAGAACAAATCACCAGGACTGAACCTATCTATTGACTTCAGAGAGCAACCGTGTCTCCTGGCACTGCCTGGCCTGTCACACCAAGCACTGTGTGCCCGCCGTGCCAGCCAGGACCTGCTCTGAAGGACAGCCCAGCAGCCTCTCTGTTTATGAGTTGGGCCTATCACTTCCACTCCATGCAGATGCTGACCAGGACACCCACTGCTTGACTGATCTGGCTGCTGAGCTGAAATCTGGGAGTCTGCAGTAAGTAGCAGGATAACACCACAGGCACATAAACGAAAAACAATGGGAAATCAGGAATGCAATATGCTTTGCAGAAAGAGAAGGCTGAGCTGACAACCAGCAATAGCAGCAATAATTTATTCCCATTTCAGTCAACCTGACACTAAATCAAACAAACTTCAGACACACTTTTGACACGAGACTAAATAGAAGGGAAAAGCAAGACAACCAGGAAGAACATACATAATGACAAGGGGAATTCTTGCTGTTCCAAGTATAATGAAGCCCCCAACAATACAAGCTGTCCCTAGAACTGAAAACATGACAGCTGTCTCTAACAGAGACCCTCCAGCTTCAGCCCATAAAGTTCTGGGATTGACAGAGATGGCAGTCTACAATAGCCCTCTGCACACAGAGGGAAATGGGCCTTTTCTTCCCTAACTGCCAGCAGTGTGGGACTGAGGTGTCTTTGTGCTTCCAGAACAAGGAAATACCTTCTCTAGCTCCTAAAGCTGGCACGAGCTTGTGGGGCACAGGGCTGTGTTACACTGTGCACACAGAAGCACCTGGCTTTGGCAGGGAACACACATATGCAACTGGAAGTGTTCCACACAGGGGTGCTGGAGGATTCATCTCCCCATCAGAAATGCATCTTTGGAATGCTGCTAGGGCTCACTGCCTTGCCAGCACGGTTCAGGAGCACTGAATGTAATGGCCATTGAGGTGGCAGTGAAAAGATTTTTTGAGGAAAAAAATAGTAACAGTATTCTCTTTTGGCTAATTTTAACACACCCATGTTTTCCTAGCACCTTCAGTATTATTCTTCTAGTAGTAACTTAAATTTCTGCAATAAGAGCAATCTAATTTTAAAATAATACATCAAAGCCATTGCCCAGGAAGTCTCATGTTAAGTAAAGTTTGCTTTCCTAATTCATTACAAACTTGCTGAAGGGCTGTTCCAAAGTGGCCAATTTTGCTCTTTCCAGCAATGGCAACGGGTGTCCACTCCAGCTCTAATTCCTCTCCTGCTTTCTACCTTCATAAGTAGGGCTGGTAAAGACATTTGTTATTTTTGGAAACTATTCCATCTCTCTTCAACAGGAAGAGTATCTTGCTGTCTAGTAATGCTGTCCAGTGCTGTCTGTGTACAGGGAGAGGGGAGGAAAAGGGGAGCAGACTCTTTCCTTAAGCCGACTTCTTTTTCCTTCCTTTACCTTGCAGCCTGTAGTGATTCCACTACCCTGAGAGGCAGCCATAATTTATACAGACTGAGCTAAGGAACCTCCAATAGATGGGATAAAATATGACAGCAGAAAGAAAAGGAAAGCAGTGATGAATGCCAGATGTTCAATGACAGACATTGGTGCTAAACACTATCAGCAGTTTTTGACTTGTGAACTGCAGTGGACTTTTTATTTTCACCAATGTAACCCAAAGGTTTTTCAGTGAGCAGGTTGAAGCCATTTATTATTTTGTGGCTACAGAAGCAACTAGAAGGTTGCTTCCCCCTGATCCCTAAGATCAGGGACTCATTTATGTGTGAGGTATCCACAGACACAGGAGGAGCTGATTCCTGTCCAAACATGCCATCTGTACAAGTAGGGATAGTGAAAAAAGGCAAGAATTAATATCTGCATTTGGTAGACAGGGGAACCACAAATATTAACTGATGTGCATAAAGTCAAATGGAAGTGGCAGAGTTGGCATGAATCTGATTCCTGTAAGCCTGAGTCCAGCTTATCTTCTCTCTCTGTCTCTGTTTAAACTTTAGGAGACTGTTAGTAAATCAGATTAATAAATATCATGCAAAGCTTCTGGAGTCCATTAAAACAGAGACAGCTTGAACAGGACACAGATTGGCAAAAGCTTAAGGAGCAAGTACTTCTTTCTTCAAACCTACACTATAAGAGCTATTACCTTAGCTGAGGTAATACCCTGGTAAGTATTTTACCATGAATGATCTTTCTCAAAGATTCATCTCAATGATAAAAAGCACAGGAAAATAGGTTACAATTTTTGAAATTCTACTGAATCCAATTTGCCCCTTTCCAAGTCTGTCACACAGAAAAGTGCTTGAAGGAAAGAGCTTGCCTCCTAACACAGAAATCAGATTTATCTTTGGAAACTGGAACCAGGCCTCTGCAAGTACTTAAGGAAGCTGCCCCAATGGGGCTTAAATAAAAAAAACCCCTAACAAACAAAACTAAACAGAGACTTTAAAGCAAAAGAATAGTTTTAACTGCCTAAGTTGAGATGCACCATTCACATAGTGAAAGTTATGCTCCCAAATTTGTATTTAGCTTTCTAGAAATATATTCATTTCCAAGGAGCAGATTCCCTCAGCCCTCAGGCAAGTGAGCAGTACACCTCCCAGGAGACTGGGACCTCAGGAGCCAGAGAGGTGAGCCACTTGCACGTTAGATGGATGACCATGCAAGTATTCACCCAAGGCACTTAAGATACTGAAGTTGCTGTTCTTGAAGTATAACTTGGGATTGCCTTTAAGTTTAGAGAAAAATAAGGTAACTGTAAAGCATCCTCCATTAGCAGTCAGAAAGCTGGGGGAACTCTGTTTCAGCATGGCTGAGAACACAGGCAGTGCCACTTGTCAACAGTGGCTTGATATTTATGAGGAACCACATGACTAGTAAGGGTTTTTTTGTCATCAGAGATGAAATAAACCCATAAGCCCCATGCAGCTGTGAGTGCCCTTCCTTTCAGCATGGTGTCCCAGACAGCCACTTAACTTTAGTGTTCCTAAAGGCTCATTTCAGAAGTGTGGTCTTCTCCTAGCCCAGATGGTTCCACTCAATACTGCCTCATAAAAAGGCCAAGCAGCCCCAGTTTGGTCATGCAATGTCATGTCTCACTGGCTTTTCTGGATTTAACAAGCTTGAGCAAGACAAATGGACATTGGAGTTAGTAAGATTTTGCTTCCCATGTGAAGCTGAGCAGAGCAGCATTACTGCTCTTGCAGGCTCCCCTTCACATAGCCATGGGGTTGTGATCTCCAAGGGCACAAAGACAAGCAGAAGACAAAGTCACACCTCTGCCTTTTCTTGCATTACTGTTCCTGGCAGTCCCAACATGAAAATCCACCTGAAGCTCTCTGACGTGTTTGCAGAGTTGCAACTCGGACCTGCACAGTTTTGGAAGCTGCACAGTTTAGTCCAAGGAAAGAATCCCTAGCATATCTTTTAAACAGAACAGAATAAAAGAATGTTTTTGATGAACAACCCTTTACCCGAACTGAAGTTGCAGGAAGAACAAAATCCAATATTAGAAAGGAAAGGCCAATCTTGTGGTCATAATACACAAATGAATTCAGGAAACCTTACTTTAAGTGCCCATTCTGTCAAAATTAGCCTGCTTGCCCCAGACAAATCTCTCTCTCTGCCTCTGTTTCCCATGTGTGAAGGGCTGACAATGTCTCCTTTGTCTGTTTTGGAAATTCAAAACATAACATCTCTTGGAGCAGGAGCCGTCTCCTTCCATGATTATGCAAAGCCCCTGTTTCAGCATGGATTGAGGTCAGAGGACAATGGTTAACTGGAGGCATATTTTCATGACACAGGCGTCAGAGGCACCACTGCCCTACGGGATTCCCGCCTGGACCTCTCCTTCCCATTCTCACATAGCAGCACAAAGCAGCCTTAGTTTTGCCAGCAGAGTTTTGTTTTTTTTAAGCAGGGCCATGCTGCAAATGCAGTCACTGAGCAGCTCTGGGTTAAAAACAACCCTTTCTTGCATGGCTGAAGCTGCCATTTAGCAATATTCTGTCTTAATTCCTGTCAGCAGGTTCCTCAGCTAATGAAGGGGAAATGAAACCATTCCTCCTCTAAAAACTCAATTCCTTCTCTTTTGCTAATAACCAGTCAACATAATTCGGATAAAGTGACAGATTCTAAATATGATGCTATCATTTCTCTTCAGTTCATTTCCACTCTTTTCTACATGCTGATGCACCCTTCTTACTGCTGCTGGTCTCTAAATTCTGCCAGGAACTGCTTATTTGACTGTGCAATTCCTTATTCTTTCCTGTGCTTGAATGCTTCCTCCCACATGGCCAAATTTTATTTTATTTTTCTTAAAATTTTTACAGGTTCTTCACTGAGCTTTCAAGCATTCCTCCCAGGAAAAGCAAAATATGTAACAAGTCCTTTTTGACTTCTGTGGTGGCCTTCCATCAGATCAAGAACAAAACACAGCTAGCCACTTGCAATATAAATGCTTCATCTGCCTGCCAGGAGGGGGAAGGGGAAGGAAGCTGCATAGGTCAGCTTCAACCATATAACCCCAATCTCTCAAAGCAATATGCCCCCAGGCTACAATTTTTCTAATGCTAGAAAACAAAAAATAATTAAAAAATCATTCCATATCCTTGCTGAATTAACTGAGCAGGGGGTCTGCCATCTTGTAATAATGAGGAATGCTGTGTTTTGCTTAAAGATGTAGTAATGTCAAATTTGTGGCTGATTTAAGGCATCCTTGTAAAAGTCAAGCCCACATATTATGCACTCCACAAATCCCTGGTGAGGGTCCTTATTCCATTCATACTGGCTCTCACTGTGAGTAGTTTATCACTGAAACAACCAGTGATTCTGCCTCCCAGCAGTGAAATGCACACGTGCACCTGCCCTGCTGTTAGCCTGCAGGGACCAAGGGAAGAAGAACCAGAGCATTCAGCACCCCCCTTGTGATCATCTAAACCCTCACTTGGCTGAAATACTGAAGGGGATTGCCAGGTAAGGATTATCTCCAGTGAAAACGAGCAGTGTATCCTTAAGGAACAGCCCAGCAAGGACTTACAGGTAAGTAATAAGTAATAAGTAACAGGTGAGTCAGGTGTATCTAACGATGGATGAGCTGAGAATGTGGCAGATGAAAGTTCATAAAGAATTTATATTCTCATTATAAAATCATACTAAACATTACCTACAAATAGCAGAGTTATGGTAGAACAGTTTCCCCCTTCTGCACAGAGAATGACCTTCAGCTACGATGGGAAACTCTGGGTGACTCTCCAGCCACCACTCACTTCAGTACAAGCTGCCTCCTGGCTTATTTACCACCAGTGCACCAAACCCATACTTACCACTTTTAAAGTCCAGCCTTGCCAAGATTCCACATATTTCCCTGTTTTCCTCTACAGTCAGATTTCTTGCACAACAAGCACATTCTCAGTTAGAGATTGGAATTTAATATATGTACAATGATTACTTCCTTTGGTAGCAAATAGCCCTAATTTTCCTCAGTCTATTTCCTCTCATCTGTTGTTCATTTAGACTCTTCCTGCATTTCACACACAATAAACTCTTCAGTCCTTTAAAAGTCATAGAAACAGAAAGAAAACCCCAAACAAACAAAACAAGCGTCTTCTCTATACCCTATGTTTAAATAAAGGTTGCAACACAAAACCCCAAAAGCCAAGAAACTGAACAGCAAACCCAATCCTCCAGCTCTCAGACTGGGTAAATAGCTACAGCAGTGATTTTCTTTGCCAGGAAAGGAGGGGGTGTCAGTGCTTGCTTTGGGAACCAGGTTTGTTTTGCATAATTGTGTTTGTTTTGCCTGATGATCTCTGCTCTTGGGACTCAGCTGTATTAAAAGATAGGACATTTGGAAATGTAACAACAGCCAACCCTCACACAGGCTCTGCTCACCCTCCAGATCTTTGCTCAGGGAGTCATCCTGGGGTTTGATTTCACCATGGGCCAGTTCCTGATGCAGCAGTGCCTGGACCATGCTGCCAACAGCCCACTGAGAGCCAGCCCTGAAACAATGCTCAGGCTGCTCCAGGAGGGGGAGGCAGATGAGAAGAGCCACTCCTCTCTCTTTTCACCCATATATTTCATAGAATGTGGACAATTTTGAATGGTTTGCAATCCTGGTGATGCAGCCTGTCATCACAGCATGATGATCCCACTGCAGAGCCTGCCCGGAGAGCAGAGCTCCAGCGTGTTGGACCTGCGTGCACCAAACACCACATCTGGGTGCAAGCACAACAGAGTCTGACCATGAAGAAGGAGATAAAAGAGAAAGCAGCACCTCAGGCATTTGATGAGAGAAACACCCACCCCTCCATCCACTCAAAACAATCTTAAACAAAAGCTCCCTTTTGGTGTTCACAAGCCATGCATGGGCTGAGTCACAGCTCAAAAATACCAGAGACAATCAAACACAACTGCAAGGCCTTCTCCAGACCGGTAGTGAAGAGACCTGAAGACACGAAACTCAGGAAAAGGTCAATCTGTGTGCTTGATCCAGTCACACTGCAGCAATACAGCCTTGATTCTGGGATCTGTAGGAGCAGTAATGCTGTGTGTCTGCACACATGGTGGCTGCAGCACAGTGTGAGGTGTCTCTATTTAAAGCTGACCCACAAAGAAAGGTGGGTCTGCAAAGCAATAGTTGGAATAGTATTGTGTATATATTCCTGTAACACAGATACTCCTCCTGAATTATACTGGCAAAGGCAGCAGAGCTGGAGTGGAAGCACAAAGGATGTAAGTGAGCCCCAAGGGCAGATGGGTGAGACCTGGTTTGTCAGAAAGTTGGGAGGGCACATGGAGCCTTGACAGCCATGTTGGGAGTGGCAGAATGGTACAGGCTATTCCATACTGATTGATATGTATGGTAATACAAGGGAGCATTTCACATCTGGAATCAAATGGAGCATCAAGGTAGCTATGGCTGGGCATTCATTCCTCTGAAACCATCAGAAGTGGATGCTTTCAGGACCACTATCTCCATTCGTCTCCATAAATGAAATGAGGTGCACTTTTACCTCAGATCTCAGAGCTGTGCAATGCTGATACTCACTGTGTTCACACTACAGTGTTACACACTCAGCCCTAGTTCAGGTTTGTTGGCTTTTACCCAGGAAGCAAGTGTGGTCCTATCATCCTCGAGTCTCATGACTTTTTTATATCCAATTAGCAGAATAGACACAGATAATGAGTTTTAACAACATCTCTGCTTTTCATAAAAATTGCAGTGCTGTGTAAGCACAAGAATTTCCTGTTGAACTGTCTCTTTGCAAACAAGTTAATCTAAAAAAAGATACATGGCATGCTATGAACCTTAGGAGTGAACCGCCAGCTCATTTTTCAAAATGACACATATGATGAAAATTGGACAAAGGCTTGGAAAAAAACGTGGGGGTCAGGGTGAGGGGAGCAAATGGGGGTGGAGGGAAAGGCATTCCAGAGCCCTCTGGAGCCTTGGACTCCTCTAGGACCCATTAAAAGCTTATGTTACTTGCACCATTTATAAACAAGCTCATTCTTTTGCCATCATAACTTTCCTCATATGAGGAGTTTAGGAAGTGTTGACTGCTGTCTTCTACTGAAGGAAGGCACCAAAAATGACAGCAAGTAACAAATCAAACACCTTTAATTTATGACCTTTCCCGAGTTTTCGGAGGCTTGTTGTGCTTCCTAAGTGACCTCAGTAAACCCCCTAATCAATAGCACATCGGAATGCTGACAGATGGCAAGGGGAAGTGTCAGTGCCAGAGGGATTACATCAGTGCTGGCAGAGAACAGATGGCAGAAAGGTGGACTGCAACCTGTGCTTATTCTTTGCATTCCTTCGCTTTTATTATTGCCCCTGCTGTCAGCAAGGTAGGAAGTTTCAGGAGGGGAAAAACATGGCCATTCTCTGGAAGAAAAATTTTCACTCCCTTCACTTACTGGTTCTGTCACAGAGACTTCCAATTGCATTGATTTTGGCATTACAAAACACACAGAAGTCAGTAACACATTACACCCATACTTACTAGAAAATATTTGCTAGAAGGGTTCTATATCCCTTTTTTGTGGAGTATCTTCCTGTGTGTGGCCACATTAGAACCAAGCCAGTAACAAATCAATCCCTGAAGAGTAACGACACATTTGCAATGAGACACTGAACTTTTCATCTCTGCATCAGAGATCAATTTCCACTGGATATGTAGCATAGGACAGCAGTTTTCACCCCACCATTAGATAAGTGGAAAGCATTTGGGGCCTCATTCCTGCTCCAGGGAGTAAGTGCTGTGCCCTAATACACTGCCTGTGCAGGCTGCCAAGCCAGGCAGCTTTCCACTGTGTCACTGGGACCGAGCTGCACTGGTTCTGCACAGAAATCTGCAGAGCTTCATGCTGTCTTTGTCCTGGGAAGAGAGAGAATGCCAAGGATTTAGCCTCCCCAGGTGTCAAGATGGATGCAATGAATAAAACAAGTGACTATTTTAACTAATAAAGCAGGATTTCTGCATCTGATCCCTGCACGCTTCAGGACGCAGGAGAAAGAATGACCGGGATATTGCCGAACAGAAAAAAGAAAACCAGAAGCAAGTTGATACAGAGCAAAGACAAAGCTGAAGTAACTATGCAATATGTAAAGATATTTATTTGAAACAGCTGTAAATAAAGCAGATAGGCTAGAATTTGCATTTTCTTTTGAACTGTAAGTCAGCTTCTCTTGTGAATCACAGGAGCTCCACTGGCTCTGAGACTCAAAAAAGATTCAAGGAAAATGTAACAGCATGATAGACAGGAAATATGGCTCCTTGAAGAAGATTAAATTATAAAGAAACAATAGAGGAAGATTAAGAGAGCAAGAGTAGTCAGAGGAGCAGATATTGATCGCTTTAGCAGGACAATTGAATTCCTTGGCAAAGGGAGGCAATATTTGTGTCAGGCAGCTGCAGCTGCAACACAGCACTCCTGAGTTGCTCACTGATCAATCTTGTTCCAATCAAAAACTGATGGACAGCTGCTTTTATTGATCTGAGTAGGAAGACTCAGTAGGAAATAGGAAACAGGATCGAGATGCACAGGATTTTTAAACTGGACTGACATGTCCTGAACATACAAGCAAACACTGAAACTTTCAGCCAGCCAGCGAACATCAAGGAACAAGACATTCCAAGGAAGAAAACACAAGCAGCAGCAGAATCCATCCCTGAAAGCAGGCACAGTGCAAGGACTGGATTCCAAGGAGCTCTGCAAGCCACACAGGGCTGCTAGGAAAAGGGAACAACTGCTGCCCTGCAAAGCAATCAGTGTGAGCTGCATACTGCCACACACCTCACAGCATCAGGTAGGGGACTGGTCCTAATTCCATTTACTCAGCTCCTTCTTAAAATCAGTGCTGGGGGAGGTTCCCACACGGCTTCTTTTCTTGTGAATAGTCATACTAGTGGCTTACAAAGAGTACCAAAGCTCCCTCTCCTCAATTAACTGACTCTCCCTTGCTCAGGAATAGCAGATGTTGTTAAGCAGCAAAAGATAATCCTCAAGAAAGCAGAGCTACTGATCAATCACTTTTACATTTAAGATCACTTGGAGTTGCCACTGTCTTGTACTGTTTTCCTAATTAATTGCACTGGAATGCACTTAAGTAAGCCCCAGATCAAAGAATCATATGCAGAGATTGAAATAAATCCTGTCTGTGTTGCTAATGCCTCGGAAATGGATGACTTGCTAAGCATTCAAAATCCTGAGTACCATGGTTCAAAACTACAGATAGTGTGAGATGCTTTCAAAGGAGCAGATTTAAGGATGAAAAGGAAAAAGCTCCCTTCATTTGCTCATAAAAGACAATTAAGCAAAGGCAATTGTTCAACTAATTTAGTGTGAAGTTTGTGTATCTTAAGTTCCTTATTCTTCTCTTTCCTATCACCAAAAATCACAGATCAGGAGCATCAATTTTCATTACAGCAAAACTTTATCATTGTTACAGGTATTTTAAAAATGTGCTTTAATGAAGGGCTGAAATCTTTTCAAAGTAATGATAAATAAAAATGACTGGGGCTGAATGTGTTACCAGTTGGTGCAATAAATCACTGTCTCTTCCTGCATGAGTCTCTTTCTCATGATCTAGAATATCATCAAAATGCTTTGATTGATTTACAGTTTAGTAACCCAGCCATCATCATCCATAATTCTACAATAAACCACACCACTTAATGTAGCTGTTACAGATGTTCAGAAGTTCATTCCCTGCCTTTCAGGAGGAGATATTGACACAACAGCTGCAGACACCAAGATTAGCTGGGGAAGAAAAATTTGTCTTCGGCACAGGAAAACATCCAATTTTCCTCTAACAATACCCTGTCTTTAAAGCTGAAAGACATGCTGCCAACCTTGATACAACCAGTTTCAATTATTAAACACCAAATATCTGTATGCACATACCCACCCCCCTGCCAGCTGGCAGGAGTAACAAGCTGCCTGGCTTCTGTCTAAAACACATCATTTCCTGGGAAATCAAGACATTACTAAAAGCCGTACGCAACAAATCCATCAAAGGGTTTGCAGTGAACAGCAGCTGATCTCAGGCCTTGCCAGCACCAAGAAACCCATTCTGCATGTGGCACTGCCTCCAGTCAGCCCTAAGGAAACAACTGGAGGGAATTTGCTCTTAAAAATCACCACCAGAGGTGGGCTGAGCAGGGGGGGGCTCAGCCCCATGAAGAGAGGGCTGCTCATTGTGCTGTCTCTGTGGCCAACACCAGCCCTGCCCCACAGCACAGCGAGAGATTGCACGGGCATCGTTATTCATTTTTCACAAATTATTGATCTGAAAACAGTAGGTTGGTTCTCGGTTTGAACTTCTTTTGCTTGAGCCTGAAAACAATGCAGCATTAGCTGGCCTGCCATTAACACTTTTGTTAAAACTGTTTCCTCAGGAAAAGGAGAATGTGCAACATGCGAAGTACAAAGTGTGGGTATTTTATTCCAAACAGCACGAATACTCCCTGCCAGCCTCAGCAGCCACTGTTCATTTAAAGCAGGCATACAGACATACCCAACATGAATTGTCAGAGCGATGGTCTGGCTCACAGACACAATTTCTCTCCTAAGTGAATCACCATGCTGAGGAAGCTAACAAAGACTGTAAAATTCATTAACTGAGCAGTGCTGGAAAGGGCTGCTCCAAATCCATCACTGATCTGTCCTGGCCAGCCAGCATCCTGTCTCTGACAGTGACCTGTCCCTGGCGCTGCTGAGAGAGGTGCAAGGAACAGCCAAGCCATTTCTAATTACAGGAATCCTCTCGTTTCCCCTCAGTTGCACTCAAAGGAAGGACAAATCAGCCTCGTGGTTTGAGACTTCAGATGGACATTTGAGTCTTCAAAACTTCAGCAGCCTCAGGATCTCTCTGCTAGGTGATCCCCCAGACCTGTGCATTGCGAGGCTGAGAGAGTTATGAAATATCAAGTGGGTATTTCACAGGGACAGCACCCCTGCACTGTGAAGAAGGGATATTTTGCCCTGACTAACTTTGGGTTCTTTTAAAGTTGGTTAATGGGATTCCTTGCCCTGCGGTTAGCAAGAGCACTTGTGAATACCAGAAAAGCAGCAACGTGTTGAACGGGATTTTAAAAATCTGCTTTTTGATTAATAGATCATTGAAAGACTTTTTTTATTTCAATACAGGCCAACATTATTCCCTCACCTTCCACGTGAAGGACTCCAGAGGTGTTCCAGCTGGCCAAAAGGCTGCCAAATTCCTCTGCAGCTCTACTGTAGGTAAGTCTAATTACGTGCTTAAAAGCGTATGTTGCCATCTCCCAAAGCACTGCTTTCAACGCGGAAAATCCTTCTGCCCAAAGAAACCCAAAGAAAGTGCACAGCGGGACTATTCCTGCTTCTGCTGCCGCCTGGGAATCCTCTGACAGCCCAGCGCAGAGGGAACCCCCGGCTGTGCCCAGGCGGCCGCGTTCCCACTAGATGGCATCTCCTGCCACGGAATGGCTTGGCAGGGAGGGACCGCTCCTCCCGCCAGCATTTCCCTTCTCCTGGGATTTGTCATGTCCTGCGCAGCAAGGCCACGAGTGCAGTCTCATTTAATTGCCGGGAATGGGTAATTGGGGCTGTTTCCCTCTCCAGAGCGGCACTGCAGGCAGCGATGCCCGTGTGCCACCCTGAAGCGCCGTGAAGTCACCCGGCTGGGCACCTCCCGCAGCCCTGCCGGGCATCACAACCACGGGTGAGCCGGCACAGGCGCATCTTCCTAAGGCAGCCTCTGCTCGCACAGCCTTCCTCCCAGAGGCTCCGACAGCACCTGCCCCGGGTATTTACATTTTCAGTGTCACAGCTATTTCCTGCTCACACCCTGCTGCACCCGGAGTGCCCTCTGCCCGCGGGCGATGTGGCACTGGGACATGCAGCACTGGGGTTTGCCTTGGGAGATTGCAATGCACCTGTATCTGCTGAGCCTTTTGCTTAAGTCTCTGCTTCAGGCTTGACTGTGAAACACCACCTTTAAAAAATGTACACAGGCCTTTTCTCCCTCACAAGCTTAGGTTACACAGAAGAGTTTTGTTGGCATAGCTGTACTGTAGGAAGTAAATAATAAAAGAACATTACCAGCCAAATAGCAATGCCAGCAAAAAGTTGTGGGTAGCAATATATCTGTGGTTGTGGGTATGGGTTACTCTGTCCAGGGAAATGGGTTAAACTATGGAGCAGAGGATCCTTGCCAGTGTGAGTTCCTTCCCAAAAAGGGTTTAATCAGCACAGCTCTGCTGAAATAACCACGGTTTGAATGCAGGCATGTGCTCAGTCTCTCTGTAAAAACAATTACCACAGAGAAAAACTTTCTTGTGTTTGGTAAATTTTGAAGTAAGTGCGTGGCAATCCACATCCCTGGAGCATGCTGTGCTAAGTCTCTGCCCACTGGGATCTGCTGGGCTGGGGCCATGAGCTGTTTCGGATACTCTGGCAAACTGCTGAGCTTGGAGAGGCTTTCAGGCACCACCAACCTGGGGTGAATGAGAGCTGGTGATCTTGTTATATGAGACTCCATATCCCACAGCTTTGAGTCATTCAATCTCCTGCCTGTCTCTTCACATAGTAATTTATCTTTTCTTTGAATATTTTGCCCATGGGAGCTGGAAGGTAGCAGGGCCATTGCAATCCGTTTCTTTCAGTACTCTGGGGGATCTCAGCTTGGTGTATAGCATTTTTTTTCATCCTAAATAGAGGATGTGTACAAAAGCAAGAAATCTGGAAAGCTTTCAGCATCACAGAACTGCCAGCACTGCTTCCTTTGTCTGCACCATTTAACCCAGTGATGTTTTTTATTATCAGTTAGCTCAAACACAGAAACACTCTCAGTCACCTGTGGGACACAAGTATTGGGCTTCAAACTTCCCTTGTTAATCTTTCTGAGAAGCTGTGCTGATGCTTGTGCATCCTGTTATTCCAGTCAGCCCAGAGACAAGTGCCAGAGCTGGCATGAAAGGTATGCATCAGAGGTAAATTCCACAGGTAAATTCCTCCCACTCCTTGCTTGGGCTTGGTGTACCTGTTACTGCATGTGGTTGCTCCTTATGCCAGACACAACAAGGCAGAAGCGGTGGTGGAGAGGGACAGAAGGGGGACTGCTAATGCAGAAAATGAATTGTGAAGTAATCAATACAGTAAAGATTCACCATGTTCACTCTGGGAAGACAAGGTGCTCCTTCTGGAGAATTCCATGAAGGGAGGAACAGTAGTGACAGATTGAAAATGAAGAAATAACAAAAAAAAAACCCCCAAAACAACCAAAAAACCCAAAACAACAAAAAAAAAAAAAAAGGAAAAAGAAATCCAATCACATCCTCTATATTTAAAAATTAAAAAGACTACCAGATGCAATTACATTCATGATTAAAAGATCTAACAGAAGCGTATTTAAATTCATTAACTTAGTCCACACTTTCCTACCTCAGGAGACCAGCTGCTCCTGGAATACAGGGCAGCAAAATACAAACTACATCTTGCTTGTATTTGATCAAAACCTTTTTGAAGTTCCAATGATCTGGCTGTTAACATCTCTTAGGTGATAATTAGGCTCTTGGGGCAGCAAACATTGTTTGGGAAAGAAAATGCACAGTGGAAACATAAGTAATGGAGCTTTCTGCGTGTTGAGGAGTCAGTTATTCCACTGTATAAAAAAAGGCACCAAGGGCAAAATGAGGCCATTTTCAAACAGAGCCTCATTTTGCCTGTGTATAGCAGCAATCAGCAGATGCTTACCTCTGTGTAAACTGTTTACTTTGGGTTTTGCTCATTTCTTGCAACACATGTTTTAAGCAAGAGATTTCAGCCCTTGCACACTGTGGCTCATGAGCATGGCTCTCCTCTGGAACACGGATGCTGCATGGTTTTTCCATCACTGCTTGACAGGCATTTGGTAGCAGGTACCAGCTGGGGCTGAGCAGGTACTTCTCCCAGTTCCCATCCTCTCAAGAAGGATCTGGTCTCTCTGCTCAGGGGATGCTCCAGGGCCTCTGGACGAGGTTCAGGGCATTTTCAGAGATACTGAGAAGAGCCAGAACCTCCTTGTGGGATGACGCCTGTTATCAAACCATCCACAGTGATATTCTCTGTCTGTCCCAGGAGAACACTAGAATAACAGCTGAGGCACTGACTTACTTCCCTTCTCTTACTGCCATGGGACCCGTTTCCCTCTGACGAGACAGGAAGAGGCTTGATTAAAGACAACTGGGAATTTCTGTTTATGGTTGCATCTGACAGGTATCTGTCCTTCTCAAGCCTCCCTCCAGGTGCTATGCCTGGCTTTGGTCTCCTCCATCCTGCAAAGCTCAACTCCTCTGGATAATGACCCTTCCTTCCCAAGAGATCTTTTAAATATTTCTGACAGTTGGAGTCTCTCCTTTCCTTCCTGCACAGCCCTCTGTAATCAAACACAAGACACATCAAAGGACAGAATTGCTCTTTCAGACAAGACAGCTACGCCTGACTCTGAACTGTCGGTTCAGACATTTTCAGGACCCACTTTAGGATTTTCTTCTTGTGACTTAGTTATGATCCATGGCAGAGACCTCTGCACTATGGAAGAATCTGCTCCCCCTCCTCTGAGAAGTAGGGAGTGCCCCGGGAAGTTGCAGCCTTGCTGAAGAGCTGTAATTCAGCTTCCTCACTGTCTGCAAATGTACCTGAAGTGCCCAGCATCTTCCCACACAGCCAAGGCAGCCCTGATCATGTGTACAGGAGCAGGAACAGTTCCCTGCTGTCTGTGTCTCTGTGTTCCAATGAAGGCAGTGGAGATGGGGCTGCACCAGCAGTGCAATGTCCCACTCAACTTTAGTTCTCCTTTGCCACTGAAGAACTGGAGAGGTCTATTTTATTTTGCTCCAAAAGCCAATATAAGGCAGCTGACCTGCCTTGACAAAAGTGAAACCCAAGAAATATTCAGGTATCAAAATCACAGCTTCAGAATGTTCCCTGTTTGAGCACTAGCCTGGGAATACGTCACAGCTGAGAGCATGGAGGGGAGAGCTCCTGGGGGGCTGCAGAAAGACACTCCTCCATGACTGATCACCATCCCTCTGGTGAACATATACATAGGGACAGGATTAATCAAAAAAACTGTAACCAAAAGCAAGAAAATAGTGGAAAAAACAGGGAAATGCACGGGAAACTGCAAACGCTCAAACTCAACTTTAAATTCCAAAACTCTTTCTAGTAATTCAACTCCAGACATGTGATTCTGGATGTGTTTCTATCTCCTAAGTCTCATATCTTTGTTCTGACTCAGAGGAATTATTGTTATTTATGGGACCATGCATCATATATATCACATTGTGTTTCAAATGCAAAGGAAGATTCCTCTTATTGACATATTTTTGGGACAATCCTTCATGCTGCTCCAAAAGTCCAAAAAGTATGTGCTCAACATGAGATCACTTTCCTGAATGGGAACCTGGAATTCAACCTGAGCTAAAGTTACTTACAGCAAAACTCAAACATATTTCATGCAAGACCTGCCCTGTGCACGTAACCTTGAAAATAATGACATTTTATTTTGTGATGAATTTACATGAAATCATGAGTGTTTTCTTCTCTTTCTAGAGCATTCAGTCTCAGAGAAAATGGAGATTATTTCCACAGAAGAGAAAAATGCCTGTTATCACCATGAACACACAGAACTTTACAGATGAGGTTTCTGATGGCACCTACTGAAACTGGGTGCCAAGGTCCCACACACAGTGCTGTGCCTTGTTCTCATCATCAAGGAGCCTGTAAAGGCTGCTATGAGTCTTGAGATTGGGAACTGAAGATGATGGATGGCAGATTTATCAATCACATTCCAATTTTTTATCCCAAAGAATCTTCAATACCTTTTACTACCCTTTCCCCTCACAAGAATGTTACCTGTTATCCTTGACAACTGATAGCTCCACATAAGCTTTCATTCATCCCCAGTGAATATATAGATTTTCTCTAACCACAAACTCTCATCTGTCCAAGCCTTTAGGAGTAGCAAAATATTCTGGGAGAGAAACTCGGAATGATCCAGATGACAGGATAGGGAGGACAAGGTAGGAAGACAAGAAAAGAGGAGCTTGAGGATGAATTGTGATCACATTTGTTAAGTTTAAATTTTATTCGATTTGTTAGATTAAATTTGTAAAATTACTTAAGACATATCAGCCTTGAGTACACCATCAGGTCAATCTGGTGGTAAAACAAAGGGCTTCCTTTTTGAAGAGGGGATATTAAAGATATTAGATGTTTTCTCTTTTAACACTAATTTGTGCAGGAGGGGATAGGCTAGGCTGCAAATGACACGATTAGCTCCCTTTGGGGTGAATATTTGGGTGAGCTTGGCTGCATGCATTATCATCCAAAAGCTTTATTTTTAAAACTGTATTTACTATAACCTGACCTTTTCTTTTGCCTTCTGTGGATAAGGTTTGCATGGGTCTTACTTAAAAGCTGCATCGATTCCAAAGTGAAAAACTGTGATGATGAATTTTTCAAATGATTACCATTAATACAGGTAACACAAACACACCCAGCCTTGTTGCAGGCTGAAAGCTGCCCAGCTTAGAGGTCGATTGTCACTTTTAATTGACTGAACATGCCCATAACTCTGACAGAGAACTACTGTCATTACCAGTGTTTTTCTGGGCACCAGTGCTGACCTCTCTGTTCCTTCCTGTGCTTGGCCTCTTGCACTCAGCTCAAGCTTTTCCAGCCACCATCGGTTTGCTGAAATCTTTTTCCCTGACTTAAGTTGGGGATTTAAGCTAGTCTATACATTCTTCTGCCAAGTTTTCCTTCCATTAGGGCACAATCCAAAGCTCATTGAACTCAGAGGGAAGATCTGCACTCACTCTTAGGGATTTTGGATCATACTTCACCTGCCTGTCTGCCAAATGCTTTCCTTGAAGACAAAGTGAATGCTGTGCATGAGCTCTCTCATAAGAGAGTGACAACTGATAGGGGAGGACACATGAGAAAATGTGGGGAGAAGCCTGAGGAGACATGGGGAGGGACAGACTCCTGAGGACATATGGGGCTGGAGACATGCTTTTGGAAGGAGGGACTCCCCTGAGGGACTGTGGCCAGTGGAGGACTCACACCAGGGCAGGACCCTCCTGAGGAAATGCAGCCTGCTGGTGACCCATGCTGGGGAGCAGCAGTGACAAGAGCAGAGTAAAAGAGACAACCAGTAAAAACTGTGGAAGAGGGGCAGACAAAAATGATTTCACCATTACACGTTATAACAATTGATCCTACAATTATAACACTTGATCTTGCCTTTTACGCCCAGACCCTTATTTAGAAGAATAATCTCTAGGTAAAGTAGGAACTTGGATCTCTATGTTGTTTTAGTGCTGGGCCTTTCTCAGAAAGGGACAACTAGGACCCCAGCAGGGTCCACCTTCCTGCAAAAAGGGCAGATATGTTTAACTGAGGACACGTGGACCCTTCCCAATCCATGTTCAAAGAAACCTTTTGAAAATCAGCTGGACCTACTTTGCTTTCTGTATCCCCACCAGTTTCTTTAGGCTATGTCTACACCATCAGATCCAGGAACTCTCATCCAGGTGGGAAAACCAGTTTGTCCAGAGGTGCCCCAGCCACCCTGTGCTGTGGTTTCAATGGGCTGGAGGAGAGCTGTGGGCTGCTCCAGGCAGGTACCTTGTTAGCAGGACAAAGGGATCAGGGTATACGGAATTGCCACAAAACACACATAATCCCATACCTTGGACAGAAGCAGTGTCAAACATCCTTTGGAAGGACAATTTGAGAAAAAAAAATATTGTCAAGCCTTGTTTAGGGAGCCAAACACTGTTTTCTCCCTAGAATTATGTCTTATTTGCCATTATCACAATGTCAACCTTCTGTGCCCAGTTTGTCACCTGGGACTCGGCTGATCTCATTGCCTTCACCAGAAGCACTGGGGTCTTCCAGCTGTTCAGCAGCACCAAGAAAACCAAGCTTTTCCCTTGCTAATTCACTAAGAAGCTAAAAGGTAGAAAATAAAAGCCTTAGCAGAAACTTGAGGCCTCTCAGTTCAGTCTGTGCTCTCCCAGTCTGCCAACCCATTCTTGTGGCATTTACTGACCCTAAATTCCTGCCTGTCCACATGTACATGCAAAGTGGGTTTTATACTGTTTCTGGCTGATGGTTAGAAGGGCCAAAAAATTTATGAATTGCCAGAATCGTGCATTCAGAAAATTTGACTCAGGCCCCTGGAAAACCACTGGACTGGCTGAAAAATTCCACCACATTAAGCTGACCTCATTCTGCTTAGCTCCAAGTACTCTGGCAGGGGAGCCCAGGATCCTTCCAGCTCCAAGTCATTCACTCTAGTAACTACAGGAAAGCTGTGGGAGGAGTCCTCTGCCAAAGCTCCTTCCCTCCCAACAGCGATGCCTCTGTTCATCAGCGAGTAGTCTTGATTTCTTTTAGTTGTGGCCCAGTTCTGCTCTATTTTAGGATTTCTAGAAGCTGTTAAAAACTAATATCCTCTCACTCCCTCCTTCTAGAAACTCATTTATCACTCTGCCTCCTGCACAGTTACACTTCTCTCTCTCTTAGCTGGCAATTTCTCTCCTATGGTATGAATTTTGGATGACCTTAAGCGGTTGTAAGCACATGGGTGCAGTGGACCAGACTACACAGTGGCAGGGAAAGACTTAAGCAACTGGGACTGCTAGGCAGGGGGGAATTGTGCTCATTAGAAGGAAAAAGAACAGTAAATAGCTACAAACAAAAATGCAGAGATCCTCAAACAGAAGGCCTCCCCCCACCCCGAGCGGCAGCAGAGCTCCCTATGGCCTCTGAAACAGAGCTAGGAAATGCACCAATTTAGTGATAGATAAATTCACTGTCAGAGTGTATGCAGTGTCATGTCTGCTGACTTGGACACATATCTCATGATCAGTATTTTTAAAGATAAGCATGAGCTAACTACACATAAGACATGGAACAAAGAGCAGGCACCTGGAAAGGGAGTTAGCACAGGACAAAAGGAAGCTTCTCAAAACCATGAGACTAATCAGACTAGGTTGTTCCTACATGTCAACTAAAGTGACTGAGCTCTTCCATAAACAGCTCAACTAAAACACCTATTTACCTGTGTGCACGAGCACAAGGAGGAACTTGGAGAGTGCTTTCTTCACTGTTGTATTCCAGGGAAGAAAATTAATCTCCCTTCAAATCTAACAGGGGCTTTTTCTCACAGCTGGCACCAGTCTTCATACACTGATAACCCACTGTCTCAAAACATCAGGGAAACAACTGCTCTTGGGACTGTCATTTGGCACAAAGCATTTGTGTGCTGTGAAACTCAGCTGATCACCAACCTGCTCTGCCTCCCAGCACTATGGCATGTCCGTGGCCACAGGCAAGAAATGTGTAGTACAGGTCCAGAAAGGGCTAGAGGTAGCTGCCACATGCCTCTGAACCCAAACCTGCCTTATGCCAGTAGTAACTGGCAGTAGTACAAAAGCTGGCTTAAGTTTACAGGCTGTCAGGGGTTCCTGTGGGCCAATAAAGCACCAGGGGGGATCAGTGGCAGCGTGCAGAGAAACCCACTCCAGCTCCCTTAAATTGCCACTGGGGAGCCACAACACAGACTCAAGGATGCAATAGGGCTCCCCTCTGCTGAGATGATAATTCAGGGATCAATTGCACTGCTGTAAATCCCTTCCCTAGCACCAATGTGTATCACAGTGACCAGCACAAGACTGCTGTCTGCACCTGGAGGGTACAATACTCTACAGCTCACCAGGTGCTGGAGCATGGCCTGATGGAGAACACACTGATCACACCACAAACATCTCTGAGCCTCCCATTCCATTCACTGCTCACTGTCTTGCTTTCAGACAATCAATATTCCTTCTGATTTTTGTTCACATTCACACACACAAAGCAAACAAAGTCAAATTTTCCCTGCTTCTCATCTCATTACTGAAATTTTCCTTGCAGCTCACTAATTTTGTTCTCTCTCAGGTATGAGCACTCTCAGCAGCAGGTTTCCAGCAGCAAATTAGACAAGCTAAATTACTGGAAGTTTACCAAAGGAAAAGGAAATAAAGACCTCAAACACCTTGTAGACTTTTCTCTCCCTCAAATCAGTAGCTTGTTTATCCAAATAATAATAAAGCAGGCAGAAGGATGTAATTAATGTCAAACACAATTCTTTCCTGTTACTTTGAGGTACTAAAATCAAAACCAGAAATCCTGACCTTGAAACAACATACACACAAAAGACCAAGAAAAATTTTATATGTACGATTTTCTAATTTAGGAATGTCCATGTGCTATGTGAGCTGCTCAGCAAATTGAGCCAGGAAATACATTAACTGAAAGCTAATTTAGGGCAGACCTATTTTACCTCATGTTTGAAACTCTTCCACAAGGTTATTTCTCTGCAGCAAGGCAGAACATTTTGGAGAGGAGGATGAGTGCGACAAGGAGAAGAGAGAAGGGAGGAGATTTGCACTGTGGGTTTTTGGCTAAAATGGAAAGGAAGCTATTTCTGGTGAAGTGGACTCTCCCACACACATGGTTAATGGATAAATTGTGTAAGAAAAATGTCTCCATCCCAAGGCAGACCCAATTATGTTCTGCATTAACTGAAACATATGGGAACATTTCAGTATAAACAAAACCTGCACTGTATGAGCTTTTTTCTATGAGCTTTCCAGTTCATTTAACCCTTGATATGGTGCACATTAAGAACAGCCTGAGATTACTGGTGTAACGCTCTACTAAGTATTTTTTGGCTCAGATAATGCAGCAGTTATCTCCCAGCCTTTACACTGATAAACTGAGGGCCTGCTTGTGGGTTTCAACCCCTTCTTTGTGCCAATTTTGCAGCTGAAGGAGGTGGATGTTACAGTGGGCTTCCTGAGAGCACCGGGTTGAACAAAAGCCAATTTTTTGAACAGAAGGATGGCAACACTATAAAACCATCTATGAGAAAAATGTTATTCACATCAGCTTAGGTTCCCAAATAACTCGTCTGCTTCTCGAAATGCTGCCACTGTGTAATTCCTAGATTTCCCTACCCTTTCAGGACCGTGCCCTTTCCTGCTGGGATTCCAGAAGCACTTACTGCTGGTTACAAGAGTGAACACCAGGAGTCGTGGTGAATCAAGATGACTCAAACCAGTGCTAAAGTTCATACACCTCTGGGGTTTCAGAACAGTGAATTATTTGCTTGCCTTTTCATCTCCTTGCTTTCCTTGACAAGACCTGCCCGGCTGAAATGATCAGCTGCCCCATCCATCACTTTTTTCACCAGGTAAATGAGGAGCTATCAAGATTTAGACAATTTTCTCATGTTAACTACTCTACTTTTATTTCAATACCAATGTTTACTGTGTCAACTAGTTTACTTTCCTCCTTGAGAGCCCACTGACATTGAATCAGTAAATGTACATCCAACCTCTCATATCCTCCTGACTGCTAGAGCACCAGCAGCTTGGGTAGAGCTCTAATGAAAAGCTTTGGTTTTATATTTTCATGCAATTTGTGTGGCAGAAAAGAAGACTCACCAATCAAAGCAAAAGGTCCTTCTGCCATGGAAAACAAGGGAAGATATCTCTTCAAGTCAACGGCACAGTATCAAGTGACAGGATACACAATGATTTTCATTTTCTGACCAAATCACTGTGAAGCCAGGAACCTGTTCATCTCACTGTCATTCACAGAAAGTAAAACCACAGAAGATTATTGCAATTTTGACTTCTGAATTACAGGGGCCATTGGGTTCCTACGACTTCGTTTTTCCTTGAATTCAGCAAGTATTCTTGAAATAATCCTATTTCAATCGAGCAATTGTCAGCAGTGCTCAACCTAGTATAATCCAGCGAGTTTTATACAATCTTTAGCCCACGTTTGTCCAGCTTCATCTGTCTTTAGTCTATTAGACTACTGCCAGCCTGCTGCTCTCTTTACAGACTGCAAATCAATGGCCCTTTAGACTTTGGGTTGAACCCAACAAACTGTGCTCTATGAGCTTCTTCTGGAGGCCTGGTTACCAGTCTTTTTCTTTCACATAATTTCCCAATGAATCCTCCCCTATTTATTTTCTGCCTTCTCCAACTATGGGCACCAGAACTGAGGAGGGTGAGTGAATGCTACACTCACAGCTGCAGGGGATGCAGTCACAACTCCTGGGTGGATACTTGTTGTGTACCTACAGTACATCTCACAGGAGGATCGTGGCACTGCACCCCACTAATATCCCCTGGCCCCCTTCAGATGTTGTTAGGATGAGTGTCATGCTGCTGTTTGAGTATAAAGTGCTCATAAACTGATCCCATCTCATCAAACAGATTGACTTTCTCAAAAAGATTATAAATGAAGCAACCATAATGATGGAAATACTGACAGGGATATTCTGGACAAATTTCACATTCTGCTACACAGAGAAACAAGGACCTGAAATTGCTCAGGACTGAAAATGAGATGTTGCAGCATTTGGCTTCTGGATCAGGAATTCTAATCTGATGGAGGAGGGTAATGAACAAAACCTCATTATCATCTAGCAGCCACTAATGTGTGTCAGGAACTAGATGAATACAGGACTTTGCTGACTAGCAGTGGCAGCTCCTATTTTAGCAAGAGCTATGTTTGTAAGAGGTCTGGAAAAATGAGCCAAAATTCTGAAACCAAGTACTCCTTGGGTACAAAATTCTTGCAAGATGGCAAGTGTGGGGCAGTGACTTTATCTTTAGGTCACTTGCTTACAAACCAGACTAGAAAAACAGAATGGGGAAGCAGTTAATGCTTAGCTGTCTGTGTGTAAATCATTTACTCTCCAGTCCAGAGGGCAAACACTCAGGGTGGAGGCCATGAGCAGCGGTTTCCCCAAAAGCCCTGGAGGGGAAGATGTGCCCAACTGCCCACACTGAGTCAGCTGGGAGGTGCAGCAGTGGTACCTTCTGACAGACCTGTGGCACAGCTGCTGGTGCTGCTCCAAGTTGGGAGTCCAGTAGCCCACAGGTCTTTGCAATGATCAGCTTTGATGATTTTAATCTGGCTGGCTGGCAGGAGAGAAGGTCAGTACGGAGCTGTCCTCCAAGCTACAGTCTCATAAAGATAATTGCATTCTCACTTTTAGAGAGGACTTTCACTCCACAAACAAACGTTGTTTCCAAAGCTCTGTGATGCAAATGAGTGGGCCCATTCTCCCTCCAAGCATGGACTGCTCTGGCAGTGCTGTGACACAGGCCAAGTCCCCCTCTCTCTCCCTCTCTGTGCTCTGCACTCACTGTTTCACTGCCTGAAAGGTTTTCACCCTTTTTCCCTAAATGTGTTTTTCTCTTTGGCTATTTTTTCTTTCCTACATGAAGTGCAAGGCCAGTAATATTAAAGAAGATGACAACTGTCAGACCTACAGTGTTCAAGTCAATGAAAATGCTGATGAAATTATTTTCCTTGTCCCTGATCTCCACTGCTGTCAGTTGTGGTCCTTTTCACACAGTTTGAGTTCACTTTTGAATGTGTCATCTTGGCTAAGGCGGGCTCTTTGGGCTCAGAATCACACCCAGACACCTTAAATCCTTGCATCTCAGGGCAGACCGCTGCTACACAGAAGCCTTGTCAGCTTGCAGACAAAATTCCCTAACTCCCACAGATACCCTCTGCACAAGGGTTAAGAGAGGAAGGGACCAGGCCTTTCACTGCTCTGCCATGGCTGGCTGTTGGCAGCAATGATAAACCAAGAGAAAGAGTCAGGAAAACTCCTGGGCAGAAGAGTCCCGTTGCAGAATTTGCAGCAGAGGATGGCAATCAGAAAGAGAGCACATGTTGCCTGGATAACTCTGCTGGAGCACTGGGACAAGCTTGGGAAGAGGAGCAGAACTTTTTCTAGGTCTGAAAAATGTTTTAAGAATCTTCTGATAACCTTTTCTTTCTACTCATTAGTTAAACTTCCCTTGATGACCTTCTCCACTCCGTCTGAGGCGTGGTGTAAATCACAGACATAAAATCAAACACTGTTCTGCATGAGCAAGCATTTCCACAATGAGTACAACTCACTCCCTGGGTAACTGGGGGTATTAAGAAGTTAAATCCTTCAAACTACTGTTGCGAACAGCAGCACTTGACACGGTAACCCCAGACCGGAATAATCTTGGACTCTGATCTAGTCAAGCATCCCTGTCTAATAACTGCCTCAGGCTGTCAGGCTGCAAACCTTGGAAAATAAAGCAGCATCACAGCACAGAAAAATCTGAACTCATGTCATTCCTGGCTAAGAACCTGCTCACCTTGAGCTGCTAGGTCAAACAGGCAGGTACAAAGAGCTGGGGGTATGGATAGTCAGGCCAGGAACAGACAAATCAGGGTGCAGTTTGTCTCTGAATGAAAACAATTCCTGCTCTCAGCACTTTTGTTTCAGTGTGCCACACCTTCCCTGTAAGGTGTGCTCCCCTGCTCGATGAGGTGGGCTTTGCTGAAGGTGGGAGTCTGGCTCTGTCTCGGGCCTGCCAGGCTTCACATCTACACTTACTGCCTGGTTCTGAGAAAAAAGTAGATGATTTTGTTCTGGAGTACACACAGGAAATCTCTGAATGGTGACATTTGGAAATGGGGTCAGGAAAGGCTGCTCTCTGCAGGTCTTGGAGCACACAGCCCTTTCTGGGAGCCAGCATGTTTGTGGAGAGAAGTGCAGGATAAGCAAGAGCCTCCAAAGCAGAGTGATGCCACTCGTCAAATGGTCCCTAGAGAGCACAGGAAAACTTCAGAGCAGCAGCTCTGAACTAAACAATGAAAAATGAGGAACTTGGAGCAAGTTGATAAATAAACTGAGGCCATGCTGAAGGACAGAAAAGAATTCATGACAACTGGCCCTACTTCCTATGGGTGGTGAGCATGTTTCCCTGATTGCACTCTTCCTCTTCAAAACACCCCACCAGGAGATTAAAACACCCCTTTGAGAGCAGCTCCCAGCCCTGCCAGCCTTGGTTAGGATGTGCCTTGCTGTCACACAGGGACTTGCTGAGTGGGAAAGCCAGGCAAGACCACACACATGGCACAGACCCTGGGGACCCTCAGAGAGTGAGGCTCCGGGACACCCCTTTGTGCTCCCATCCTGCTTCATCCTCCTGCTGAGTCCAGGATAGCACAGAAAAATTAGAGCCTTTGAGGGTCATTTATCACGTGACAGGTGTAATATTCAGAGTTGTTCAGAGACCTTCCTTTTGCTTTTCAACAGTGGCAACAGTTCAAGAAGACCCTTAGAAACTCTTTTTTGTGCACAGTCCTCGGAGCTGCAACTACACACACCCGCTCCTGGATGGCATCTAGAAGTGTCAGCAACAGTCCCAGGGTTAAGACCCTTCCCTTCTTATTGACAACAATAGTCTAAAGCTCCCCACGAAATTCTTTGTTCCATATCCTCTACAATGAAGCCGAATGAGACCCCAGGGCATCCCACAGTGATAATCCAGCCACATGTAACTTGTCTGAGGGCCTGTGAATTAACGTTTGCAGTGACTGGCTGAATAAAAAATCTCCTCTCAGCCGTTTTTTGGCACTGCAACACTCATCAGAGCCCTGAGCATACCTACAGTAGCCACCATTGTGTAATGTTTATTTTGGCCTTTTATTCTGTGCACACACTTTGGTAAAGATCCAGCATATGATTCCTCTACTCCTTCCATGTTTCTCTGGTCTTCTATCAATTAGCTTCCTTATAAACACATATCCCACCTCAAAGCCCCATTTTAATGGAGAAACCCCAACATTCCTAACAAGTTTTTAGTCTCTACTGGGCATGAACAACCACCTCCTCAACAAAACCCAGGAACCTTCATATAGCTGATTTAATTTCTTGTGACACACTTGCAGTTTCTGTCATTTTGCCTCTGGCGCTGGCATCCAGCCACGGTGGTGAGTCATTGAAAATTCCATTTCAAGGGTTAAATTTACATGTTTTACATAATGAGTACACACGTTTTCCAGTTCCTACTAATTAAATTCATTGAGTCTTCTGTGACTCCACTGTCACTATGTAAATGAAGGCAACCTAACATTGTTGAGAGAGGCACAAGGCTACTGGGTCCAACCCTCTGTCAGTCAGAGTCTGGAACACAGCCAGGCCTTTGCAGGGTTGTGGAGATGACCCAGACACTACAGCATCTACTTCTGCACCTCTAGGAAGTGGGGGAAGTATAAAGTTTGGAAAAATAATAGTCTTTTCCAGATCTGTCATAGACCAGGACTGTCTCTGTGCAAGCTGGGAAGCATCAGGACTTCACTATTTGCCACTTGCTGGTTACATATAAAAGTGCTCATTAAAATGAAATTTCTTACTGCAGTTTCTGTTGCTTGTCTTCGGTGGAATTCTGTGCTTGGAAATTGTCAGAAAATACACGGCCCTGCCTCCCAACGTCTGCACATTTCTAAATTTCTCCTGCAAAACATTCTTTATCCTAAGTGTCCTGGTTCCGGAGGAACAGAAGGCACTGAAAAGGCATGAAAAGGCAGCAAGCTCTGGGAAGGACTGGCCTGGAGATATTTCACCTCAGACTTTGGCAGACTCCCAAGCGGCAGAAAATGCTGTGCGAACCAAAGACATTCTTGTAACAGAGCAACAGAAAGAAAACACGGCCAGCTTTCAGGGACAGACAATGTCCCTGCCTGTCTCTGGACACCTCTCTCTGTATATTCTGTTCTTGACTGGCATCCCCTCTCTCTATTGTCATTTAAACAGGCTGATATCTGTGATCTTTAAACTACTGAGCCACCTCTGACAGCCCCAATTCTCTGGAACTCCTGTGTCAAGGGAAACATCAAGTGACCATGTCTTGCTCCTGCAGTCCTGGGCAGATTTGCTGTGTCAAGGCTGCTCTGATGCCCCCTCTAAGCTGTGGTGGGGGAGCTGGCAGAGCTGGGTGGCAGCAGGAGACAAAGCCCACCTGGCACTGTGTCCACCGTGTTGGGGTGTCGCCCAGGAAGACCCAGCCTCCTCTGCTGGGAGCATCCCTACTTGCAGCCAATGGTTAGTGAAGACAAAATAGAAAATGTTCTTCTTAACTGGAGTTCTTGCACTCCAAATGGCCTCCTTACCAACCTCCTCCCCCAAGAGCTTTCGAGTTACATTTCTGTACCTCTGAAACATGTATGATAATGACTGAGGAAATAATAATCTTACCTTTAAAGTAATGAAGCAGACAGGATCACACAGAGATATCAAAGCCACCAAAAGACAAATCCGGGTCAAATGGGAAAAGGAAAAGAGAGAGAAAATACACAGTTAGATTTGTATTTCACTATGACCACTCCAGCTAAGGAGGGAAAAAACAAAAAAGAGACATTTTAATTCAATTTGGTTTGCTTTCTCCAAGCAATGATAAAGTAAAAACAATGGGGCAAATGAAATAGGGTGACACATGGTGCTTTTGTCAGTGGATAAAGATTTCAAAGATTTATGCAAATGATCTTTTACTAGCATTCCTTCATGACACTGACATGTCATCAAAAGAGTAGCAGGAAGATATTTTATGTACTATGAAATTTAACACAGACACACCCCACTCCACCAGAAGTCCTGGGTGCAGACAGAGGGAAAAGGTAGGGTGTGTATCAACAGATCTGTCTGCACACACTCAGCAGCATTAAGCCCTTGGCAGAGCTCCAGTTCCCGGTGGTACCAGCCCAGCCCACTGGATTTGCCACGTTATCCCAGAGCCCCAGGCAGAGTTCTAACACCCAGCCCCTTTCCCCTCTATTAGTAGGCTACTTCCAGCATAAACAATGGAAAAGGCTTTGGAGACCTGTTAACACTAAAACAAAAATCCATAAAACAACACAAGTTGTGTGCAATGAAGGTACAGAAAAGGGAAGGGAAGGATTACTTGCAAGAAAAGAAACCAAGGCTGTTCTAAAGCCAGAAAATCTGCGAATTTCCTGAGGAATTTATCAGACCGAAAGGTTTCCAGTACTACTGAAGGAAGCAAGCAGGAAGCAAGCTCAAGTCCTTTAACTGCCTCATCATCAGTGCTCCAACACTGTGGTAAAAGGTTTGACGTGAGTGTCTGTGAATAGAGGAAAAAACCCAAGCAAATGGGAAATCCTTTCTCACAACACCTGTGTCCTCCCCCCAATGCCTGCATATAAACGTAATGAATTTGGCATGGCATGTTGGAATTGTTTTTATAATGCTTTTTTCCATTTTATAATGCTTTTTTCCATTTTCAGTGATGATAAAAATTAAAAGCATTTTTTAAAAATTCCTAAAAAGAACCTTTTCTGGGAAAGCAAAATCAAGCTGGTTTGAATACTAAAAAACTTTCAGTGTTTCTATTTTTTTCTACTTGAGCTGCAATGCTTGACCCTAAATGGCACACAACTAAAGAGTTGTTCTTCCAGAGAAATTAAGGTCATAATGTAAGAAAAAAAGATTACAGACAAATACAGAAAGCAACATAAATGTGCTGGGGTAGCACAGCAAATGTGTCTGCCATGGTGCTGGGGGAAGTCATGCACTCCCTGTTCATCCCAGCCTTGAAGGGACGTACGGAGAGCCTTGGTGCAGCTGGGTCAGGTGCTGACTGCTGCCTCCCAGCTAATCAGCCCAACATGCATGTGGCTGCAGCTCCCAGGGCAGGAATACCCTGTGATAGCAATGAGCTGCCTCTCCTCCCCTGGGCCTGAGCTGGGTGCTGGAAACTGGCCCCCAGCACGTGTGGGGAGGCAGCAGATGAGTTTCAGTGATGATGCTCGCTCTCACTCAGTGTGAGATTATGAGGAAAACCAGGGCCTTCTGCCAAAGCATTTCTGCCAGAGTATTCTTCCATCCACCTTTTTTCTGTTTATGAAAAAAGACAGGAGGAAATGAAATCTTGGATAAAGTCACTGTGCTGAAGGACCCAACAGGGCGGAGAGAACACAGTTCTAAATGAATTCCAGTTATGATCTCACCCTTCAGTAACTACTGAGCAAAGATGAATGAGAAATGAGCAAGGGCACGAGTAATGAGACGTACATTTCATGCGGTCACAGAAGTAAGTGGGAACATGAACTGTGTCTGACTTTCACCCCAAAACCTTCACAGGCAGTCTGTTATCGCCCTGACACTCATCCATGTACTGAATTCACTCAGAGAATTCCATCTTTGATGAGGATGCAGTGAGAATGGAGGAAAGTGGTTCAAAAACACCACAGTAATTGTTAGAGCGAGCCGCTGTAAGGCAGGACACCCCAAAGGGTCTGGAGCTTGGGCAGAGAGTTGGTCTGAGAGCTCCCCCCTCCCACTGAAATCTGCCCCCAGGTGGTCTCTGGGTTGGGGGAAAAACAACTGGTGTCTGAAAGGGATGGGGAGTTTTGTAACAACTTCTTTCACAAGATTATTTATCTTTTCTTGTGTCTCAGCAGAGCCCTGTAGCTCAACTTCCCCATGAGGAGCTGGAATGAACTATGGAGCACATGTCCTCTGCCATGGGGCCTGGAACACAGCACAGGAATCAAGGAAATTTACTCTAAGATACTCTGTCCATGCTTGGAGGTACAATACTGAGACTGCACTACTGAAGCAGCAGAAGGAGAGTCCTACACAACTAACTCCACAAAAGGGTCCCATTTTCGAGGTGAATATGTAATGTTTTGTGTCTCTCCAGTTTTGCCTCCAATTGTGGACAATACTGCACTACTGAAAGATTACACATAAAGGCAAAATGGAATTACTAGTCTTTATTCCCAGGCCAAACACTAAATGTTGTCACATACATGTGAACATATATGCTTATAAAGGCAACAGCATATGTGACAACACCTTGACACTTAAGAGCATCTCCTACTGCAGGGCGAGAGGAACATTGATAACATCTGTAAAAACACCCTGCAGGATCCTTGAGAAAGTGGCAAAGATGAATAATCCCAAAAGGCAGGCAGGAAAGCTGAAGCCTAAGGGAGCCACCATTAAAGATACCCAGGAGGTGGATGCACACAGCTACACTGTCAGCAGCAGAGCCCTCACTGGGCCCTGGCTTCAGCCAGGCTACTGATGCCACGTGCCAAGCAAGGAAGGGCAGTCGGGCTGTGGCAAGGGGTTCAGGAAGGAGGGAAGGGTAAGACATGGTGGCAGCTGAGACCTGGCACTGTGAGCACCCTGCTGCCTGTGTCCCCACCACATACAGCTTCCTCTGGCTGCTCCCACCTTTGTGATGATGGCCAGCAGAGGCTGGACGAGGCTGTGGAGCCTGGAGCCTTTGGGACAGGCGTGCTGCTCTCAGTGCATCCTTGCTGCTGTCTGGATCATCCCTACCAGCTGTAAAAGAGTAGGAAACAGTGATCCTTGCCACGATGGAGCTCAGTTCAGGCTATATTTTAAGCATCATCCCTGTTCCTCCGGTGCTGCCACACGAGCCAGAGCAGCTATTTATACCCCAGCCTCGATCCCAAGAGCACTGTGGCATGGCCATAAAGACCGCTGAGGTATCAAAGGGATTTATAACTTTTTTTAAACTTGAATGGCATGGTACTGATGGAAATATGTTCTGTTACTAGAGATGAGCTAAAGATAATGTGGTTTGTATGGAATTGGACATGCACTCTGTCTCCAGTGCTTGCTCTTAAACAAGAAAGCTTTGCTTTCTGTCTGCTGCACTTCACTCCCTGCTGAGCCCAGGGCAGATTCCAGTCATTCCAAAGCTACCAACAGTTTTAAGGGTCTAAGATGCAAGCACATCAAAACTCAGATTTCCTTTTAATTTATTTCCTTTTATCTTGTGCTGATGGGCACAGTGTCTCCTATCAGCAAAAATAAGAGCATCACCCACTAAATCTCTTTCCAGAGGTCAACATGAGAGCACAGAACAATTGTCTAGGGAAAGCAAGATTATTTGCTTAATTCAAAACCACTTTTTTCTCATTAGCTGGCAGAGAAAGGGAAGGGAGTAGGTAAATCAATAAATGTAATAACTTTAATAATAATCACATAGGAAACAGTTGAAGTTAAATAAATGAAACTTAATAACGATTTTTAATTACAGGGGCTTTCATTTCACTTTTCAAATGGATTTTAAAAACCTTGCCCTTGGAAGTCTCCCTGTACTTATGAAATAATGAATAATTCAACACAGCTGCAGTTGACACTTTACACACCACTGATGGTAATAGCATTGCTGTGATCAATCTGCAGAATGCCTTTCTTTAAAGTTCCTACATCTGGCTGTTAATACAGCTCTGAGTCACAATGCATTTTGCAGTCCCTAATTTTGTGAAGACATGCATGGAAGCAGAACTGAACTACTTCCTAAGCTTCTGCGTGCCAGCTTACAAAGGCTGGATTGCTTCATGAGACATCTCATTCAGGACTGCAGTCAGAAGCATGAAAGAGTGGTCTTGGAAATTACAGCAGGATGGATCCTGGTTCTTGGCTTTGGGCAGGGAGAGGAGAATGCTCAAGAATGTGCCTGCAGGACAAAACTGCTCTGATGTGCCCTAGCATGCCAGCTGAACAAGCCAGAGTTTTGTCTCTCTCCCAGAACAATCATCTCTGGAATCTTACAAATAGCAAACTGTTCTGAAGGTCTGAACAGGAGAGTAAAGCAACAGAAGCTCCCTGCTCAATTATCATACCAGAAGCCTGCCCCAGCCCCTTTTCCTGGAATAGCCCTCCATCATCAATGCACTGAAGTATTGTTTGTATTCAGCAAGGAGCAAGCTGCACACTGCTGAAGTGAGCTCTTCACAAACCAGTGGGACTGTCAGCAAAGTACCAGGGATGTACAAATTCTTAAACATAAAGGAGATGGAAGGACCACCATTCAAAAACAGCAACAACAAAGCAACCTCCAAAAAACAAACAACAGAGACATTCAGATTTCTGAAGGACGTTTTCCCATGAGTGACGGAGTTCACAGTATGTTCCATGACAGTAAGACAGGCTACAGCTTTAAAGTTCTGCCTTAACCAGAGCAAAGCAATGACTTGAGAGTGTATTGTCTGTACTTCATGCTTTTGTTTCTAAGGAACCACAAAATTATTAAGGAATTGTGTCATGTTTCATATTAATCCAGCTTTTCAGATGGTGGACTCTTAACTCAGTTGTAGGGGCAAATTCAAGCCACTTGAATAATTTATGCACATAATTTTGTGGAGATTTGGAAACTGGGGAGTTTACGTGATGCAGACGGTGCTCTGTGAACAGCCATGGGGTTGAATAGCTTCATTCACACGATCTGTTTCACCAGCAAGTTAATGTAGCAAAATCCGCTCATTCCTTTTGACTGGCTGGATTGGGGTGCCTTGCCATGGACATGGGGGGGAAATAGGGTGTGACTGTATTTCCTGGGGTTCAGAAAACTACTGACAGCTTATTACAAAACTCAGTGTTTTTTCTTCTCATTCCCCTTTGAAATGATGCTTGACTCTAAATGTTGTTTGCCATGCAGCAGCACCAGAAGCTGTGCTGTCTGTACATCATTTTGTGAGTTGCTTCCATAACCACATCCCACAACTGATAGAGGAGTTCGTATTTCTTTCAGAACCCATCCCACAAGTCTTCAGTTTTGCTCAGATTCAGTCACTCATTCCTTTCAACTCACCTTCTTGACAACTGATCAGAAAGGCCCTTCAAAACAACTTGTACATTTAACTTTCAATCAAAATTTTAAAAGACATCTAGGACATACTTAGGAAATATTCAAACAGTAATGGCCTTTTCACTTGGGGCTAATCCTAGGGGAAAGACCTAGGTCTCTTGGGAGATTTCAGGTTTTATTGATCTTTTGAAAATTTAGACATTTTAATGTAATTCATAAACTTGGGATGAGTTTGCTCTCATTTAAAGCTTACCAGGCAGCTGAAAAAAATATCCTGAACACCTATAGGAGAGAAATCTGTGGTGAGAGCCTCTTAGGCATGCTGAAGGGAGATGAGAAGAACGGGCTTTGTAGTGGCATCTAGCAAGAGGTCCCTGTGGCAGACTCAGAGGTTTCTGTAATGCTTCCCTGCAACGAGCTCAGAGGTACCCACTGACACAGAGAGAGGAGAGACTGTGGCTTTGGATCCTTCCAACGTTTGACCACCAACTCCAGCAGGGCAGCAGGAAGAAGAACAAATTGTCCTCCCCACAAAGATTTGGCATTTAACTGTTTCTGTCACTTTTTGTCTCACACTAGCAGAACAGGATTTCCTCTGTTACAGGGCATGAATACAGTATCGGTCCTAAGGTTTGGTACATAACTGTAAAAAGGGTTGGAAATGCCCTATTTTCCTTTCAAAATTAAAAAAGAAACAACGAAAAGACCAAGAAAGTGGGATACAAAAATGAATCTTGCTTTAGGTGTTGGCCTTACAACATAAAGTCCTGTATCATTTACAAAGTGAACACTCACTTTAGAGGAGAGCAAATTTCTGTAAAATTGCCTTTAGATGAAAACAGAGTTCTGACAAACTACAGCTTGGGAGGCAAGCTTTGGCTCTGCAACACCAGCTTCTCTGCAACCTGATTTTTCTTAGCCAAAGCAAACAAAAAGCAGAAGAATCTTGACTGAACAGATTTTGTTTTGTTTCTTTTTTCTCTTTCCTTCAAAAGAATCGCTGATGTCAAAAATGTCAAAACACAATTAGGGAGGCCTTTCCTCCCCTTCTGTATGCTTTCTGACAGTATTAAATCATTACCTTCCAAATTAGCTTCAGAATGATGATAAATAAAGGGGAAAAAAAAAGTACCACCAGATACAGAGCTGACAGGGCTAATGCTCAGTTTGAGCCTCGTGTTCACTGATTCTGGCAGGTCTTCCACACATGCTCTGGCCCCTTCCTGAGAGAGGACGGACTGTTCACTTGAGATCTCGGGTAATTTTGGTGTTTCAGCAGAGCACATCGTTAGACGAGCTAAATGAATGCTGAAGCAATCTACAAATAGCAAACCTCATACTACAAACCCCTTATATTTTGAGAAAGAGAACTTGTCTTTAAAAGAACATTGTCTTTAAGAGAACTCTTCAGCTTTCAGCCCAAGGTACCACAGCTTTTCAGCACTAGTGCAGCAAAGATCAAACACAAACCTCACTTACTGCCGTGTCTGACCTTTGCCTTTTGTCAGGACTCTGACAAAAGCCACCATCACAGGGAGTTCTGCCACACAACAGACTTTCAAGAAAAGCTAAAATAAGTAGGAAAGCACTGATAAGAATTTGGGGTTGGAGCATGGTGGGATTGATGTGACTTTGCCAACATGGAGTAGAATAAGAAACTGTATTTTGAAAAATATTGACGGGGGTTTGAGAGCCGTATAATGTTCTTCGGGGTTCAGCATCATTGCTGAGAGTCAGGCCAAATCACTCTGCATCTCACCTGAGTGAGAGAAAAAGCAGCTGGCTTTCACCTACTTTTGTTCTTCCCACCTGCAAGCTTAAGCTCCTGCAGACAGCTGCAGTGAGCACCCACTCAAGGGATTAATTTCTGGCAGACAGGAATTTAGCACTGAGCTACTTTCCAGCTATCCTCCTTTCCCTACCTGGAATATTCCTGCAGCACGTCCTCTGGGCTAGCAGAGCTTGTCACATCTCATGCATCTCCCTAGGCTGGAAGCAGTTGAAACTGGTACTTCATGTATCTTTTAAAGCAAGCACCTAGTCCATCCAGGGTGCCATATAAATCAAAACAATCACTTCACTTGATGTAACTTTATCTTCTGTTGCTAAGTGGAAATGTTAGGGAGAAAATGGGGGAGAAATAAGGCTGGTTTTTTTAACACAGTCCAAATTGCCTGGGTCTGCAGGATGGCACGTAGCTTTCTCTTCGGGAGTCTTCCTTCAACACTTGCAGCTCCATGACTCCCAAATGCATTAGCCCCCTTCTATGTCCCTGTCTCTGAAATCCTAGTTAGAGGACAGAAACCTTCCAAAGACAGAGCAAAGTGTGCAGCTGGAGGGGAGAGGGGCAGAAGAGCATTCCCCAAATTGCCTGCCCTGCTTCTGCTGCCTCTGCTGCCCATCTGCCTCACAGAGGGCAGCCTACAGAGCTGAGCTCGCAGTACAGGTGATGACAGCACTGCTGCTGGTAGCAGATTTGGAATTAAGGAGCTTTGTCACTTAGCCCTCAAAACCTCTTAATTTAACTTATCGGGGAATAGATAAAATCTGATCAGGAGGATGGGTCTACCCATACCACTGGGGACAGCAGTGCATCAGCAGGGACTGGAGCTTTTCCCCTCAGATTACTCTACTGTGTAGATCCCACTGAGAATTTAGGCAGATCGGATTCCCCCACTGTCTTCTCTTTGCACATTCATGTACAGCAGTGCCAGGCCAAGTAGGAATGAGCTAGGAGGCTCCACCTACAGACACACCTGCACAGTTACAGCTTTCATTGTACAGTAAGCCCCAAATTTTAAACAAGTTCCTTCCGCTCCATAAGGGGAGTCCAAGGTGAAAGTGCAATTTCAGCAGCTGAGATAAAAGGAAAAACTCTACAGTGGTACTATTTAAAAAGCCTCCAATTAGAAATGCTGCTATAAGCTCACATACTAGTTGCTCATTCTTGTGTGTATTTCAACTAATCCAACTCAGTTTGCTGAAATTCAACGTAACTCCCCTCTGTGTCAATAATTACCCAAATATATACATTTCTATATTTAAAAATTTTTATATTTATATGCATTTTTATCTTCATATATTTATCTCCCATCCCTCATTTTTAAAATACTTGTGAATGTGATTTTGGTTTATGGATCACTCACAGCTGTTTTGCTGAACGTAGAAGTGACAGATGCCCAGGTGGAATTTCAAAAAACCCCTTATGGATCAGTTTTTGGGCAGTTTCATCACTAATTGGTTCACGCAGAAAGATCAAATTAAGTAAGTTTTAGAGACAGAGGACACAGAAATTGTTTAGCTGCTTGATGGGGTGTGCTGAAATGTGCTTAACCACTCGGAGAATTCAGGACTTGGGATCTATTCTCATCGATTGTTCTGGGGTCTGCAGCTGCATTCTTCCGTCTTTGACAAACTCCGGTCACATTATGCTTTATTCCAATTCAGGAAGTCTCTCAGGCAAAAGAGGCACAGAGACATCCCACTCTTTCATGTGCTGTGGGACTAACAGCAAGCCCTCAAACGTGCAGGTTTACAGTCCACTGCTGTGGAATGCAGTGTAGCAGAAGTGGCCAACACACACCCCAAGAGGAGAGTGAGAAAGGCCTGAGGATTTTCAGAAAACATTTTGAGGTGACTTAGGGCATACATATAAAAATTAGACCATGTATGAGTGAGGCTCTGCTCAGAGCTGAAGCAGAAAGAAACACAGAAAGAAAGGTCAAAGCTACCCTGTACTTTATGACCTCATTTAGAATCATGTCTTCTTATGCACCAGAAAATATTGATCCTGCAAGGGACTCCCAAACCCACATTCCTGAAGAATCTCCCATTTTTTTGCTATAGGGCTTCCTTCCATCTGTCACTTTCTGTTCCTCTGCAGTGGGAAGTGAGAGGAGATGAGTGTGCTGCATTACATCTTTTCCTTAGAGAGACTTTTGGGGTTAGTGAATGATGACAGTAAAAATATATGGAAAGGAAGAGTGATCTGTTGGCACCAAAACATGAATTTTCTGGCAAGTTTTGATGAAAAGTAATGAGAAATACATGCAGTCATGGTCATATCAGCCAATATTGACTCTCTTGGACTAGTTACCAGAGGAAATCATGCCCTGGAATGCAGGCTGCTCTGCCAGAAGCATGATTTCTTTCTGGAATTTGGTTTTTCAACCCAAGAAACAGCCACTTTCTGTCTAAACTGAAAATACCAGACAAGAATGTCACATTTTAAGCATGTACTGAAAGTCTGAGTAAAAAGGAAACCAAAAACCCCTTCTGCCTCTTTACCTAGCTCTGTCACTTAATTCAAATACTCCTTTCAGGCCATAAAGAAAAAGACTAACACTTTCAGAGATCTGGCTGGCTTCCAGCATGACAGAAGTAAGACATGGCCTATTCTGCTCCATGTTTCCATCAAAATGAGGGATCTTTTAGAATGGGACCAGTGGGGGACACAACAAAAAAAGGATTTTCTCAACCCTGACTCAAAGGAACACTCCAGTTGAGTCCAGACCAGTCCCACTCACGGTAAGAAGACTTTAAGCAGATATTTCACCTCGGACATGGCCGTAAGCCATTTGCTGCCTGAGGATGGAGCACTGCACTGGGAGGATGAGCCTGTGGGTGTGCATGGGGCAGTGGGGCAGTGCTGGAGCTGGGGTTCCACAGTCCTGGCTGGAGGACTGTCACTCATCCACACTGCTGGGTTTGAAAGAGGCAGCTCTGGGGTATCCGGTATCAAACCCTGTCACTTAGCTGAGAGCTCAGAGCATCTGGAAGCCAAGACACCAACAGGACGTCACCTAAAGGTTTACTGTAGCAGTTTATCCCTGAAACCTGTGCAGTTGTGCAAGGATATACATTTGCCCAGGAGAATGTCAATAGGTAAGAATGAGTGTATCATTTTGGTGATTGTAGAACACAGAAAGATGAGTGAATGATGGTGATGATGGACTTTCTGAAAAAAGGCATCTGCTAAACTGCCTAGGAATCACACTGCAAACAACTGCAAGGTGTTTCTGATCACCTAGTCAGGAAAATCAAGCCTTAAGGTTTGCCAGGTTACTCTGCATCTCTTTGCTTGAATGAGAGTAAAGTCACAGGTCAGAGAATGAGTGAGCTAAGAAGCAAAACAGAGAGCAACCAGGTGGCTGCAGGATGTGCCAATCCCTGTGCAAAAGTGAATGTGCTTTAATTCTTGCCTGTTACATTTTTGTTGGCTTGTCCCATACCTGAGAGAAAACTCCTGGAACATGAATGAAGTGGGGACATCACTGATATGAACCCTACTTTTACATTCAAACCAGTATTTGTTTCCTTTGAATGAAGTTGCTGCATGCAAGCAAAACCAGGGCACTTTTCAGTGAGGATGCAGTGTTTGGAGACTGCCAGGGAAAAGACTGAGAGCATGAGGCATAGCTGTCTTACACTTGTTTGGACTGAATACAGGGCTGTGAGGGCAGCAGTGGGCTGTGTAGGGAAATACACATCCCTGCTGGAGCAGCCTGTTGGAAGGACATGCTGTGGGAGCTGGGGCCAGAGAGGTTTTTGGGTTTCCACAAAGGTGGCTGGCACTAAGTGGAGAACACAAGAAAATTTTCAGATTTTCTTGTGGAAAAGTGAAAGCAAGTGAAAAATGAGAGTGGTGATAGGACAGCCTGATGGGGGACTCAGACGTGCTCTGCCTTGGCCCAGTCCAGCTCCTGCTGAACTCGGAGTTTTATCAGTTAAATCAATAGAGAGCAAAGCCAGAACAACATGGTGCTTCATTTGTGGCTGTGCCTTTGGAGGGACAGGCCATCCTTTACATTCACCTCTCTGTATTACAATAAAGCACCAGACAAAGGCACTTAATCTTCACTTGGGCCAGCAGGAGCCTTTTTGCACTAACTGGTGTGTCAGAAATGTCCTGTCTTTGACACTGAAAGGGCAGTGATTCCCTTGCAGCAAATATGCACATATGTCATGGAGGTCATGTGTCCAGAGTAGGGAGATAGGAAAGGAGAAAGGGAGACAGCAGCAACTGTGCTTATCTGTGCCTTGCTGTGTTCACAGTCCAGGAGAATGGAGATCTGTACCATCGAGATACGGCCTCATTCCTCTTGGGACTGCAGGAACCATCTTCACGTGGAAAACAGGTAACAACATGCTACATATAAGAGAGCTGATCACCAACTGCTTCACTTGCAGACTATTAATCTAATTTCTTTATGATTATCTTTCCACAAATTGGATCCAGCTGTTCAGTAATCTTCACTGGGAGGTTAATGAATATGCTGAGCTCACAGAACAAAATGGTGAGCTTCAAAAAACTTCTGGGTTCATTTTTAATGAAATGTTTTAAATTATTTGCTTTTAACTATCTTGCAAGCTTCAGAAGTAGCCCTGGTATCCTTTTAACTTGCTTACTTGATATTTTTCGTTAAAAGAATTTCAAAACACATGTACTAAAATGTATCATATTGTTGCCCTTTTAGCCCAACTGGTATGCAAAATTCAGAGCCTTCCTGTCTTATTTCCATAAAAAATTGATATGGATCCAGTACTTTTTTTTTTTTTTTTTTTTTTTAATAAGGGAGGACTACACAAGAATCTACAAAAAGTAATTTTTTTTCCCTTCTGAACACACAAGGGGTAAAAAGAAGGACCAAAACTACTCTTGGAGGCTGTTAGGGGCAGGTATCCTATATGCCTGGCATATTCCTGGCCATCCCTGAGCACCATTTCTAACTACTACAAGGAAAAGATGGATGTGGCCTGATCTGGTGTGTCTGTTTTCCACCTTCTCCACAACTCCCCTTTCTCCAGTGTTCCATCTCAGGAAGCCCTGCCTTGGTGTTCTTCAGGACCAAACTTAGCCTGTTTTCTCTCTCCCTCTCCTTCATGGTTGCTTTCACAGAAGGAGCTCAGGAGAACCCGAGAACTCACTGACATAGTGATCCTGCCCTCCTAAGTAACATCCACAGAAAATATTTGGGACTTAGCTTTGGCTCTGGCCTTCCTTGCCAGACTGCAATGTTGGCAGCATCTTCTGGTATTAAATCATTACCAAGAAAAGAGCATTTAAATGGCTTCACTATTTAGCCTCAACATGGAATGCTTACCATATACATAGATGCTTGCCAGGTCTGTGACTGAGGGCTGTTTTTATCTTCCACCACTGCAATGTATTTTTTCCCCCAGGGAAAAAGGGAATGCAGCAGTGTAACCACGTCCCTGTGGAGCATTTTACTCCTTGACAAATACTGCATGGCTTCCTCCATGCCCAGGTGCTTCTGCTTGGAGAACATCTCACCTTACCACACACCACAGCACAGCAAGAGCATTTCTGAACATGTCAGAAAGAAGCTTCTCTCCCCGGGCCAGCTGATGCTGGCTGCTCCTCCAGGAAGCCGTCCATCAGTGTGTGTTATCTTGCTTCTCACTTAATGGGTAGCTTCCACCTCACAGCTCCTGTGAATACTCAAGGTGCACAATTCTGGTGGCCAAAACTTTACCAGAAGGGCCTGGTTATTCACCTGTGTATTTACTATTGATATTTTACCCTCTTTCCTCGATGGAAAGATTGTTTAGGTGATGTGTGATTACACACCTTTAGAACAACCTTGCTTTAATTCTATATTCTCCTTCTCTTTTGCATCCCTGTGTGTGAAACTGACAGTAAACTCTTATGGGTGCAGATCATTCCCTCACTCACCTTCAGGACTGGCTGCAGGCACAGCACCACAGATGGCTGTGCTGTCTGTTCTCTCAGGCCAATTTTTCCTACAGCTGTCTTGCTGACCTTATAAAACCATTTGGCCAAAGAAGTCAGGAACAGTTCTAATCTATGCTCATACTTTTGCATTTTCCAGCATTAGGCATTTGCATATGGACCTTTGTGACAAGTTTATTGCTTCCCATGTTTATGTCCTAGGCAAATGCCAGCAGGAGAAGCGTGCTTCTGCTTCAGTCCCTACTCGCCATCTTCTTGCCAAAATAGTTTTGCAGGCTCTGAATGCCTTTGGGTCAGCTCCACAGTCCTCTGGGGCAAGCCAGTTCTCTTGTCTGTTTATCCCTTAACTAAACACTGGCAAACACATAAAGGACACACCACCTTTCTGCAGGAAGAAATAAACTGACCTTCAGCCTGGATTTGCCCTTTGCTCTATAAAATAATAAAAAGAGTAAGAAAAAAAATGCACTTGGTGCACAGCTCCAGTGACTTTTAAGCAAGTCTAAAGCTGGTCTGCAGTGCACGAGTGGACAGTTTATTACAACTCTGGCATTTTTACATCAGTTTACTATCAACAGGAAGCAAACTGTTTGAGAAATGCCAGACAAACGGCTCTGTGAGATCCTGCAGCCTCCTAAGAAATGCTTTTAAGCAGCTAAACTGGGGAAATCTCTCCAATGAAACTGAGCAATAGCTTGCAGTCAAGATGCGCTGACAGAAGGACAGAGAGCTGTTTGAACCATAAGAAAATCCACTCTGCTACTAGCAAGTTAGAAGCTGTGCTAGGCTAATTATGAATCCAGATAATAATCCTAAGAGAAAGTGGGAGAGAATGTTCCCTATGAGCTGTAAAATGCATTTACCCTGCACAGCACTCCTCCTGCAGCTCTGCAGGCACACAGACCTGCATACAAACGGCTTTATTCCCAGCTCAGGCTCTGGGGCTAGTGCTCCTCTGCTGCCTTGCTCACCCCTAACTTGTGCCCTCTCAAATCACTGTTCAGGGGTACAAACTTTCATCCCTAAAACCAAGACAAGAGTGGAAATTCAGCCTGTCCCAATAAAAGGCCCAGCTCAAAAGCCACCTTTACGTAATTGCCTACGAAAGAGACGTACTCCTCATGTTCAGACCACAAGTTTCACGCTTTGCTGGGAATACACAACACACGGTGGATGCATAACACTCCGATGGATCTCATACACAGAGACATAAAATTCTTTACCAAGACTGCCAGAGTCACATTTTTGTAACTTCTTTCATCTTTGTCTCAGACTGGTGGGTAGCAGCCTTGGGGAAGGGTGAGCTTTAAAACACTGCAAAGATTTGCAATGGAAAGATATAGTTAACTTAGTTACAGTTAACTATAGTTACTAAGCTATAGTAACTGCATTTCTTTCTTGCAAATTGAGAAGTCCAGTTTAAAATGCCCCTGTACATAATATTCTCCTCCTTAGGAATATTCAGGATACCTCCACCAAGCGGTGTAACAGCACTCAGCATTGCAAATTAATTATGGGTAGACTCCAATCATCCAGTATAATTGCTGGATACTGTGGTATTATAAACATTGGCAAGGACATCAGAGGTGGAAAAGCCTTCTCATATATAAGGCTTATCAAGATCTTACTCTAAATTGACATTTAGCTCCTTCATAATGGCAAAAAAGAGCTTCATGAGCAGTATGTATTTTAAGAGCAGCTCTGATACTCAAGAGTAGGTACATGCATTTGGAAAGATATAATTTACACTTTGATTCCGAGTACATGCAACACTCCCTGTATAAAAGAGTTGACTTGTCCTCTATAAATATTTTCGAGGTGACATCAAAGGCCAGCTGGAATCTCTTCTATGGAAAATACGCAAACTCTAGGATTACACATGTGCAGAGAGAGACTCAGCTCAGGGGCAAGATAATGAACAGCCACACTCTCCTTCCAAGGTCACAGCCTCCCATTCAGCCCCCATAGATGTTCCTACCTAGAGATTGATCAGGGCCTGTCATAAACTGGAGCACTCCTAATCCAGTGCCTAGGCAACAGATATCTATATTAAAAAACAAACCCTGACACCTTGGTGGACAGTAACTGCCAAAGGCAGGAGGGAGGCAGAGGAATGAGGACATGGGAATTAACGACCACTTTGACCTACATGCATCCTCATCATTGTAATAAAAAGGCTTTCTTCATGCTAAACAGGAAACTCTCTGCTTGGGGACTGCAGGGAAAACTGTTCTTCTTCTCTCCATAACAAGTCTAAATGGTGAAGAGGGAGCCTGTGCACCAGCGTTCTCAAGGCAGCACTTCTCCACTGTGCTGCATTCCAGTGGAAGAATGATCTACATTTATTTTGGCAGCAAGGTCAACTGAAGTAGCTCCCGCCATCCATCCTTGCCCTGCACAGCTCTTTTCCACCCCCAAAGCATTCACTCCAGCAGTGTCAGAACAACTGCTTCATGGAGACGAAATGCTGGGCTTGATCAAGCAACTGAGACAAGTTAAAAATAACCCAGCAAAGAAGGGAGCCCTGCCTGCTCTCCCAATCCAGTTCAGCATGCAGCCCTGGGGCCAGCAGCTGTGGGAGGCAGGGAGAGAGGAGAGGGCAGCAAAGGAACTGTTAGCCATCGAAGCCACCAATAATTAGATTTTCAAACCATGCCCTAAACTGATCCTCACATCCTCCAACCCTGTGGAACAACAATATTTTTTTGCCTCATTTTATAAATTAAGAAAAGAATGAGTTAGTTATTAACCAGAAGATAACTCAAAAAACATCATATGAAACTCCAGCCTCCTTACCATTAGGTTTTGGGGTTTTTCAGGGTCAGACAAACTGGGTCTCTCTCCTCCTTGCAGTTCAGCTGTACTTTCCCTACACATGAATTTTCCATGGGTCCAACCAAACAGATGGGATAATCACATTCTAAGCATTTACCAAGAAAATGCAGAATTTCCAGCAAGACCACTCTCAACCTGCTACGGTATTACATCCCCTTTTCTAGATTAAGAAACAGGCTCAGAATTCTTACACAGATACCCAAGAGACTCTGTTAAACAGAGAAGACTCAGAAATACCACAACATAGAGTACCACAGTGCACCTCAACACAGAAAGAGTCTATTAAACTTCCAGGGTTACACATCAAAGGCAGTCATCTATCCAACTTCTATTCCCACTTTGCCCTGTGTACTTTTGCTGTGTGCAGGGCAAGGCAACATCCAGTGACAGGACAGTCTGTTGCGGGCAAATATCCAGCTAGCAGCCAAAACGACCACTGGAAGGACCCTGGGAACCTCCAGGTCTGATGCTTTAGGAAGAAGTTAACTGAAGATTTGTCATGAGCAGTTTATTTTGAATGGATCCTGCCTTGGGGGCATCAGAATGGAGTAGACCTCCTGTCCTTCCTAGGTTGATCTTCTGCAATTCTGATGAAAGCAGAGAGAGCAGAAGCCTGATTCCGATCCTGTCTCTGACACTGCCTTTTCATTCATCCTTGCACCTACCACTAGCTTCTCAGAATGCTGTCCTTGCCATAAAACTGGGATTAAAGCACTTCCTCATTCATATGAACATGTAAAGTGCATAGGCACACAAACAGAAATACATACATGATGTATACCTCTAGCTCCATTTGTATCAATAACCGTTTTTCTACAAAACATACAGGCACTGCTTCTATAAACAGTCACTCCAGAGAAGCATGAAAACAGTAGATGAGAAAGAAAATGGAAAAGCATTAAGGCTAGGGATACAATAATAATAATTTCATAGCTGATACTTAGAACTGCTATTTTTGCAGCACAGAGACTCCCATCTCAGGCTAGCAAAACTTTTCTGATAATACGAGTGAGTTATTACAACTCCTGACACCAGAACAAATAACTGACTGCCATGGGACCCTTGTATCCCAAAACATCACATGCATCAGGAATACTCCCTTTTGTGCCAAAATGAGGACAAGCTCTAAGATAAAGGAATATTTTCCAGCTCACGCCATACCGAGAGGCTGTATGAGAGGGACACATTTACGTGACAAAACTTCTGTGTGGAGGCCCCAGAAGGCAAAGAAGCTGCATTTTAAGGGATGCTTTTCAATTAATGCCTGAGCAGAGCAGGCATTTAAACTTCACTAGAGCACTCCAAGGGACAGGAACAGAACACAGAAGAATCTTTCTTGGCTTATCTGTTCAGCTGTCACTTCAGCGAGCCAGCAGCTGGACTACACTACACAGTCTTGCATCTTACACATAGAATGTAGTTTACTAAACACATTCTACAGGTACACAATACAGGATTCATACATCACAACCAGCCTCCACTTAGGCCTCTACAAATGCAGGGTAGCCAAATGTAGTAGCTGCCTGTTGAATCACATTCATTGTAGCTCAAAATCTGCCTCTGCTCTTTGCAGAGGACGCACACACAGACATTGCAGGCACATTCATCGGGGCCAGCTGAGCTTTCTGGTGTCCTGCATGCATCTACATACATTATCTATGGCCATGCAATAGCTGAATATGTACAGACAAGTTTTAAACACCACATACTACACAAGCACATTTCTGTAGAGATTAGATGTCTGTTCTCGAGAAATGACAGGAAATGACTGGGGAAAATTTATGAAAACTGAAATAATCACCATGCAAATCTCCAAAGTGGGTTTGAGATGCAAAGGGATTTAATTCATCAATTTGCACAGATTAGGCAAAACTGAAATTCACTGCCTTAAGAGCTCCTATTTATTTCTTAAAACCTTTCTTGGCAGGGAGCCACTAGGTACTTGTAAAAGATTAGAATTATTGGTGTTTGATGGGCTCTCCTAAAAGGAATAGAGGAAGAAAATCGCAGACTGGAGTCATTAGGATCATCTTCTGCTAACTCCTGTATTTTAGAAAAATATATTTTAAAAAGCATAAATAGATGACAAATTGCCTACCACCTAGCACGATTCCCGGCCATCTGCACTCTCTGTGAGCGTGTTTTTCCAGGCAAACCACCTGCACTCCACAAGTGCTCCTCCCTACTCAAGTTGACACATCCCATAGGCTGAAAGATCCATTTCATAGACAACTTTGTTTTGTCCTGCCACATGGACACTCAGCAACTCCTCCAGAGCTGCAAATCAGATATTTTAGACCACCAAGCTGCCTCCCTTCTCCTTTTCAATACTGTAAGTGGGCTGACTTCAGTCAAGACGCAGGATCGTTCTCCTGGCTGCCTGCAAACCTTCCTCGTGAGCATCTGTCAGCGCAGCTCCAAAGCAATCAGCAAATCTTCCCTGCTCTTCTCACCCCAGACCCACTGCTCCTCTCCTCCTGCACATCCCTTGTTTGGATGCTGCTGCTTCTAGGAAAGAACTACAAACATTCCAGCCAACGTGATTTACAAGCTAGGACCTAATCTCAGTTTTTTATTGGGCAAGAGATTAGCACCCTAGCCCATTTCATTAACTGTGCATCAGGAGACCCAATTTGTTGATTGACCAAAGTGATGTCATTTGTGAGGTTCGCAGAAAGAAATGCTTATGTTGACCTTGTAGTCCAAGAAAGAAGAAAACCAGCAATTTCTAAGGCAGTTCTACAACAAAAAGACATACCCAGAGTAGACAAAGCAGTAGTTTGTAGTTTTTGAGGTAGTTAGTTTTCAAAATTACATTTATGCGATCTCCTATGTTTTATACTTCAAAAATGTCCTTTAAATTGCCTTCAGTGCTGCTTCTGCACTAGAATACTGACAAATGCAACTTGAGAAATAACCAGAATCAAAAACTGATTTTGAGCCACTTGCTTGACTTCAGCACACATGGGACTGAGTCTGAGAGTGGGGCCTCAGAAAAGTGGACCCAAGTCTAGTTTCTTACAGTGTTTTCCCTTTCCCTTAATCTGTCAGCCTGAAAAATGGTTTGAATTTTTCTCAATTGCCCACTTAAAGGATTTCTCTTCTTTGTCCAAATTTGGTGAAAGGATCTGAATGTTTTGTGTGTCCAGATGAGGGTGAAAGACATAACAGATCTTAAAGTTCTTGTGCAAACAGGTTACACAGCACTGAAAGATGTTAACTCCTCTGGTGTTAGCCCAGCCTATCTCTGATGCATTATCACTGCACTGCTTATCGTAGCTCACACAGGCACTGAAAGAGAACTGGCTAAAAACCTGTGTGAAACAAAACGTATTTGTCGTGAGCAGCGTTGGCCATAGCCACGTGGCCATTTAATTCCAGTGTTTTGCGAAAATTAACTGTATGCTGACACTTCCTCCTTGTTTTATAATTGATATCAGGAGCTAATAGTGACTAAACTATGACTAAAATAAGGGATAAAACGTGGCCCGTGAAGAGGAGATTTGGCAGCGAGGCAGATGCACTCAGCAGTAATCGGCTAAGGACCACATCTGTGCAATCTGTTGCGCTGCTGGCGGCTCAAACCCGCAGCTCTTCTAGAGACTGAAAAGATTTTCAGCCTTGTCATCCATCTTTTAAGATCAGTCAATAACATGAAGGAATCCTGCATGATTTACTAAAGTATTCTCTTTCTTACCTTGAGACGTTCTGCAGACAGCACATTGTAGGATCGCACTTTCTAGGATGAGCAAACAAAGCTTAAACGATACGGAGTTCTGAGATTTTCTTGTTTTGCCAAGTTTTCTCCCCTGCTTCTTATGTATAATACAGATTTATGCCTTGCTTACTTTGAAAGGTTGTGCTAATGCCAAAAATTACCACAGCACGTGAATCAAGAGAATGAAAGCTGTGTAACAGAGAAGACCTTTCAATTTAGGCTCCTTAAAAGCTCTAGTATTTAGTTTAAAATTCCAACAGTTAATGAGCAATTTTTGAGAAGGGATGTCCTTGTTAGGAATTCAATAGCTCTACTCTTTCAATTATCAAGTAAAATCACACTCATGCTTGAATACCTAGGAGCAAAAATGGGTACAAGCCATGAGCACAAGAACATCCTTTGAAAAGGTCACTTTTAAAAGACATTCCAGAACGCAATACAAGGCAGCTGTGTTACCTCCCCCAAGAGCCTGACATGTTTTCACTCCTTTTTAAATATAATTCTGGGGAAATGAACAGGCTTCATTTTTCTCCTTGGCTTTGCAGAGACCTTAGCCCTTGGAACACAGGTACTCCTGTTTTACGGCATCCAAATTTTGACATTTATTCTAATTACCTGTGCTGGGAGTACAGGTATAGCCTTCCTGGCCAGTCAAAGGAGAGAAAGACTCCCCTGGAAGGCGATAAAAGCACGTCAAACAGAAACCTCTCTCTCTGTTAACAATATAAAAAGCCTGAAGTCCAATACTGAGCTGTTGTTACAGCTGTGGTGGTCTGAAGTTGCACATTAGCTCCGATTAAGAGTGAATTTGTATGAATACACATCCCTGTGCTTAAGCACCTTCAAACCCAAGGCCATTTAGAAAATGCTAGATAAAATTCAGTTCTGATTTACAAACTGTATGTTCTCACACCTTTTGTTCATATATATATATGTACAGCCTCTGTTTCGTTTCAGTTATTATCTGTATTTTGGAGTTACTTTCTACAAACTGTCACTGTAGATAGTATTTGAGACACAAGAAAAAAGAAATCACAGTATTTTGAAACTAAACAGCTTTAGGAAAAGCCATAGTCACAAGGATAACTGGTACTAACAAGATGACAGCTCGGAAAGAAAAAAGCATAGGACTTTGAAACTGTGATTCACATTGGTCCGAGACTTCAAACAGCAGGACCATCAACCACTGCTGTTTCCAAAGGATACTCCCAAGAAACTGCCCTTACTGCTCTGAGTGACAACAGGAAAGAAAAAACAGATGATGGGGAGAGGTTAGGCTACACTGTGATAATGTAGAGATGCAGCACATATGCTGGGTAAGGTTGTTTTTACTTATCTTGGAAAAGCTGAAAAGAATGAAAACTAAGCAAAGGTTTTATGGGATAGAGAACCCTGTCATGTCTCTGCAAGCTCACTTGAGGCTTCCCACTCTGAACTGTGGGACAAAATGACCTAATTCAAAAAAATGAACCAATGGAAAACAATGCTCAAAGGAACAAAGCCAAAGAATGTTCATTAGCCAAGTGTGTCCAGCCCCACTTTACATAATGCCATATCCTGGGGGAACCAGCTGCTGGCTGTGGCTGCGGCCCTGACTGGCAAAGTTCCGGCTGCACAGGGCTCTCAGGTGGATGCAAGGAGCTGGCAGATCTTCCCCTCACTTCTCAGGAAGAAGGAACCAAAGCCCCACATGTATTTGTTGTTCCTTTCCCAATCTGTGACACGCAAACACGCACGTTGGGGAAGAGGGGCCTTCCCAGGAACCAGCTGCTGCTGTTTCTCTGTGCTGTAAAAGAAAGCATGTGTGCTCCTGCATGTGTGTGTGCATGGGCTTGGACGGAGAGAGAGGATGAAGTAATGATTCCCACCCTCAACCCAGGCCAATTAACATTCCCTTGGAGGTTTTTAATTAAAGCAAATGTCTGCCCAACAAAGAAGGCGAGTCTGGGAGGTTGACATCTCCTCTCCTCAAAAAACACACACAGACACACCTCCCAGATAAAGGCTATTTATTATCTGCTCAAGAGACTTTCTGGGATCCATTCCCCTCTTTCGGCCTCACTGCGGCCAAAGCGTCCCTTTCATATCTGTCTGACAGGTCTATACAATGCTTAATTGACTTGCCTGGGGTCTTGGGTTTTCTTCTTTAGGGAAAGCAGAGCTTTGGGGTGGTGATGGAGAGAGATCCCATCCTTTTGGCTTTTAATGAAAAGACTCTCATAATAATGCCATCCATTTGCAACCATGACCCCCTAGAAGATACTGTGTGGACAACTGTTTTCCTCCCAGTGGGAGCTGGGAAAAACACATGGCTGAATTCTCAACTACTTTGGCTTTTGTTTCCCTAATACTATAAAAATACAGCATTCAGGAGATGCTGAAGCTGGGTTTTGCCAACAGCAAAACCTTCAAAAAAAGTCAGTCTTGTTCAGATACAGGCATTCCTGACCGCAAACACACTTTTGACACATGAGGAAGTTTGAGAAGGGTCAGCTATTGCTGAAAGCCCACACAAATCCTAAATAGCAGCTGAAAGTGCTTGAGCTGAGTATACTGAATGTTCACAGACCCACAGGGATGAACACAAGAGCACTCAGTCCCTAACCACGGTAGCACTGCCCTTACTAATGCCTCGGGGAGACGCAGCTTCTGTCAAAGGAGCTTGGGATCCACCACATTTTTCCAGAGCAGCACTGGAAGGCAGCATGGACCCTGTGAGCATGTTCTGATGAGAGGAGCTGAGCCACCTGAAGAGCCTGTGGCTGCCAGCAGCAGCCATGCTGCCCTCCCCTCCCCATCTTGGTGCGTGAGGTCTTGCCCTCTCCTCCTGCTCCAGCACCCACCTGATGTCTCCTTGAGCCACGCCAGCACATCAAGCGTTTATGTGCAAAACAACATCAAGTCAGGGTGCAATTTGCTACCCCACTGTTTTTTTAGTATTGGGGTTTTTTCCCAAGTTTGATGAGGCAAACCCACTCACTGAGATGCTAATCACACCCCTAAGTCAGTGCAAAGGAACAGGCATACACAGAGTGGGGAATGGAAGACAGCCAGCCACGTCTGCCCTTGGACAGCAAGTCATTAGTTGCCATTTCAGCTCAGACTTTCTGAACTGACCAAATCCCTCAGTAAGTGCTCCCAAGCAGTTCCCCCACAGTAGACGCATCCAAAACTTTGCCATAAATGTAGTTTCAGTAACTGCAGATGAGAATATGCATTTATAAAATGAGCAAGGCTGGCCTTTGTGGTCCCTGGCTCCCCTTGCTCCCCATCCTTCCAGCAGAGCAGGGCAGCAGACAGGACACACCGCTCCTGCTCTGTGCTTGCAGCCCTGACCAGGGCCAGAGCAGGGAAGAAGTGAGGAGATGATGGAGTTTGCATCCCTTGACTTTTTTGGCTGCTGCTGTAGCCAGACATCTGTGAACTCATTGCACCTGGTGGCATCTGGTTGCTAAAAATTTGTTTCTCTTTCCCAGAGGAAGAGGAAGGTTGCCAGCCCTGCTGGAAGGGGAGCAGCCCACCTCACCCCCACGCTGGGCCAAGAAATTATTTTGTCTTTGTGGTTGTAAACTTCAAATTTTCCTAAACATCCCTACTGATGGATCTATGTGGAAATGGTGCAGCAGAGGAACAGTGCTTGTGGAGGGAGTGCTCGATGGATCCTTCCCCTTCTTCCCCCTCATGGCTTTAGGGCAGTGTTTTGGAGAGGCTGCTGACAGCACAGGGAATGAGCCATGTGTTGCCACAGGGTAGGTGACAGAAGAGCACTTGCCATATGTGAACATCTGTGAGATTCATGGGGCTTTAATACACCCTTGGGCTGGGTGAGGTCTGTACACAGTGCTAGCTGAACGGAATAAAATTCTGGAAATTCTCAGTAGAAAACAAGGAAAACTAGGATTCTTAAAACTACTTGTAGTTCAGAGAATGGGTCACTAATAGTTTGTACTGGGAGCAAGAAACTGTTCCCCTGACTTGCATTCACTAAATACACTTAGTGTCTAGTTGCTGCATTAAAATCAATTTTCATAATTAGATAACAAAAAGGAGAAAACATAGAGAGACAGGAACTCTCTGAGTGCATGCTAGGGAAGCACCCAGATAATGTAATAAATCCAAGAGGAAATCTGCAATTAAGAATGAGGACGTTCCATAAACTGTTTCTCTAACGACAGCTTAGTATCTCTTCTATCTTGCATTCTGAAATTAAAAGATGCTGCTTCTGCATACCACCAGAGCTTCCCCTGCTGTTCTCACACGGCAGTGTAATTCCATACCCCAGAACTGTGTCCCAACCTCACAGCTGCACACTGTGCGCATACACCAACCAGCCTGTTCCCAAAGTTTTAAATATATAGCAGAGGCTTTCTAAAGGTCCCTGTCCTCACACAGCATCTTGAACGTGCCTAAAGGCAGACAAAGTATCCTGAGATTCTCAGGTGAAAGTGTAAAAGTGCAAAGAATAATAATTATAAACAAAGTTAAAGTCTGTTTCAACAGAGAAATGCATCATATATTCTATGTTTGTATATTAATATATGATAATTAAATCCCTCTAGCACTAATGCCGGCTTGGCCTGGAACCAAAGCAGCTGTCTTGGGGGATTCTCTGCATGGTAGTCCCTCTTAAATACACTAGAAGCAGACACTTATCCACTTTTAGGCCTTTTATAATGTTTGCATGGACAAAAATAGAGAAAGAGGCAAAGACGGGAGGCATGGGGAGAAAAGAATAAAAACAAAAAAAGAAATGCAGCCTGGAAGTCAGGAGAAGCGAGTTTCCCGCAGCACAGCTCCGGGGGTGCTTTCTGAGGCTCTCAATAGTGATTCAGAGAGCCGACGCTTACTGGAGGAAAGCAGGCTAAAGAGATTATCCAAGTTTGCAATTGTATATTGGTTTGGTTATTTTACATGCGGCTTCTGATGTCCATTTCTATTCCAGAGACAGAGCTAAAAAGCTCGGCTTTGTCTGCTCCCCCTCAGAAACGGGGATGTGGGAGGCGGCTTTTATCAATGTTGCCATGCAAAAAAGTTCGTAATCTCTCTAAAGTCCAGCCTTACTTTTCTTTGTCACTTGGCCTTTGTCTGCTGGTATTTCAAATCTACAAATTCCAAAATGGTTTCCAATGTACACTTTAATGGGGACACTTCAATCTGACACTGCACTAGCAAAGAGTCCTGTTATTTAGCCTCTCAAACTGCACCTTCACCTGAGCCAAGGTGAGGAAAGTGCAAGGAGCCAGGAGCAGTGGAAACAAATATTTTGAAGAAGAACAAAATTACCTCTGCAGAAAATACGGCAAAAATACAACAAGGGAATCATTAATAATGCATTTGGAACTCTGCATCAAGCCATATATACAGCACAGTATACATATATACAGTATTCATAAACTTTGCAGAAAGAAAGGAAAATCAAGTCAAAAAATGTTGAAGTTCTCAAACTTTAAGTAACATTAACCATTGGTTTGCCTGTTACAAATAACTCAAACCTAACTTTAAGAAAATAAGTCGCTCAGGCAGAAAGAGTCTCATTATTACGGGTGCAGCTGAGAACTGCCTTCCACGAAAAGATTTCTGTGTCAGAGAAACATCCTCTCTTGCCATCTAAAAGACTGAAGTACTGCTGCACCAAGTACAACAAAGGGGCATTCCTGACATTACTGCCTTGTCTTCAGAAGGACCAGACTTCCCTTTAGTCTGCTGTTGTGGTTCTGTGGGTAAGTTCATCTGCCTGATTGTGTACCATGTGGTTAAACCAGTTTATCTGGAGGTGAAGAGCTCACCCTTTCTAAAGCTTCTCTCCTGTGACCACTTCCAACTCTCTCTGACCTACTTCTCCTAAAGGTCTCAATCTATAATGTATAAGAGTAACTTCCTTATAAAGCATCCCCAAAACCCTCCTAAAGGGTCTACAACTTCTACCAGCATTACTAAAAGCTCCCTGGATTTTGTACCAGCCTTCCTGGCTCTGCAGGTTGGCTCCGAGTCCATCCCTATGTGCAGAAGGTCTGGCCTGTAGCTGAGAAGATAACAATTCGTTGCAAAATGTCAACATTATTTTTCATATCATTCAGGGCAGTCAAAGTATTTTCAAGTACGTGAAGTAGCAGTATTGGGGCAAGGGATTTCACGAACTATCCTGTCACATTGTTTTATATAAATGGATTAAATTAGTGCAAGCTGACTCTGTCAGTGAGATATCAGTCTCCGAGCTGCATCCATATGTGCAACAGAACACAGGAAGATACAGAGAGATTGAGGTCACATTGAATAAACAAGAATAAGCACAAAGTCCACAAACCTCTCCATGTCTGTGGATGGCTATTTACAGCCCTGCAAATTGAAGCAGCCACGTAAGAACCACCTGATACTCGGGAAGCTGGACACAGCCCCAGGTGCAACACAGGCAGTGCCCAGAGGAGGTGAGGTGATGATTTCATCTCAGCCCTTCGGGAAGATCAGGTACCCCTGAACACGCAGCTGGTGCCAGCACTGCCTCAGGACTGCTCACCATGCCATTGTCACAGCTCTTCAGCACGACAGCAGGATGTTTGCTTCTAGCTGAGCACATTGCCCAAAGCTGGCTGTGAATGGTGCTGAAGGAAAGGTGTACCAACATCACTGGTTCTCCCACGCAGCACTGAATCTCAGCACTTGGAATAGTACTTGGTTAAAACCAGGATTGTGCACAGCAACATGGCAGCAGGAATAGACACAGCCAGGACAGCTCTCAGCTCTTCCTCTCAGAGCATTTCCCACTCATTGATAGCAGTGCTGTTGCCATCCCAGACAGCTGCAGACATCAGGGAAGACTACAGCAACAGCAGTGGGGAGGGTATTTTTCTGTCAGACACCAAAGGTGCTGCATGAGAGGCTTGTTATTAATGCCAGTTTCAGGCAAAGTTTTCCAAATCTTGCCACACTGAAGAATCAACCCACAGGCCACAACTCTTGGAGAAACTGGGGTTCAGCAGTGCTGCTGCTCACAAAGTGACTTCTGTGCAAAGGCAATAGTCTGGGACAAGGCTTTTTTCCTCACACAACATCCCCTAAATGCTGCCACTGGCAGCTTCTGCTGAAAATGGCAGTGTTTCATTGCATCTCCTTCATCACACAGGAAAAAACATTAACTTCCACTGAAGTCACTGTTCCTGGAATCTGAATTTCCTTTGCCTAGCACGCACTGCAGATTAGGCAGAGTGACAGTATGGTGTGTCAAACTAAAGTAAACTAAACAGCTCAATTCTTTTTGTATCTTTTACAATAGTTGCAGCTAAAAAATAGATGTCAGCTACTGACATACCAAGCACTAATCAGAGTCCGCCCTTTTTTATTTCAGGAGAACCTACAGTATTTTGTTTGCTTTTTGTCAGAAAATTTCCGATCTTAAATCTTACATCTGCTAAGATTAATAAAGCTCACTACGTCATCTTGTTGTGCTCCTTACTTCTCCTTTTCTCTCCGTACTCATGCATGTTTGGAGAGCTGTGCCATTATTATTTATGACACTACCAACCCTCTTGTCTGTTCAGACATTTTTATGGCTCATGGCCACATTCCAAAGCACAGCGTTAAGGGGCTTAATGGCTGTGGCAGAAAACTTTTCAGATATTACACATGTGTCAGCCTAATATTTTAATCATGCTCTGCTTCAGGTACAACACGTTGCCCTCAAGGGTTTGTCAGGTTACAGCATACTGATATATGTTTCAACAACTCTTTGCCTCAGGAGGGCTTAATCAAAATTTATAGCAGGGCAGTGCATTCTGTTCAAGGGCATGAGCAGGCATGAATCTTGCACCTTGATCTGCATCATCGTCCCTGGCTTGTAGTTGGCTTTTTCTGCACGGAAACAGTTAATACACCTGAGCGAGGAGTAGTTTAAGAGCTGGCTCCCATCCCCAGACGTCCCTATTAAAGTGTATTTTCTAATCTGCTTGCAGTTGGTGTGACAGGGATGAACGTGTCCTGGAGCAGTGTGTGAGTTCTCGAGAGTCTCCTTGTGCTGGGAGCGGTGTGAGAGGCAGCAGATGGGGAATGAGGCACACGGACAGCCAGGGCTCCAGCTCTGGCAGGGATGTGTTTCTAAGAGTCACACATTCAGGTGCTTCTGCACATGTCTCTGGTATTTAATATGACATTAAAACAGAAGTAGACTAGGATTCAAAACCTGTCAATTCATACAGAAACACAAGCCATAGACTGAGCAGGATGCCCTAGAACTGCAGGCAAGGCCCTGACTTGACCCTCTCAGTGCCATCTGGCCATTTCTACGCTCTGTGCCAGAGAGTTTTCAAAAAGTGCCTTTTAAAAGGCAACTGAGACTGTGGAAAGCCTTGAGGCATGGACACATACCCGGCTACTGTCCCTTCTAAGCTCTGAAGGCACGGCTCAGATTATAACAATAATCTTTGAACTGATGGGGGTTGCTCCCCAGAAGTACCAAAATACCTCACATGCATTTTCCCCTGCCATCTGCCCAGCCTACCACACTACATCATTATGCTCTGCTCAAAGGTTGGCCCCGATTGTGCAGAGGTGAGGCATGAAAAGGAGGATTAAGTCTCCTGACTCGAAAGCTTTGTAGGAAGGACTGATCCAAGGTCAGGCACACACATCTCTTTCCCACAATGCCCAACGGAAAAAAAATGAACTGCAGATTAAGAGAATGGCCAGCAACATGGCTGTTGTTATCTTTTTCCAATCTTTTAAAAATAAAACTTGCATGAAAATTAAAATAAAGTATGCAAGCAGGAAAGAAAAGTCTCCAGACATTTGGAATCAGCTGGCCATGTGCTTCAATACCTAAACTTGGACTGGCCCAAAGGAGAAGCCTGAGTAAAAAACACCCTAAGAGAGAAGACAAGCATGCTCAGACAGGCCCCATTTGGAGAAGACCTTTCCAGAAACTAGTTCCTGGGGCTACATTTAACACAAATATAATGACAAAAACTTGCACTCACAAAGCTATTTTCTGCCTCAGGCCGCAAACACGCCTTCCTATAAGCTCCTGTGACTATCAAAGCTGGAACCAGCCACTCTTTCTACTGCAGAGTCCAGTGCAAATTCACATTTCTTCCGAGTATTTCAGATACAGGCTCATTTCTAAATGAGAATGCAACATACCACTTACTTCAAAACTAAATTAATATACACTACAATACAAAATAAACAAAATCAAAAGGGCGCTGTTTAAATGTTACAGAACAAAGAGGTACCAATTTTACCTGTCTTCTATTTTTACCAACCTTCAAACTAAAACATCACTACAAGAATATAGCACTGACTGCTATTGGCTCCTTGTGTCCTTTTCATGCCAGCCTTCAACTGCAGCTGCTGACCTTACAGTAGAAACTCTGATGGACCAAAAATACTGTATTGTCTCTCTGCTATGTTTGTCCAGCTCCCAGCACAGTGAGAGCCTTCTGCTCCCTGGGCTCCTGTGCAGCACTGCAATGGGAACACTGGCAGCAGGACTGAAGCCAATGTTAAAGACACACAGCTCCTATATACTCACATCTCAGTTCCTGATCCAGAAACTCCCACAGTGCAAAATGAATATGGAAAAAAAAAAACCAAACCAAAAAAGTCATGTGCTCTCTGCATTTGTGACATTAGGAATGTACAGTGAATGCTCCAGACCAAACCATTATTCCTCAATGAGAAGGAGGAGCTGGAGCAATGACTAGCGAGGGCTGAGAAAGAAGGAAGCCTCCAAAGCAGCACTCCTTGCTGGGAAACTGCATGGCACCAAGGCAGCATTCAGCACAGCTTGAGTGCAACCACCACTCTGACTCTGAATGTGACAGAAAAAGACCTTCTGGTCTTTGAGGGCAAAACAGAGAAACACCTCCAGCCTTGGTGGGACAGAGAAAGGACTGTTCAGCCCCCAAAACAACAGCAGGAACAGGCCACTGAGGAGGGCTGCTCTCTGCAATGCTTGTAGTTCTTACAAAAAAACTCTGCAGGAAGAAGAAAGTAATTCTTACAGCACAAAGACTTACAGAAACGCAGTGTGGCAAACCCAGCCTTCCCTCCCCTGCAGAGAGCTGCCTGCTGTTCTCGGGCTCAGCTCAGATATGCCCTTCCCTGTGCTGCCTCTGAGATGAGACACTTCTGCCACCATCATCCTGATGCAGAGAAACGATCTCTGCCAACAAATTGACAGAGAATTTCAGTCTTAATAATCATCCTTCCCTGCACTTCAGCCTGATCCACATCCCAGAAGCAAGATTAATCCACTAAGCCTCTCAGCTCCTAGAAACGATACTTACAGGCAAACAACTATCCCCACTCATTCTCTCACTCAGATGATAATCAGAAAAATGTCTGTATTTGGCTCACTATGACAAGCTGATTTGAAACCTCCTAAGGAGCACAAGCTTGTTGGCTCTGGGATAACCCTGCTTGTCCCTGTGCTTTAGCCTGGCAGCCTGGGAAAGAACAAGGCAGGCCTCCTCAGAGGTCTTTTCCAACCTCAACAACTCTGCTTTTGGGATCTATGGAAGGGTTAATGCAAGCTGGTAACACAGGCAGATCCTGATCACTGCACATCCCAGCGTGGCAGGTGCCTCTGTGGCCCTGCACAGCCACAGAAGGGCTGATGATCCCTCAGCTCTTTTCTTCTCCCAGGCAGTTCAATCACAGGTGCTGTTCCACTTCAGTGTATTCAGCACTACTAATGCATTCTTCTGATTTGCAAAACGAGTAGATCTGCAGAGCTCATGGACATCTTGGCACCTTGGTGAACCAGAATCCATATTTACAATTAAGTCTGAAGCTAGATGGCTTGTTAGGAACCAGCTCAAGCTTCTCCTATAAAGAAATCAATACCTTTGAAGCTTCATCTTGCCACAGCTTAGTTTGGAATAAGTATTGTGTTTAGTCTTTGTAAGGATAAGAAAAGGAGTGAATAAAGACATGAAACATCAAAATCACAGCATTTAAGAAATAACTGGCTACATGTTTTTTCTTCTTTTTTTCTTTTAATTCTCCATTTTGAGGCAATTATGCTTTATCCTACGAACTTCAACTTTTTGTTCTCATTTATAGTTTAAACCATTTGAATGATGAACCTTATTTTTTTAAATGTATTTATAATAAAATATTCAAGCTGTTACAGGGAGCTAATACATCATACATTTTTTCATATGTGGATAATACACACAATTTCTGGTTGAAGAAAATTATCTTTTAGTAATTTATTTTCCCTTGGAATCAAAAGGGGCTGGAGAAAGACAAGACAAGCAATAAAACATATGCAATGCACAGAGTTTGTGATAGTCTATGGCTGCTTCACATTAAGAAGAGTTTAATTAGAGCAGCAATATAAAGGAGGTGGCAGTGGGAACTACAAATAGTCATGCAGAAAGGGGAAATAACTTGTCCAGCCTTGCTATGCACTCACCAGGCCCCAAGGCATAGAGGCTGTACAGCTAGAACAGATGGCCAAGGAGTTATGTCCTCTTAAGTCTTAGCAAATCTTCCTCCAGCTTTGGCTTCAAATGCATGGTAAAACAGGTCAAAGCAAACCCTGCATTTCTGGGAGGGAAGGTGAAATTAAAAGGCACAGGTAACTTAGGCCTTCTGTGGAAAGTAACACAGTTTTGCTCAGCATCACCTCTATCTCCTGATTTGGAGTCTATGTGTCATTTCATTCCAGAGTCAAGAGTTTTCCAGATTTTTGCCCACTGAGGAAGGTTCATCATGACACTGTTTCTAGCAGATTTGGCACATATGACATCTACACGGAGCCACAGCTTTGGAGGAAGCTATGTCCTCCATCTGATAGGTGTAAAGAGAAGCCCTGGGAAGAAACTGTAGGCACCTAATTGCAGCAAAATGAAAATGAAAGTGGATGTACATGGGAATGACGGGAGCAGAAGAAGAATTTATTGTTAATGTTTAATTATCTGATAGCTAAGCAAGTTGAGAAAGCCACACAGCCATAACAGGTCTTCATCTAAATGTCTGCAAAAAGAAACACTTTTCTTTCAGCAGCTTCATGTTTTGTTCTTGTTTTTTTGGCAAAGTGCTTAAAATGTTTAGGGATTGTATATTGTCTGGAGGCCCCAGAGCATACAAGCCAGGCAGGTCATTCAAGAAAACTGTGAACTCACAATTTCCTCTAATTTCGTTCTTTGTACATCACTCTGAGAAGCCTTGATTACTTCAACACTTCCTAAATCATGCTCTCAGGCAACTTTTCCTAACTCACACCTACATTTTGTGGTCTCAACAAGAATCTGTTCCACAGTGAACTGGGTAGTTTCTAACACATCTCCTCCTCCAGTAGGGCTCTTTTAAGGATAAGGAATCATTCAAGGGGCTGTGCTGTAACTAATCCTTCTACCCTTCAAACAATAAAAATCAGCAAGCTCAATAAAACAAATGGTAAAAAAACATAAGCCTGGAACAACTGAGCTAAACAGAAGATTTTATAACAAACCCTCAGTGCTGAAATTCAACTACACAGGAGGACTCCTTTTTCCTCCTTGCTTTTCTGAAGGCTTTCTTGATAAAGTTCTGTGACAGGACTAATTCTGTGTAAGCAAAGTGTGCTAATTGAAATGCAGTCCATCATTTCCTTCTAGGTGATTTGTTCTTAGTATCTGTTCTGCATCAGGATTTTGATACTTAGATGCACCCACTGTACCAATGGGAGGGAGGAAAAAACCCTATTAGCTGTAGCAGAGATGATGAAAAGCAGAGAAATCAAAGGCGAAAGGAGACAGAAGGCTTTCTCTCTTTAGTCAGGGCCATTCCATATTCCCCGTGACTCTCCAGAGCTGGGCCAGCACAGACAAGTTGGCACCTGGTGCCCTGAAGAAATAGGCTGGCAGTTTGGCACGAGGTTTTGAAAGACAGCCTGGGTTTGGATCCCATCCTTGCTCTCCAGCTGACACCTGACTTCGGACAGAGCTCAACAGGAAGCAAGGCATATGGAAAAAAGCCTTGTCTAGGGAACAATGAGAAGCTAATACAGCAACCTAAATGAGACATGACTCAATTAATGAGAGCTGATGGGGCTAATGACTAAACAGATGGTATTCCTAAAAAAAGATGAGGGAGAGGAAATATAGCTGTGATAATGGACCTGCTGTAGTGTAGATGGCAACTCTAATGCTGTCTCTTGCAGAGTATTGAAAGCTCTGAGAAAAAGGAGTGCTCTTTGCCTCAGCTGCAATACAGAGCAAACTGAAAAAGGCAGCTCTCTGCATACCTGAACTAAGGCACCTCATCTCTCCTTCCTGCAGGTGGAAGATGATTTTATTTAAAAAGTCTCCTACTACAGCCCCCAACAGGCTGCCAAAAATGGTGTTATAACTATACTTTTCATCTCTACATACACCCATTCTTTGGTTTTGACAGACTACAGTAGAAAAGTTGAAGTCATTCAAAGTCAGAAGTGCTTAGAGCTGAGACATGGCTCTAAGTAAAGGAGCTTCTCTAATTGCAAAGTACCACACAGTGCTGCTGTCAGCATCTTCCTGCAATGGTAACTCAAGGACAGGCAGCCTGTCCTCTCGTGAGACACTCCTGTACATTCCTGGAGCAGTCTTGAGAAGGTTTGACTGGATTTGATCCCACTTAATGTTGTAACTCTGCTGAGATTACAGGTCAGATGTTATGGGCCACTGGACTGTCAAGGCGAGTCAACATTAGGGCAAGGAGCAGCCTCTGTCCCTTTTGATGATATGTCAAATACAATTATATCTGTGACATCTTATCATAGGCCTGAGAAACCGTAATGGGCTCAGACCTACAAATCTGATCCAAATACGCTCCCAGTTCTAACCAGCAGCCTCCTTTTACGTGTTCCCCATGTGTTCATTCGTCAGCCCTTCTTCAATGAGGCTGCTGTGATCAATACATACAGTGCTGCCAAAGCTTCCTGTGGATTAAATATGCCACTGTAGCATGTCTGTTCTGATAACAGGTTTTGCAACAATGGGCCCCTCTATGGCGCTTGCCAGCAGGAGGGAGGAGGGAAGGTTCATCCTGCTCAGTGGTGCATTATGACTGACAGGAGTCTCTGCTCTGGGATGAACTTTGGATTTCCTCCCCTATATCCTGAGATAGCACACAGCTGCCTCCTCCCACGACAATCAGCCTAATGCAGCCAGCATTACAGCCACTCACATCTCTTCAGACTTTTGCATTTAGAAACAAGCTAGATGGAGGAAAAAAAAAAATTAAGAAAATGAAGTTGCTGCTCCTGAACTTATAAAAATACTTTCCTAAAAAGGCTAGTGCCCCATGCATTCATCTTCCTATTTATGGCATCTCTGAATCTGACACTCTAGTGTCACTTCTCACACAGGTGCCTTGGTGCTGCCATTGGAGGGCACCTTGCTCTGACCCTCAGCAACCCACAAGAGCCTGGCCACGGAAGAATCACCAGCACCAGTAAACCTGCCCATACTATCAGGTTTTTCTCCCAGAAGAGGACAGGCAGCAACAGTTACCCGTAAGTTCTAGCCATCAAGTGCAGGATATCTCTATCTCCTCAACAGGGGTGTGTTAGGATGTTTGTGAGATTTATAGTTGAGCCATAAAATAACACCTTTTCAAGGAATATTTGAACAGCTGCCATCCATCCCAGTTTCTAAATGCAACTGTCTTGATACGCCTGGTGAGTAGAGACAGCTTGTGACAGGAAACTCTTCTGGACACAAATGGCCTCACAAATTGCCACTAACACAGTGGACACAGTAATGAACCATTTCATGATTAAAATGGGGAAAGGAGTTGCTCCTCAGGGATGATTCTGGGACGAATCTGTCAGGTGCATGACACACCCGGGTGACAGCAGTGAGATTCTGCTCTCTTAGCTCTCCTCAGCTCTGACTGCTGGGATGAGGACAGTGGGGAGGTCAGCATGCAGATTCTGCCCAGCTTCCTACTGTCATGAGTGGGCTTTCAGCCTTCTATTTCCACTGAAAAAAAGGAAAGAAACAGCAGCACGAGTATGCCTAGGCATGAGTTCTTTCTGACAAAGGAACATTAAAATATCATCATTAAATTCAGAAAGATCCAGGGACCGATGTAGATACAATTTAGGAAAGAACAAACCAAATAAAATTAAATTCTCTACTTCTGTTTGATATCTGCTGTTGAGTGAGTGCCAAAAGTCAGTGACTGACTCACATGAACCTTTCCACTGACTCTGGCAGCAAGGAGCATTGTCCAGCTGCCTCCCAGGGAAAGAGCATATCCATAGAAATTAAAAACAAGTGTTTGTGGGGGAGGAGAGGAAAAGAAACCTCTCAGAAATAAGTCTGAAATTACACACAATAATGAAGGATTCATTATTGTTTCAGTCTTAGCTACATTAAATAATTATATCAAAACACTACAAAAAATAGAATATTTTGTTTCTTTGTCTTTGTTCAGACTACAGAACAAAATAAAGAAAATCTGAGGCAAAAAGCATAGGGGGCAACTCTTAGACAGAAGCACAGAATTAAACTGAGCATACTGGCACAGCATCAACAAATCTTTCAGAGAAAGCCTGACAGTCCTGCACAATAAATCTGCTCCCTCTTCATTACAAGCCTGTCTGCAAGAACACTCTCCACTAAAAGCATTGCTATAGCAAAGTTCTATTTATAGAAATCCTCGTTGCAATTCCCTACTTCTCCTCCTCCCTACCCCTTGTCAACAATCACAAGCATTATCTCTCTTGGATGGTATTAAAATGAAGGTGAAGCTTGTGTTTGTTTTCCTGTTTTAAGAAATGGTATGCACCACAGAGAAGGACCAACGAAAACGTACTAAACTAGTAACATTCATGCATAACTTGTATCAAGTCAGTTGATATGCATGATTTTTTTGGTTTTGCCCCCCTCTCCTCTTCTGATGATATCCCTCCTGGAGCAGAACCAGCCCCATGGCCACTTACCATGCTCTGGGGACAATACATGCAAGGGCCTGTCATGCCCTGAGCGTGTGTTGAGGTGTGTTTTAGGGCAGAGGCTTTTTGAGGGACTCATTCCGCACCCCTGATTGACAAAGGCACAGTGTGCTCCTATATCATGCAGGAACAGGTACAGCAAAGTCAACAGCAGCACAGTATCATCCCCCCAACTTCACTTGAGCTGATGAAAGCCTGCCCATTCTTTGCAGCTGTATTAGTCAGTCCAACAAAACATAGTAACTAACCCTACAATCCTTTTTCTTTTAAATCTTTTGATCATTATGGCCGTAATATTCTCACTGTTACAATTGATCCGGCAACATTAGAGCTCCTGTATCATCAAGGGAAAGTGGTTTGTGTTATTTGTTCACTCCTTGATCTCTGAACGAGAGCGGCAGTCGGGAGCGTGGCAGGTGGCAGGGGAGTTGCATGCAATTCCCCCATTTGTTACAAAATGGAGCACTTCCTCATCACTGTCTTTTTAATGAGCAACGAATCACCCAGGAGTGAGGCTGTATGTATGCAGTGAGATTCCCTGCGTTTCCTCTCTTTATTCTCCTATTTTAAAAATCAAAGATTCCCCCTTGCAGTCATATTCTCCATATGTGGTTTGAGTTTCTGGGCCAGGACTGCCTGCATTTGAGGATTACAGAGAAAACCAGGGCAGGGACACCATTCTTGTGGTTCTGACCCTTAGGCACGGGTTATTCAATTGCTGGGCGAGAAAAAGTGGAAGCAGAATACCCATTATTTTGCTCCGGGGAATTTACACTTCTGAACAAAGATTCTGCTGACACACACAGGTTGCTAAGCTTCCCGTTTACTGGGTGCAGCTCCAGCTTCAGCACTCCAACAAAACAGCTGAGTCTAAACATCTTTAGATGCTGTTTCCTCTAATCATTCCACCCTGGATGAGTGCTGTCCCCCTTTCTCCTGCTTCCCAGTACATCCAGGGACCTTAGAAGTCATCACAAACAGCATCACAAGCCCAGGGCAAAACAAACCCAACCTGAGCAGGGATGGAGCAGGATCTTGGTCAGGCATAGGGCAACACAAGAACCAGAAGCCTTTGTGAGAACAGTCAGTGAGGGATTTTAAAGGTATGTAAAGCATCAGTACATTGGGATAAACAAGGGAATAGCTTCAGTACCTATGTATCCCTCCTGATCCAATTTTCACTATACCATTTCAATCCAATTGGGATTTTCATAGTTTTCTGCACTAACTAAAACGCAAACAATACCCCTTACAAATATTTAAAACAAGTGATGTTTCAACTTTCTCTGATACAGGCAGGTATCTGCTTTTATCTTAAAACTACACTTTCAGTCTAGTACTTTTGTTAAGTAACCCAAATCCAGGAACACCAAGTTTCACTGTAAACAGCAGAAATGAGGGGGTGGCACCTTCCACATGGGCTCCAGCTGCAGCCTTGGTTTGTTCTTAGGATAGGGATTATAAAGATCTGTCAGGTGAGTTATGCATTTTTACAAGGAAACTTGCCAAATGCCACGTAGACCAGCTCTCAATGTCCTTTTCCATCCATCTTCAGTGTTGCTTTACCTCACATTTGTAAATTACCAAAAACTTTTGTGTTTTTAAGAGTTTTCAATTATTAAAGCACAACTAAAAGCCACAGAAACAGGCAGGCGAGATTCACAATAAAGCTCCAGCACCTTCTGGAGTGTGAACACTTTGCCTTGGGGAGCACTGCTGTTACTATAATGTGGATTTATTCTCCATTTAAAATCAAGACCGAACAATCGCTAGTGCAAAATTTCTTCTTGTCATGACAGTTAACAGAAAACAAACTATCATGAAGGAATTAGATGTCCCTGGATACTGATTACGCACACAATGACATCCATTTGAGTTTTGTTTTGGAGTTTGAATGCAGAATTGTTAAACAATTCTGATGTTTTTCAGTAACCCCCTGGCAAGCACTTTGGAATTTCTTATCTTTCTTACAGTAATGAGACTACTCAAAATCACCTGTTGGGTTTTTCTAACCAAATGACAGTATTTGGTACTACTCCTTACAGATGATAGAATCTGAAAAGTAATTTCTTCCACTTTCTCAACTTCTTATGGGAAAATTGGCCTTTTGTGCTTGTACTCAGTAAACACTCAGCATCAGTCCAGCTGTAACTGACACAGAAGCCTCCAGCTGGGAAATCCTGTAATACAAATTTTCACTTACAGCTTCAAACACTGCTTTAATAAGCGTGGATTTAAAACAGGAACCCAGAACACGAAGAAACTTACTCGAAACAACAACATACAGGATTAATGAATATAAAAATGCTTCCTTGTTGAATTTCTTTTGATGCTCAGTAGTAGCTTATTTGCAATCAGAAAGAAAGGTGCTGGAGATGATGCTACACCTTCCTTTACGCATTATATCTATATTTTCTATACACATAAGTAAGTAATATTAACCTTCTCATTTTTTTTTTTAAATTTCAAGATACTATTTTTTTCATTTAGTACTTTAATCCCCAAAAGTTTTTTGTATTATTTTAAAGGCGGGGGTGGGGGGAACCAACCAGAAGTCACATTTGTACTGCCAGCAATCACTGTAACAGGCTATTTAGCCAAAGCTGGGCGGATACAAGTCAGGAGAGCTGCCAAGCCTGGCAGCTTGACTACCTGTGGCAGGTTCCTGACCTGCCCAGCATGCACTGCTCCTCCTGCTGCAGCTCTCTCCACTCCTAGGAAAGGGAGATAAGCTGAAACAAACAGAACTTGGGAAGGTTTGAACGAAACCTTCTGGAATGTCAATAAGAAAACACAGTTGCAGTTTAGTCTCTAGAGTGCTTCAAATCCTGGGGAAAAAATAAAAATAAATCAGAATCCCAGGCAGTAAAATCTGTTAAGGTAATGAAAGATTAAGACCACTCCCACAGGCAGGCTGCCCCCAGCTCCTTGGCACAGCCCCGCTCTGCTGTGTCAATGCCCATCTCCAAGGGGCAGCAGATGGGAAAGTGGAATGATAAGACCAGCTAATGCTGCCTCCCTCACTAAAATGGCACTATTTTAACACGGAAGGCTGACTTTTTGTGTTTAATCTCTAACCGATTTTATTTCCTGAAGAGTTCCTTTGAGAGAGGTGGTTAATGAGAAAGGCGCTATAGAAATGAAGAATACAGCTGATTGCATAGGCAAATCAGCATGTGCATTTTCTTTGGGGAGGGGGATTTGCAGCTGAATGGGTTAATGATAAAAGCGATTGCTGGCTTTTTATTTTTTTTTTTCCCTCCCAAGCTCCACAGCTGAGCAGGATGGGATGTGAGAGGGGGAAGGATGGTTAGGGACAGAGAGATTAAGAAGTACAAAGCCATTTTAACTGCTTAAAATATTTCTGGCAAGCCTGATAGCACCGGTTGTGGGAGGACCTGCCGTCAGGAGGGAGCACCGGCTTCAGATGTGACTCCCAGACAACCTTTTTTCCTCAAAGCCTCCACTTTTCATTATTTGGGAAAGAGACAAAGAGCAAGAGAGGAGCATGCCAGCGGAGGGCACCGAGCAGTCATTCTCCCAGGCGTGGGGCGCTAGCGGGGAGGATGCCTGTGTTGTGAAAGGCTGGAAAGGAATCAAGAAACAGAGAAATAAACAGAGAAATAAAAAAGCAGGAGCCCGAGCCCTCCAGAAGCAGTAAACCTTCCCTTCTTTTCTTTGCTGTGGTATCTTTGGAAGCTGCTGCTAAGGCGTGCTGAAAGAGGTTTTTGTCAGAAGCCCTCCCTGCAGATGTCTTCTGATCCCTTTGGAGGTATTTCAGCCCCTAATACAGCTGTCACTTTCTCCCCACCGCTCTAACAAAAAAAAAAAAGGGGGAAAATATAATAGTAATAAATTTCTGCCTAACGGACCGAAGTGCCCCTGACAGCCACCCACTGGGGACTGCGGCCTGCACGGGACACCCGCTGGCCCAGGGAGAGGCCCGGCGCTTTAAACTGCTTTCACGCCACATTAACACCCTGCCTGGCAGGAGCAGGATGGAAGAATCCAGGGCTGTCTGATCCCCGGAGCTGCTGCTCTCTCCCACCCTCTGTCTCTCCTGCCCGGCTCCCTACAAGTGGAAATGAACAATACTTTTCCCTCGATGTAAATGTCAGGGAGAGGGAGGCGAGAAAGCACCTTACCCTCACCCCCTCCTCTACCTCTCCTTCCCTTTGTGAGTTCAAGCAGATAATAGTGAAAGCCAAGGCCCATCTGTGGCTTCTGAGCAGACTTTGTCCCAGTTACTTAGGCTCATCTCTAAGCCTACTTTAGGCTCCCTGCAGTTCAAGGCATCTTTAAGAATTGTCATTCGATCACTCCCTTGCTCTGCCGCCTCCTTGCTCCCTCCCCTGTTCCAGTCCCGCCCACTCTCAGCCTCCCTTTCCCCCAATTAAAAATTCTTCACATTTGAATGACTGTATTCTCCTCATCGCTTAGCTCAGAAACAGGCCCTCCCCCCTTCTCCTTCACATCCACCCTCCTGCTGAATAAAAACTGGGCTGAGGAGCTCTTTTCACACATTATTTATTTAAAAGCTCTCCCTTACATTTCATATCGAGCCCTTAGTGTGTCAGGCTGCCTTGGGACAGCATGGCAATGCTCACAAAACCAACACCTTAGCATTATCAATGCATTTGAACATCTTCAAAATTAAATTATTTCACTTTTATTCTCTTATCTCATGCTGTACAGAACGGTAAGAAAGATGAAAAAGTACATTTTCTTGAAGATTATTAACTTACTTTACTTTTTTTTTGCTCCAGTGCTGGCTAGGGAGTATTGAAGGTGCAATAATTTTTAAAAGCACCAAACACATGAAATTAGTGAGAGCTGCTGTGTGGGCTCAGCACCTCTGAAGAGCAGGTACAAGTTCAGCATGAAGAAAAGTCCTGTATTCCCTTTATCTGCAACTATTAGCATTTATTTGTAGTAGGCTAGCACCAAGACAGACAAAACCCTGCCACAAATGGAATATGTAATGCCCATCCCACTGGTCCCTGATGGGGGCAGGGACAAAGCTGCTCCATGGCCAAGATGAGGCTTGTTCCTTTGTTCTGCCCTGTCTAGAGCAGGGCATAGTGTCCTTTTACAGTGACATCAGGTTTTACTGGACAAACCTCTGCTTGTTCAAGGACCTAAAACATCAGTGATCCCCACAGTTTCAGGTTCTGTTCCTCAGGGAACTGGAAAGCTCTGGGCAGCCTGTAGATGTGTGTACATCTGAGGCAGGTGTGTTATAGCCTCTTCCCTGCCCTGCAGCGTATGGCTGCCTGCTCCTACAGCTGAAGAGAGAATTTTCAGTTCCAGGTTCCTAAACAGACAAGGCAGGAAGAGGACAGGAAGCAAAACAGTGTGTTAAGGATGCAGAGTCTTCCTGAAAGTCATGGCAGAGCAGGAGTAGGGCAGATGAAAGTCCCAGTCCTGTTTTTGAAGATTTTCTTTCTGATCAGGATCACCTCTGTTTCAATGGAGGGAGACTGGGAGGGCTCGAGCACAAAGGCTTCAGATTCTTCAAGGGCAAAAGCTCGATGCTACATGAAAAAGCCTTATTTCTTTGCCTTAGAAATCTGTGAAGGAAAAGACCTTTCTCCAAGGCATGAAAATCATTTGAGTTGTTACACAAATGGCAGATGCACTTAATTCTGAAAGCTAGAGAGCCAACATCTGACCACTAGCCCTGATTTTCTCTCTCTCACATCAGGTCAGACCTCTGATTTCATGACCTCTTAAGTGACAGAGGCCTTGAGCATGGAATTAATGATGGTAGTAGATTTCCTAACTAAACATCACAGGGTTGACATGGTAAACATTCCAAAGTTGGAGAGCACAGTGGAGCAGAAAAGGTGCTCACAACCTAACCTTACAATTTGCTTTAGCTAACAAGTCACTCCTAACAAGTAGGAGAAGAAACCAAGTAATTTGTCTCCCTCCCTTCTGCTGCCCAGCTGCCTGCCTGACACTGATACAAAGCACCAGCAACTCTGACAAGTCCTAAATAAATCCCAGATTGGATTTCTCTACTTCCTCAGCACTACGATTTTGACAAAGTTCCCGTGACACTGGCAAGACACATTTGCAAAAACCCCAGCACAGCATATTCCTCTACACAAATGAAAAATGTAATATGCAGATCAGAGAGAACAACTCTGCAGTGGCATAGAACAGTACAGCTTTCTCTGGATTGACTGACAATGCTGTTTGATGCACGGGAGAAACTCTGCAGGAAATGCACTGGATTTGCTCAATAGACCTGATGCTTAAGTCCTAAGACCTCTTTGTATTCAGGCCAGATATGAGCATAAGGATATTCTGAAAATCCAGCCATTTGTAACATTTCTTGCACACAGAACAAGACTGACAAAAAATGGGAAGGTGCATAACTACTTTGAGAGAATTGGAAAAATTTATCTTGTGGGGTTATGGAGGTGGAAGAGGGAACCTGTGTGAGAGTCTGTATACTCCCTGTCAGAACATGCAATAACAACAATCTGTTTTCTGTCTCCCAGTTTGGAGCTGAGTGAAAAGCAAGTAACTCCCAATAACAAATTACAGTGTTATGGCTGCTTTGAAAGCACACAAAATATGGGTGGATCATAGTCCACTCGTATTTGGTATTGCAAACATATGACATATACTTAACCTGTAAGATGGGAAGCTGTCTGAGGCTGCAGTTTCTGGTATGGGGCAGTGGGACAGATTCTCTGAACAGCATTTAGGGGCTCAGATGCTCCACACAAATGTTTTCTGTGATGAGCCCAGTCATAAAGCACCAAATCCTCACTGTGGTGTAAATGAGCTTGTTTCATCAAAATTTAAGGGGTGATGTTGATTCACATCAGCGATGATCTGGCTTCTTTGTCCTGCAATCTAATGAGGATTACCTACCTGTACAAGTGATCAGTCAATATAAATACAAGACTGTAGACCTTAAATGAGGCTAAAAGCTACACAAAGTAAGGCTCTCAAGAGCCTAAGTCCCAAAGTTCACTCAGACACTTGTGAAAATTTAATCTACTGGTATCTGTGTGCTCACAGTGTCCGTAAGAACGTGCACTGTGGAGTGAAGCAGGTGGGAAGGGCACTAAGAGGCAGGAATTAATAGGTTTTGCAAGGATTAATAGACAGACTGACACTGAGAGGCTGGGGTTTGTGAACAGCACTGTGCCACCCTACACTCAATGTCACAAGGACTACCAGAAAAGTGGATGAATAATCAATTCAGCCTAAAATCAGGCCATGCACATATCACAGGTGGCTGCTGGCAGAGCCCTGTGTGAAGGTGGGAAAAGGCTGGGCTCTGCAGGACAGCGCTGTGCCAGCTGAAGCCCCTCTGTGCAGACATGTTTATACTGGCAGCACATGCTTTTGGCTGGAAAGCTCATTTCATGTGTGTGCTCCACTCCAGGGAGAAATGTAACTAAACCAGGACAATGAACAGCTCTGCCAGTGCAGCTGATTCCACAGCAAGAGCACTTGGTCCGTATGGTGGCTTTTTCCCTGAAAAAGCACTCCCAGTGTAGTTTTCCTAGCAATTCTTAGGTTTAACCTTAGCATTGACTCCAGCTTTCACCCAGGACTTTGAAATTGAATTTGTAAAGGTAGAAAAAGCTCCTTTAAAACAAACCACCTCAACCAATTCTCAACCTTCAGGTCGAGCTCTGCTTCTTGGTTGTGTTACACTGCTGGCTGATGTTCAGCAGCTGTGTGATGTAATGAGTACTCCATGTTCAGACACACAAAGTGACAAACCAAAACCTCAACCCATGAGTATCTGTATCACGTACATACCAAAGGCAAATAAATGAGGCAAAGGATGGACTGCTGTCAAGACATCAAACCTCCTTTCTAGATGAGAGTATCTGGGCAAGCACTGAATCACACCACTGTGCTGCCTTGGCCAGTGCTAATTATAATCATACTTCTAGTTCTCCACCCTAAAAGAAGGCAGTTTAGGTGACAGAATGGATTGCAGTTGACACTGAAATGCAATATAATAAACCCCCAATTTCCTTGTAAATAAAATTACAGGAACTCTAAATAATGTATATCAGCTGCTAACCCTCTGAAATGGGAGGCAGTCTTCAGTTCAGCCTCAGGATGGAGACAGAAGGAACAGCTTCTGAAGACAGACTCTCTGTGGACTGCTCTGAACCCTGTCCCTGTCTTGTTACCTCTTCCAGATTGAAGGGAAAAATTGAATTGGTCATCAATTAGGAAGAGTTCCCACTGAACCTGCAGAAACTCAAATTCACTGTTAGCTCATTACATGTCCTAACATTTGTAAAGCTTCAGATGGGCTTTTCAGGCTTCAGCCCAGCAAGAGAGCTATTCCTGTTGCTTGTTAGATAATTGTCAATTAATGAATTTAAATGCTATGTGGCAGTTTAAATGAGAAACTAACAGCTCTTCACAATCCAAAAAAATCAGATGAAATCAAGTTAAATCAAAATGTTTTACACAGCATCCCAAATAAGTGACACTTAGAAAAGCACATGAATATAAAAAATGTATCATTTCAGAGTCTTTGAGTGGTCCCACTTTATGGCTGGATCCACCAAGAATGGAATGAGATGCCATGCTACATTTCCAAGTGGCAATGCATCAAGCAAGACTTTATAAACCTCTGGTACCTCCTTTATCTTGTTCTTACAGACTGTTTTAAGGATTTAAGAGTTACAGCCAAATCATTTACAATCCAAATCACATGCAAGTTTCCCTACATTTTTTTCTTCTCATTCTCACAAAACATTAGTAACAAGAGGCATTTATTCAGAACTAGTCAGCACAGGGGTGTACCCACCACACATCACTCTTCCTTTACCCCGTGATCACTTTCCCTACCTGCAGACACCCAAATGCCAAAGCAGGAGTAAGATGCACAGCTCAGGGGAAAGCAGACTGGAGTGCTTGTTTAGAAATAAGCACCTTCATGAAGAGAAGAAAGATAAACATTTTGCCTGGGGCACTGGCACAATACACATACCTTCCCTAAGTACATCAAGGACTCGAAGTTCTGCAGGAGAAGGTGCTGCAGTTCTGGTGTGCATAATTTCCATCCCTTCTGCCCTCACAGCTGCCTGGAGGATGCTGCAGGGGGTCAGGAGCAGGCTGCCTGCCCACCCCAACAGACCCCCTACCATAGCAAGAGGGGTGAATTCTGTACATCCCAGACACTCTTCATGCTGAATTTACTACCTGACAATCAAAAAGGAAAGGGCTAAACAATGGGCAAAGCATAGTAAAAGACAGAGAGATGGGGCAGAATGGGGAGGAGGGGGAACATACTTGCACTTCCACTACTTCAAAAAAGTTAGCTCTGTTAGATTTTAGATTTTTGACCGCTTTTAGGAAATTGGAAGGATCAGCAGAGCAGCACATTTGGCTTAGAGAAACAGAAAAACAAAAGGACAGCTACAGCACTCTGTGTAACTTAAAAGAACCCACATGAAAAAGGTTAGATAGTTTAGCTTGTAAAGATACAAGAAAATGATGGGAAAAACTAGATCAGTTCCTATCTCTGAATCAGCCTTTATTCTAAAGGTGAAAGGAGTAATCAAATCAGACTGCAAGGTTATCAGAAGTTCACTAGTTTCCTTCACATATGACATTGCCTGTGCTCCTGCAGAATATTACCTACTACCACTTGTAAATTGAAGAGAAAATGTCCTGTAAAGAGAAAAGCTGTCTCAGAAACCAGCTCCAAAAGTGTCACTGGCCAAGGAGAACTTGAACCACTGAATTTCTGCCTAAGCAGATGTGGATAAAAGTTCAGCAATCCTGTCCTCAATACCTCTAACTGCTAGAGAGGAGACCAAAGGACATGTCTGCCTCTACCATTTACGTAATCCAGTTTCAAGACCCCCAGTTAGTGTTTCTGTTTGGAACAGCCATGAGATGCCACATCAGCAGCATCATGGAGAGATGGGTTGGCAGAAAGGACAGGCACTATTCCAAACTCTCACACAGTTTTTTTCTGGTTTCATCACCCAGGGAGATGCCTCTACATAACAAGAACAGGTCTATGGTTGCCAGTTTTTAAGTACTACTGTCCTTCAGGACCCAGGCATGTCTGTCACCTTAAGCAAATAATTGCATGTTCCAGCAGTCTCCTCTGCTTCAAAACCTGTAAAAAAGCCAGCGCTCTGCCTGCTGAACTCGAAATGAAGATGTATGATTCAAGTCCCAACAGCCAGTCAGGAGCTATAGCAGCAGGCTCTAATGGTTTATTGTCTCCCTGGGAGCTGGAGTCAGAAGACCTGATTTTCCCAAACCCTTTAGTGACCTGCTATGTGCAAAGCACACTCCCTCACTCTCCAGCTCTGTATTTCTCCTCCTGCCTCTGGTCAATTCTTTTTTGGTTTGCACTGGAGGCTGGTTCTGCAGAGAAATCCCCTGGTGCACCCAACCAGCAGGACCACCTCTTACCCGGACTGTGGATGCTCCTGCCAGTCTCAGTCTAACAGCAGGAGCACCATCCAGAAGGTGTAGCATTATGGAGCAAATTCAATCAGCTGTCTTAGACAGTAATGTAGGTACCAGCTGACAAAGGGAAAGTTATTAAAAATCTTCACAAGGTAGCAGGACAAAGACTCTGAAATATCTTATTCTGCACAACTTGCAGCTTAGCAGTGGGGAAAGGGGTGAATTAATTACTGGAGTTCATTTGATTTCTAGTGTTTAACATGCAGCAGCTCTTCAGTCTGGACATCTTGCTTCTTGCCTACAATACCTAAGATTGCCAAGCAGTCTCTCATGCCATGTTTGCTAAGCCTAACACAGCTTGGTTTCCAAGATCAGCAGGTGCACCGAGTCCACAATCATCAGAACATTTTTGGGGTATGCCCCCAAAACCACCTAAAGCTCCATAATGGGGCCCTTCACACTGTACCTTTTGCTTCCTTACAGACAGCTGCTCCCATATGCTATTACTTATATCATCAGCACTGAAACTTTACTTTGCTGTGCAGTTTACAAGCAGATCAATACACCATTTTCCCTCCCACCAGAGCACCATGCTGCTTTTCTGCTGCCTTTAATGCACTGTTTGACTTCAGCAGCATGTCATGGAGGCAGGGCAAACTGGGAAAAAGCTCGAGAATCCACTTGATGGAAACGTTAATTGTGTGAGTTCCTAATTTCCTCTCGAGGAACCCATGTGCTGTGTCGCTGGCAGGCTGGAGTGGGGCTGGCAGCCACGGTACCTGTGCTGCAGTGGTGGCAGAGAGCACACAGCCTGCTAAGGTGACTCAGCACACTCACTGCCATCAACACCCCTGGATTAATCCTGCCATCTGTTCTTACAAAAAGGTGAATGTGCTTATCGTGGAAAGTTCTTGATTTTAATGCTGGCTGAGTCGCTGACTGCTGCGACCTGAGATGAACTGTCTGATTGATGCAGGCCGTAAAGCTGGCACAAAGCCCCTCTCAGAAATGGTTGCTGACATAAGGCTATCAGGCTGATACAATTGAAAAAATAAAATACATCCAGGAACCAGAAGCAATTCCATATGCTCTTCCCCAATCAAGTACCCATTATTAAATACAAGGTTGCCAACTCTCTTAGGATGGCCACAGAGGAAATGCTGTGGTATTTTCAAACCCCAGTCTGTTAATCCTTTTAGTCCCAGCAACAAATATGGAATCCACAGGACAAAGCCCCAAAAGACCATTCGTGCACAGATACATCCCACAGCCACAGTGACTTGCAAGCAGAGGCTCACAGCCCAAGAGAGCCACACTAGCATGTATCCACATTGGACTGGGACTGCAAGTGAGACTCCACTACACTGAAAGCATGCTTGGCATCCAAAGGCTGGCCAGTGGCCAGCGGGGTCAAACAGCACCCAACTGACCATGGCTGGGTTGGAGGCTGTGACAAGTGAACAACAGTATTTTGATGTACAAACAAATAGCATTTCCTCATCTTCTCACATGCAGCATGGCACCGGTCACTGCGGTTCACACATTTTGGTGGACAACACCTGGGGATCTCCTGGGCTTGGTGACAGTGGTTTGTTAGCAACAGATCAAAACAGTTTACTTGGAAACTCAGAGCAGCAACATTAGTCCTTGTGGCTTCCCATTTGCTCCACTCAAAACATTTCCTTACTAGCTTTTTAAAGCAGGATGCACAGGGAACACTGATACTCAGCAGCTGGAGGAGGGGGCAGGGGAATTGTGCCCCCATCAGCTCAAAGCTAAGGCTAAGAGTATGGCTAAGAAACCCCAAAGTGAAGTGTTTGCTCTCAAGTTCACTTTTTTCCTGCCTAAGTGGATTTTCATCCCATTAACTGAAACCTGTGACTAGAAACTTGGATTTCCTTACTACACATGAAACATTAGTTTGTGTCCCCTCCTAACGGCAATAAAGGCTGTGGAATGCTGATGCCTCATGACTAGTATTATAAATGCCAAATCAGATAACATAAGCTGAAATTACACTGTGACTTGGTACTCAGCTTTAACAGTTACAGGTAACTCCCAAGAGCAGCCTTACACCACAAACCATGCGGGATGTCTCACACTATTTGCCACTAGTTTGATTTTGTAACACTTTCTCCTTGATATTGTTGGACAGACAGATATAGGGCCTTCAATGGGACTTCCTCCTGCTATCAGCAGGAATGTCAAAATTCTCCTAAAAGTTACTTGAGTTAATTACAATTCTGTTGCAAATAGCTCATGAAAGTAATTTTCCTCAGCCTTTGCAACAAAACCCCAACTAAATGTTCTGTGAGCTGCCTTTGTTATTGCCCTCCAGCAGGTAAATGCTGAGAGAAACAGATGCGGCTTATGCTTGTTTAGAACATTCCTGTAAGAAGCTTAAGTCCCTTAAAGAACTGAACTGGCCCTACACAAGAAAGTATTCGACCTTATCAATAAGGTCAAGGATTCAGTGAAAGATTACTAGGAAAGAAGAGGTCTCACAGGTTCAGGCAAAGGCTTCTGTGCCCACAATCAAACTGGACAAACTCTCATGCAAAAACCTCCCTGTCAAGTAGGACCACCAAATTCCACCTTTCCTAAAAACTTTCAAAAAAATTAACTCACACCCCCATATTTTTTACCAGTTAAAACTACTTCTCAGGAAACAAATGAAACTGAAAATCAGGAAGTCCAACAATACATTTTCATATTGGTCAGTGGGACCTGTAAATCATTATGTGAACCAAAGATATTTCTGTTGTACCCAGACATGCTGTATCTACTTTTTTCATCTTGAGAAATGTATAATTATCAGTCTTTACAGAACAACCATACAGCAAAATTCAACAAGGTAACTCACTGGGTGGTTTTCCAATTAAAAAAAAAAAAAAATTAATTTTCATTCTTTATCTATGGAGTCAAACATTGTAAAAGCAATTAAACTAAGTAATAGAGACTCAGCTGCACTGACAGTCACATTTCCTTCTAAGAATCATAGTGAGATCAGTTTCTTCATCCTTAAACACATAAAATGCTTGCTAGTTTATATTTGCTAATCAACTTCCTTTCTTCATTAAATTACTTGTGTTAGGTTAGAAAGATGAAATAACTCCCCAAGGCAGGAAAATACTCGTAAGATACTATACAGGAGAAGCAAGAAAATAAGAGAAAAATATATCTGGGACTGGAGCAAGACAAACCAGTCACATTCCTGTCAACCTCTGGCTATAAGAGCCTGGGAAAATTGCAGCACTGTAGCTGGGTACCATTTTCCTTATAATGATGGCTGTAATAGCAAAAGAAAGAGAGGTTTTACAGGGAACTGGGAAATGAAATGAGGTGTAGGTGTAGATTGGTAAAATCAGCTCTGTGCATGAATTTTGAGAGTGGGTCAGTACTTGGCATGGCCATTCTTAAACCTTTTGACAGCTTTTCACACCTCTAATACCCCAGGAGCAGAGGGGTCTTTCATCTCCTGACTTGTCTGGCATCTCCTCAGAGACACTCTCCAGGGGAAGAATACAAGGGCTGGAGATGCACTATCAGAATAATTTAAGCCTTTGTGAATTTTAAGTAATGGGTGTTATTTTCTGTAAGTTAGTGTAATTTATCTCAGCTGATGTCAAGGGAGTTATCCTGGTGAAAAGGGGTAAGATGCTGAGTTCTGTGTTTTATTCTGAGGGCTGACATTGCTCATTTGTTCTCTCTAGACATTTGAATTCCCAACACATCTACTAAGAATCTCTAGATTTTGAGTTGTTTTCTTCTTCTTTTTCTTTGATCTTTGGAAAGATGGATAACATTTTTGCTTGTCTGACTGGACCATCTGCTGATATTGCAGGAGGACACGTGTTGGTATTAATAAACTATATATTCATGTAATAATTTTGCTTGGGAACCCAGCTGAATTTGTTTAGCCTGTTCTCAGTATGATGCTGTCAGCCACTGATATTTGGAGGGGAAAGCCATAAATACTTCTCTGAGTCTGGCTAATGAATTTTTTAAAATTTTTTTTTATTTCAATCAGAACGACTGCCATGGTTTAGCCTGGGAAATAGCAACTTGCAAAAGTGCACTCAAGAGGGATGTAGGAGATTTAAACAATGCCAGATGTGAATGCCTGGTTTTAGCCAATGAACTGCCAGGCACCTCCCAACCTCAGTAACAATCTTCAGGACAACAAAGCCCACAGGATGAAGGAAAAATTACATTGTGCATTTCTGAGAGACACACATATTCAAACCAATGTCTGTGCCCCATTCTTTGATGCAAATCTGAAGAGTTCTTGCTTTTTTCTCTTAAAATCTTCTGTCCCTCTAGATCCAAGGCCAGCTCAAGTCTCTCCAAAAAATAATTAAAACCATAAATCATTTTGGAGTCAAAACAAAAATGGCAGGGAAAAAAGAGGTGAAACTGTATCTCCAGCTATTTTTAATTCTGGAGAACTGAGAAACAATGGGATAAAATATGGCAAAACTTTTCATCACCCAGGCTCAGCTTCACTGAGACTCATTATGGCTTTTGGGTTGTGCACCTGTATAACCAAATTCCTATAAATAAAGCAACTGTGACATCTGTGTGTCCTGTATCTTTCCCAATTTGACAGCCACTTGACATCAGCTTGATTCCTATGGTACCAAAATGTGCTCTCACTGAATTTTGCAAGCTGTACCTGACATCACTTTCCCAGGAAAGAGGTATTTGCAACTTGTTTCCCTCCCACCATCACCATCAGGATAAAAGGACCAAAGCCAGTTGGTAGCAAGGCATGTTGTTCTACAGGCACACCTGGCCTCATCCTGAGCCACAGTGGTCTCTAGGGAAGCAAGAAACTGCACTGACTTTCAGGCATCTTCTTAACATCCCATTTCTTTGTCCCTTTACCCTGTATCATCACAAGCTTCAAAAGCCCCCATGCTTCTACCTCCTAAGTGTTCTTTTATTTCTGCTGTGTGCAGTCAAGTTAAATGCCAAAATAAAAGCAGGGAACAGTAACTACAGAGGTGATACAACAGCATGAAGCCAGTTTAGTCATTCTTATCTCATTGTGATCAAAATCATAGCCCTGTATCTGTTTGCAACAATGCCATAAGACATGAAAAAAAACAGGACTAACTCTGCCAATAAATTTTCAGACAATTTCATGTTAAGGATAAGGCAACTCGATTTACAGAAGTAAATCTTTTTGGTTATGTTGGTATTTTGAGTGCAAAGCTATAAACCAAAACATATTAAGAAAGAGTTACTGCTGTATAATTAATATTCCAAAGAAGAAAAATATTTATGCTAAGGGATGACGTTAACTGCATTCCCACTTGAATATGTTATGGTACAATATTTAATTACATGCTTGCATTTCTCAAACATCTATTACAACCTATCTTCTGTAAGACATGATGCATGTGTATTATTGGGCTGAACAACATGATAATACATCAAAAGAAATTGCAAGAATTGTATTCTAGTTATCTCAACAGAATGTCAATTCCCTTCCACCTCAGACTTGCACCCAAACTGATGAACCATGGCAGTCCTCCCTCCCACACAGGCCAGCTTGGAGCAGGAATGCCTTAACCTTAGGCATTGTATTTTCACAATACTACAAGCAACAGAAAAAAAGGAAAATAATGCAACTACAAAGCAACTTTCCCCAAGAGGACTTGCTACTGATACAGGTGTATCATTGCTGCAGTGAAGGCAGGGATTCACATGCCGCTTTCAAGTACACACAAGAATATCTCTGTACTGGATATATGCTTTCTCTTCACTCCTCATGTCATTCCAGAAACTTAAGCCGACTACACTTAATTCACTTGAGAATACATGCAACCTTCAGCTGAGCTTTCAGACATATCCAGGTTTAGTAAATTACAAATTCAGGCTGAATTTTCCTATGAAAGACTGTGAAGTAGCTCTGCAGGGCTATTTAACATTTATGTGAGCCCTCACACACAATTACATGTGTATATCAAAGTTTAGTGTCTACACCTGCAAGCCTAATATTTCACTTCAAAGAGGTGTTGGTACCTTTGATAGGGGCTTGACCCCAGCTGGCTACACTGCACTGCTCTGTCACTGTGGGCACTGCAGGGTGAGCCTCAGCAAGGTGACATGCCAGACTGGGAAAGCTGGAATTCTTACACCAAAAAAAAAAAATTGAAACTTAAATTTATGAGATAGAGAATGCCTTTGATGCACTTTCATTCTTTTATGCTAAATTTCACTCAAATCTGCAGGATTCATGTATGCTGTCTTCATCCTGCTACAATCTGACTTGATTTTGTCCACCATGAGGTTTCTGCTTATCTCAGGATCTGCAGCTCCTTACTCAGCACTGCTAAATTGGGAGAAGTTTGCTTCAGTTTGCCATGTCTCAATATAAGGTATGTAACAACACCAGGGACTAGGAGTGTTCAGGAACTGAAGAAAAGGAGGATAGGGAAAACTTCCAGGTCATTAAACTATTTGAGAGACAGTGGATTCCTAGTGAGGCAAAAAGAGAACCTGTTTGGATTTTTTCAATGGAAAAGTTTGTTATGAATAGGGACTGTTCCTTCTAAACAGGACTTACATGTATTTAAACCTTCCAGTCACAGCTGACAACACCCCAAGGTCACAGTTTGCCAAAAATGGTAGACAAAATGTCTGGAAATCTTCCACATGTGCAGCTGGCAAATTGACAGTTCATGTCTCATTCAACCCCCAGCAATGAATTCTTACTCTGACATCAACCAAAAGTAAAACAGAGTGTTGGTCCTTTCAAATGTGCTACCTTCCCAAACTCCTGTGCATACAAATACACATGCCTTTTGTAAAAAGAGTAATGGTATGGTTAATAATTCTACTACTTTCTCTTTCCTGCATTTAAATAAGTCTTATCTTTACCATTTGTCTGAAGAAGCCTTTACTGAACACTACCTTTTCAAGGATACACCTCTTGACCACAGTATTCAAAGCCTGGTCTTTTGTCTGCAAGAAGAATTTGGAAAAAAACCCAAAACTCACAACAAAAAACCTACCATATTGCTACTGTGACTTGGTACGCAGCAGGCAAAGCTGCATGCGAGAGAAGCCTCCTTTCGGAGTGCAAATCCAGTGGTTTCGTTTCCCAGTTTTTCTGTAATACCACAAACACTTCCAGCTCCACTCCTCCAACAGGTGCATGTTACCTACCTTCAGCTACATTTCAAAACACCACTTTTGGCAACCAAACTGAACATTCTCAGTAAAGGACAGAAATCATTTTTGAAGTAAGTCATTTCAAAATGATGACCAGCAATGGTTTTTCTGCAAGGAAAACAAAGGCCAGCTATTTGTGCTCGAGAACATCACTGGCCCTGGAGGATTAAACTAGGGCTCACAATACTCCCTTATGTACTGGAAAGGACAGCAGGTAGATGCTCCTAAGAGATTTAATTCTAATTCTACATAAGCCACTCACAGTCACAAAGACTTTGGCATAGACACAGATTCCAACTGTTCTATGTAACTAAACAAACCCAGAAAGACCATCCATTACTGGCAAGACTGGAAAAGAGAATGTGAAAACCACGGAGAAGGAAAGCAAGGATATCTCACACAGCCCTGAGTGGTGCCTTTGGGAGGAGGAAGAGACAAATCTCCCTCTTCCCCAGCAGAGGAACCACTGCTTTGAATTTCCCAGCACCAGCTACAATTTCACTGGATCACTATCACTTACACTGAAACAGTTTTAAGAGAGCTACATCAAAGGAACCTGTACACCAGTGCACAAGATTTATTTGCCCTCTGGGAGAAAGCCAGCATTGGTGGGTGAGCACAGGGAGTGCAGTGCTGGGAACTTCAAGGAATGTGGGACTTGAGGAAGAAAGTAATGTGTTGCTGTAAGCAGTGTTTAAATACTTAGGTCAGAAACATATTCTGTTCCACATTTGTCTGGCAAGTTTAATTTCCACTCTCCATGTCCTACTTCTGCGATGCTCAGGAAATCACTAAACTGAAAATAATTGGAAGCTGGAGAACTATTAAGGGGAACTATCACATATGCTTGCCCTGTTTTAGTCTTCCTGGAGCTATCACACTAGATGGATTTTTCTCCTGCTCCAGTACAGCTGTTCTTATTCTTTTTTCTTTCAAGAAAGGGTAGCATCCCATATGAACACAATTTAAGGTCAATATGTATTGGTGGAAGTGTATCAAGATTACATAGGTATGTGTGCACACAAGCTTCCAAAGCTGGATGGCTTCAAACTCTGCTCATACAGATGCAGCTCAGACCTACAGCTCCATACTGTGGTACATGCAATATTGATGGCGTTTTGTTACATTTCAAATTTTAAAGCTGTAATACAAAGCTTTTAAAGCATGCAGTTTACATGAGTGCTTTTATAATTGCAATTACCCTTTGCTTTGGAGTTCACTTATGCAGCAAAACAGCTTCTCAAAAAATGGCAATTTTGGGTGTTTTGGCTATTGCAGCATCATTTTGAAGTACTACATTAACCAAACACATTTAAAACAAGATTTAATCCAATTTAGAAAAAAATATGACTGGTGAATGAGTAGCAGCACAAAGACAGCTACTCTGCCTTTGCAGCACCAGCAGAGTCACAGATATTTAGGGGAGGAAAGAGGCAGGAAACACAAGGTTGAGAACAGGACTGAATTTTCAGCAGTTGCCTACAAATTGCTATGAAAAGAAATTGCAGCACTGGCAAGAGCAGTGTGTGGGAGACACCTGCAACACCCTCCAAATAATGCAGTCATCAGTAGGGAGTTCCAGAGCAAGTTCCAAAGCTCCATGAGGAAGCTCAGGTCACACAGAAGGTGGGAGAAGTTCGAGCTGTCCTGTGCTACTCAACTCAGGTGCAACAGTCCAGGTTTCAGGCACCTCTCTAAAAGTTTCTCTTTCAGATCTCACAAACCCTTTTGACTCTCCACACATCTTCAAAGATGGGAGGAAGTTTTCCAAGACTCCAGAAATCAAGCATTTCTTATTCCCTGTCACGTGGTTGATAATTAGAGGAGGGCTGGGGGAAAGGATTTGGGACAGGTTTTGTATTACAACAGACTTCCCATATTACAGCAAACTGCTCAGCAAACACTTGTGGGAGTTGCCAGAGAGTTTTGAGCTCAAAGCTGTGCTGATTAAATGTATTAGTAGGTTTTCTTACATTTAAAATCCCACTCCCATTTTGAATTACGCTTTGAAATTATTTTGTGACTTCCTATGGAGATCTCCCTTACTGAGGGAAAGCAAAGAGTCTCCTCATACAGAGTTCTGAATTCCAGTGCTTTTCATTGCAACACTGGCACAAAGTGGGAGGTTAGCAATTTCCTTGGCAAGAGACTTGTGTTGCCTTGCTTCATACTGCTTCTGGGTTAAATGGGAAACTTGGGTTTGGATATTCTTTTCTTTTTGTGAAATGGCTCATTTTTTGGGACTTGTATTTATAGAGCACTGGGGGTCATACTGCTACTATTTCTCCTCTGTGCAACACACTACTCAAAAGTCACTTGTAATAGAGCATATGACTGGGGAGAAAGGCAAAGAAGAAAGAGATAGTAATCTTTTTTATAAAAAAAGATTTTACACTTACCTGTATGTTTCAGTTCATAATGAAGAGAAGGAGAACAGAAGATCCAACAAGTGGAAGATCCATCCAGTGAAAACATGGAAGAGGAAAAAAATATGAAAAGGTACACCGTTAATTCAGAAAGGGAGGTTTATTTAACACAGACAGCTTGGTGCTGTAAGAGCAGAGGCCTGAGGATCTTGCCCACTGTCTCTCCACAAACTAGATCACATACACTGGATCTGAGAAGGTGTTGGGACACAGAGTTTATTTTATGGCTGAGGACACAATTTGGTGAAATGAGCTTAAATTGTGGAGTGTGGCAGTTTCTTTCTAACAGCACAACTAAAGCCTGGTCAAAGTATTTACTTTCCTGAATACAGTTCAGATCCGCAGTATCCTGAAGATGATGAGATTTTTGGCGTGTCTTTTTGTGTGTTTGAGTCATTTTAAGAAAAAAAAAAGGCAGAACAAAACACTTTGGCAGGAAAAAGCACTGTTTTTCATCCCTGAAGAGGGCCCTTACTTCCCTGTTTAAAGGTCTCTATGCTCAGAGAGAATTAACACTTATTTACCATCAGAGTGCTTTCAAGGATTCTCAAGTTCAGTGGATTTCTTCTCTTTCCACATGATGAATTTTAAAAAGACTGAACAAAACCAGGCAGACAGGACTGTCTTTTCTAGAAAATACTCCTTTCCCTCCCTTCATCCGCCCTCTCACCATAACTGAGGAAAAGGCTGAGATGAAAGCCTGCACCTTAACTAAGCCTCTGCCTGCAGGAGTGAGGCTGAGTTTCAGTTCCTGCACTGCGCACAAAGAGAAGCCATTAGAAGCCCGGGGGTTACAGGGAAAGGCACTGACAGGTTCCTTTTAATTAGACTGAAAACTAACTTGGTGAGAATGGCTTGTCTGTATCAATAGCTCTAATTGACTGTTCTGAAGACAGACAGAGCAAATAAAGCAGGGGGTAATTATTGTCTGTGACAATTTGATTGACAAGCTTGTCCCCTGGAGGAGAATCCAGAGAGCCTATTGTCTAGCAGAGCCCCCAAAATAAAGCATTCGCTTTCAGAGGGCTCCATTAAAAAGCCCAGTGGAGGCCTGGGAGATTTGGCATTCTGCTAATGGGCTAACACTCATTCCAGCCAGGGAGGCTCCAACACGGCTCAGGTGTGCTCACTGGGGACAGGGAACGAAGCTGAAGAGCAGAGGTGTGCTTCAGCCCTGGGCAGGAGAAGGAAAACGAGAACAGATGAGGAAGGTGCTGCCTCACTCTCCCTGCAATACACTCAACCATTACAGAGTGGCAGATTTTCAGTGCAGCTTTGTGGCCTGTCTTGAGAGAGCACTGCTTGAGTCAGCCAGAAATACAGAGGAAGCAATTGGAAGGGATGATGATGTCCAATCTAACATACCAAACAGGGAAGAGCTGCTACCCGTGCTTGTTTTCCAGACCACCAATCACAACCCCAATGAATGCAGCCCATGTTTTTAAACAGCACCTTTAGAAACTATCTCAGCAGAAGCTGAAAGCTTCCCAAAGCACTGTGCTACCTGCTGGGCATCTCACAGCAAAGCTGAGGGCCCCCCAAAAGACAAAGAGAAGTTGACAGGATAGAAACAGGAGGGAGAAAGCACCAATTAGAAACAAACCTGACAGGTAACATGGAGAGAACTAATACAGACACCTCAGTGCTGCCAGCTTGTTCACTCACTTGCAAATTTCTTTCACTTCTAAAGAAACATCATTAAGGAAAACTTTCTCTACCAAGTGCTGGCCACACTTGTTTTCTCCCTATGAAGACTGTCTGAATGGGTGTGTTTAGGGAACAACAGTGAAAATGAAAAGTCAGTATAACTGGAGGTACGACTTTAATTTTGAATTGTTTAACTATTTAACCAATTACTCGGTTTCTTATGGAAACTTGCAATTTCCCCCACGTTTTATTTTTAGTGTCAAGACAATTTCATTAGAAATTCCAAACCACTTTGCTAAGAATATTCCTGTCCTCCACATCAGTGAAAAAAAAAAAAATTATTTGGGCAGTTTTATTCAAGAATGACCCTTCAAACCACCAGGTTGTCCTTTCACCCAATATCACAGAGCACAGGAAAGTCCCAAGATGGAGTAGCAGTCTGCTGCCAGGAGCAGTGCTAGGGGCCCTCAGGCACATGGTATGGGGCCAAATCTCACTCAAGAGGAACAAAAGATATTCATCAGTTCCAGCCTGTCACTGTGTGTGACAGCAGCAGCCAGCCTACAAACAGTGCTTGGTGCAGGCAGGTACGACATACTTAGAGAGTGAGAGGCAGCGTCTTTGAGAGCTTATAATTTAAATGCCTGAGACAAAGGATGAATGGAAAACTGAGCGACAGGGGCTGCCCAAGGGCTCAAAAGCAGGCCAGCGGCAAAACTTGTGCAACCTCCTAGATGTCCTGACCTCGGGCTCAGGGTCTAACCACCGAGGGGTAAGCAGCCCATCAAGTAAGTGTCACACGCCAGGTACCTTCCATTCTCTGAAGGGGAAATACAGCTGTGCTGGCTTCACTTTTCCCTTGCACAGAGGCACACTGTGAGCGGCAGCACTCCTGACTCCTGCGGACTGCACTTCACTGGCACTTTGGAGCTTCCCTCTTTCAGGAGCAGGCACAGCTGGGAGCAGCTTGTCTCTGGGAAAGGCAGTGACCTCTTACTGCCGGCTCTGTGCTCCTACTCCGTCCCCATCAGGCCGTGGACAGGCGCCTGCCTCCCTTGGCTGGCACGAGGCAGGGCCAGTGCACAGCTCAGGCTCCGCAAGAGTTCAGCTGTGGGGGCTGTGTCCTCTGCCTTACATACAAACAAGGCTCATTTAATGCCAGACAGACTGCCTCCTGACTGTCTTTAGAAGAAGTGCCACAGGTCAGCAGGCCCCAGACTGTGTTCCAGCCTCCCAGGTGGTGGTCCCAGTAGAGTTAAGAATTACTGAGTCATGAACACAGGTCAGTTTATAAAGTTCAATCTTCTGTTCTGCCTGGAAGGTCAAAGACATTACTTCAAAAACTGAAGCTGGGCTTAGAGGTCATTGCCCAAGCACAAATTGCAACAGCACAACCACATAAACCACAAAAATCTCAAAAGACATTGCTAGAGAAGTCAAAGGGTACGAGAACATTGCAGCCCAGACCTTGAGAAACACGGAAACCCTGAGGCATCCTAGGTCTTGGCTGTGGAGAGTATCCCTGATCTGCAGAGCATAGGCTGAACTCAAATAAGACTTAAACTTTGAGCTACACAAAATATTTTAAGTCAAAGAATCATCAAATGGTTTGGGTTGGAAGGGACCTGAAAGATGATCTTACTCCACCCCCCTGCCTTGGGCAGGGACACCTTCCACTGTCCCAGGGTGCTCCAAGCCCCATCCAACCTGGCCTTGGACACTTCCAGGGACCCAGGGGCAGCCACAGATTCTCTGGGCACCCTGTGCCAGGGCCTCATCACCCTCACAGAGAACAATTTCTTCCCAATATCCCATCTAACCCTGCCCTCTGTAAGTTTAAAGCCATTCCCCCTTATCCTGTCACTCCAGACCCTTGTTCAAAGTCCCTCTCCAGCTCTTTTGGAGCTCCTTTAGGCACTGGAAGGGGCTCTAAGGTCTCCCTGCAGCCTTCTTTTCTCCAGGCTGAAAACCCCCATCTTCATCAGAGAGGTGAATGACCAAATTAATGTAGAAGTTTAGTTTTTGCTTATACCAAACCAATTTCCTTTTCTGGGTCTTAGACCTTTCCCCCATATACATAGGAAAAAAAGAAAAACCTTTTAATTTTTTTGGCTGAAACTCTTTGTGACGTGCAGCCCATTTGAAAGTGATTCCCCCCACCTTAATCACATTTCTTGGCCGATTTACTGTTCACTGACTATTTTGCTGCCATCTGCCTATGAACAACTTGAATGTAAAAGCTCACTCTATGGCAGATACCAAAGTGAAAATACGCACCTCAAAACAAATCACAGGCTGGAATTCTACAGGAAAAAGGTTTAAGAAGCAACACAACTGAATAATTCAATGAAGAGAAAAATCCAGCAGGTACTGTGACAAAAGGCTTACAACATGCACATAGGACTTAGTGACCACTACCATGAAAACATAAGCCACGTTTAAATTAGGCTCACAGCAGCAGTTTAAAAACATAGCCAGGTCATTTTAGCCTGGATCAGATGGGCCAGGATACGACATGATCAGGACTAACGCCAAAGCAAAATGAGTTTTTAAGCTTAACATACAGACAGACGTCCCAGACTGACAGTAAAGCCTCTTCTGACTTCCTCCTACCATCCAGATCAAGCAATATGATCCAGCCCCCTTCCAAACTGCACTTTTGAAAAGACAATAATGTAAGTCCTCTCTGAAACCCCTCCTGCTGAAAGATCCTTTGGTGTTGGCTGGGAATTGTTTCGTAAGAGGCTGGTTTCAGGCACTCAGGTGTAAGCAGCTGGCACCCTGAGCTACCATTTATGCCAGGCAGGACTTTGAGGCCAGTGGTTTTCCCTTCACAGAGTGCCACCCATCACTCAAGGTAAACACTCTCATCGAATCTGTAGTTCCAGAAGCATCCTGCATTTCAGTGTGTTACTCAATATGCTAACTAGCCCAGCATCCACAAGGCAACAGATGGCCCTGAGATATTTCTGTGTCCCCAACCTTGCTTCTGGTAAATGTCTGCAGTTTGATGTGATGGAGGAACATTTTAGCTGATAAAATGGACAGAAGCAGCTGCTTCTGGAGCCACGAGCCTTGGGTTTGTCTATAGTTGGAGATAAAGAGCCAGGTTCTGAACGAAAAGGACTCCCATCCCCTAGAAGGGGCACAACATACATCTAATGCATTCCCTGCAAGGGATACCAGCATCTGGGCTGGAAGGCAGTGAATATGGATCAAAAAGCTGCTTTGAAATGGTGGATAAGCCTGTTGCAGTTTTTCCGTGGTGTCGGGGGACGGATGAGCCTCCTGCTCTGGAGAAACGAAGAGATATTTTCCAGAGCTGACCAGGCAAAATTTATCTATCAAAGAAAGCAAGTGAGCAGTGGAACTTACAAAGGCTGATTTCCCAGGGCTTGGGGTTTGATTATCCCATGTCTAACAAAAGTGGGAGCTCTACTCAGAGCTTCTCTAGAAGCAGAGGCATGTGTCCCGTATGGGTTCATTAATGTCTAATAATGCAGCTGAGCTTACCCCTAAACCTCCCCTGAAGCAGGGAATTAATTTGTGTGTGTCTCTTTGCTTTGCCTGGCCACCTATTTTCACTGAACTTTCCAGCTGAAATTGCCTAGTGAATTCAGAAGCTTTTACAAGAGGAGTGACAAGCATGAAATTAGATGATACAACCATATACATCTCATTCCCTTCAGAAACCAGGTTAGAAGTCATTTAGGACATTTTTCAGCACAGAACTCTTAATGGCTGACCATTTCAGAATGAAGGTTTTTATTATGTTTTTCTATACTGTTATGCAAAATAGGAATAACTAAGGGATCAGGGATTGAAATGGGGTGCATGCAGCAGACACCTGAGCCTGTGGGTGACCCAGGCACAAAGCATTTCAAGTATGAAGATCACGCTAATTGGACCCACGCTGCCACGAGCAAAGCAAGCCCTGGCAGCTCTTCCCCCTGCCACCAAAGCCACCAGGAAATTCTTGCTTCCTTAGCTGTTTCTAAAAGGACACTACTAATGACTACTGCTAATTTGTATTGTAAACACCCTCTCCCAGATCTAGCAAAGTCTACATGACTCTGCTCCTAACTGGGACCCAATTATTCCTCCAGGTCTTGTGCTATACTGCAGGTTTCCAAGTATGGCACAAGGACTGACCCTACAAATAAAGAGTCACCAGTGTCTTGCATGTGCTTCATGCTTTGAATCCATTTGTGTTTTTTAGCTGCTGGCACCATTAGGGGAGATGCTGTTCTCTATTAAAACCAGCCCATTGCTTCTCTAGGCTTAATTAGAAGCAGGGCTGTACATTCTGGCACCAGCAGTATTTTCTTTTCAATTAATGGACTTAACAGGCAGCAGATGCCAGTGTCTTCCTTTCTCCCCTCTCCAGCAAGCATCCCACCCCTATTTTAAAATCATTGACAATGATTTTAAAGAGACAGCTAATTCAGATACTGCTTCTCAAACTGAGAATAGTTGTAAAAACCCCCGAATAAATCCATTTACATTTCAATGTTGAGACAGCCCATAGTAATCTTCCATCTTCTCTATTTTAAAGCAGATGAGAAATGCTGAGCAAAAAGGAGAATGGTGAATTAAATAACAGTGCAAACTATGATAGTCTAGGACTAACCTTCTTGTGTGACTTTCATTAAGTCCAACGGTAAGGCCGCAAAAAGACTGCAGTTAATTTTTCTTGATAAAAGCATTCACACACTTCAACTTTCTTGCATTATTTCATTGACCATAAGTTGCAAAGAACATGCAGTTACTCCTCCTATTGGAAACTGTAAATTTCTAATTAAATATTGTGTTGATTTTTTATTACATAGTAACAAGTCATAGCCTTTACCCCAGTAAGATTATTGCCTGTGTTTTAACACTGTTGCCTGCTTTCATTAACCTCTGCAGACCTTCCTCTCTTTAAAAGACTACTCCTCTTCGGCTGGAATTTGCCAGACTCCTCTACTCCAGATACTTTGGTCAGGGATTCAACAGAAATACAGCACAATGACATAAATCTTGCTTGCCTGGAAACTTAGTTAAAAACAGTGCTGGAGGAATCACTTACAGCTCAGGATGACAACACTCTGTCCAGCCATGGGGGACTACAAGCAGGCTTCAGATACATCTGATAACAATGCTGCCTTTTTGGCAGGCCTGGGCAGGAGGGTATTCCAGAGGCATGGATGAATCACATGTGAAATCCTGCCTAAAGTCTATCAGATAAAACTGCCTTTTAAACCTCACAGGCTAATAGCTGTGAGATTAAAGGATGTTTTCATAAAACAGTCTGATAGCTGTCCTACTCCTGTTTTGCTCCTTACCCTGCAAGTAAGATAAGGAGAAAAACCTTTTCCCCTCCCCTTGTAAGGAAGGAGGAATATAATGCCATAGCACAGAAGCACTGAATTGGACTGCAGTGCCCTAAATCAGGGCTTCCATTTTCCAACAGTGGGCCACCACTACTTCACAAAGCAATCCTGAAACACAACCATATTTAATGCTTGAGAACATCTGTCTGTCCCAAGTGCCATGATAAATTTTGTGATGTGGAGATCCTTCTTTTACTGAGACTGCTGAGCACTCACCTCTGCACTGGTACCCATCCACCGCTCTCCGACTGCGACTCCCAGTCACTGTCCCCTAGTCTGCTGTACCCAGCAATAAATGGCAACATATGGCAATATCTGACAGGTTAGCCTACCTTGTCCAGTGTCCTGAACATCTAAAACCTACAAAACCTCACAAATTTTATTTCTGAGCACTGTAGTACAAAAGGTCCAGTGTCCCCCTTTTCATGTCTTACAACCCAGGCCAGTGCTGGTGTTCATTTCACGGCACAGAGCCAGGAGAGAATAGTTTGCTTTCCTTTAGTCTAACAAAACTAACCTGCCTTTCCATTAAGCAGCTGGATCAGTTAATGTTTAAGAGAAACTATCCTTAATTAATTTGATAAGATTAAATTTAATTTAGAAAAAGCATGGAAGCTGCCCAAGGGAAAAATCTCCCTCCCCACACTATAAAACAAGCTGGTTCCAATTCCATATTCTTTTTCATGGAAACTGTGAACGTGAAAGATAGGATGATTCATAGCATTAAAAAAGGGAAATAACATAATTGTTGCTGACATCAAAATTACTACTCTTATTCCAGGAAAGCAGGGAACAACTGGGACAAAGAATAACCAAAGAGAAGGGCAGGGGGAAGGCAAATGGGGGAGTTTTTCTTATGGTAGGTCCACTTTTTGGAAACTGAAAGGAATCTGAGACAGTTTCCTAATCTGAAAGTGTTGTTTACATCAGAACTATGCCCTTCTAATGCTTTCTTATTTCTACATTTATTTTTTTACTGAAAAGAAAACAAAGTGTGTAATTACATTCCCTGTATGAGCAAACCAAAACAAATATATAAAAGAGCATTTCTCACAGAGAGAGAGAGAGAAAGGGTCCAGAACTGTCCCACCTAAGTTTTAGACATATACCTGAGATGACTGACTTGGAAATTTGCTGGATACCCGAAATCTGAAGCACGTTCTGGGAGGCATCATTCCAGTTCTGTGGGCTATGCTCACAGCCTGCACAGTGAACACCTCTCACCAAGGACAGCCAGGACAAAGCTCTCCAGTTAACTTGGATGGACCTCAGCTCACTGCACAGACAGAACAATGCTGTCCCTGACCACGATGGTGACTGCAAGGACTTGCTTTTGGTTCTCTCACCCAGCACTCAACTACTCCAACTATTTTCCTACCACTTGTATGACAGAAGCCCAACTATATCAGTTCTGCCTGCTGTGACAATATTAGAAAAGTCTTTAAGCATGATTAATGCTGATAGAAACAGAGAATGTTCGATTTGCCTGTTTTAATGATCCCTTTACACGCCTCATTCTTCCAAGCTTTATGAAACTCCTCTTCCACATTGGAAGACTAAGAAACAAATGGTATTTGTAATAAGCTTCCTGACCAGCACACCAGGAATCAAATGAGGCAATTTAACTGAAAGAGCCTACTTTGAAGGAGACAGTAAAAGCTACCATGTAAAAGATTTAAGAGAACTGAGGAAGAAGAGGAACTGCTTTGACACCAGGCTGGAGAAGATGGATTCTGTCCAGGAAACCACACTACGTCAGCTTATGGTAAGTGTGGCTCAGGCATCCTAACTCAAGGATTTTTATCTGATGCAATCAATTTTGCATATGCTAGTTTGATTCAGGAAATGCAACTCTGTCTAGATGAGATTTACTGATATTTTTACTGATATTTTTCCTGACATCCCCTAACAGCTCCTGTTTCAGAGCTGTCTGATGTGCACAGGTGCTACAAGAGCTACTGTTACTTACAGCCCAGTCTCAAAGCCAAAGGCTTTAAATAAAGTCCCCTCCAAGACCTCATCTGCCAGAAGCATGAGAGAAAGGTCTTGAGAAAAAGCCCTTTGGCAAAAATCCACTTCACCAGGCCAAGGTGACTTCTGTGTGAGTGAGATGAAAAAATAGCGTTCACTAGAGCATTTCTGGTTTTGTTTGACATGGACCCTACCTTGACCATCACTGTAACCACAGACTGGGAATAGCTCAGCAGTTCTCTCCAGCCTCTGTTTTTCCCAGAGCGGCTGAGTTTCATGGCAAGCAGCCTTTCTCCTACCATTCTGTCTCTACTACAGGCAAGCAAGCAGGGATGGACACAGATCCTACGTTTTCTGGAGGGGGAGGATATAAAATAACACTGATGAGAAAGGACAAAGGGGTACCACAACAATGCAACCATCTGGTGAAACAGCAGACAGATGAAAGCACATGTTAATTTGGGTAGAATTATGGTCTTTTCATTTATTAAAAAAGTCACTCCAGCTCCCTTGGATTATTGTGAGTGAAAGATGAGGGCAAAACTCATATATTTCTCCCCCTACTCACTAAATAAAGTAAAAATGCAGAGATCTAGCTGAGAACCAGGCAAGCCCCCCCGCAGCACCAGTCAGAGGCTGTAAAAGGAGCCTGCACAGAAAGGGGCTCATTACACACCTGTTAATTCTGGGTATTGTGCACTGAGCAGTTTCTGGTTTTTACAGGCTGTCCACTTTGCTGTTTACACAGGTGTTTATGCACCAGGGAAACAGGTTTTAAGATGGGAAAACAGGTACAAACCCATAAACACTAACAAACAGAAGGTGTACCAGAGATTTGAGACAGATCTGTTCCAAGTGGCTGTTGTTCCTTTAAAATATTGGTGGGAAGGATAAGGAGATTTGGGATTTGAGCAAAGTTAAACTGTCCTGCTCTGAGCTAATAACAAACTTCCTATTATAGTTCTCATCTCAGTGACAATAAGTCAACTCAATTTCTTAGCTTAAACAGCACTTTATGGGACCCAGTGCTTTTATGCCCTTCAAACATAGGAACTAAAAGAAAATGAATGTATGCAGTGAAATATAGGGCTGCTTCAATATGATATGTTTTTATATATATACAAACACACATATATATATATACTTCAGAGATCCTAAATATTCACTGTTTGTTCCTAGGAATAACTAAATTTGAAAATAAGAAAAGACACATTACAAATGGCTGCTAATTGTGCCATCATTTTATCAAATGCTAAACATTCCTGCCTGTGATACTGCCTCTTCTTTGCCATAGATCTAGCAGCAGGGAGCTCTACTAATATTACAAAAACACAGCCCAAGTGAATTTCTGAGATGGGAACACACTATACATCCTCTTGCCACACCAGGGAAATGCATTTGGCAGCTGACTCCTACAGCTTACCATTAAAAGAAAGGCCAAACATCTGACAGCAGGCAGGAGAGCTCTTCCTGGAGTGAGCAATTTCTTTCCCCTGTTCATGATCCCAGAATTACATTGCTCTCATTGAGTCCATTCATCAACTTAAAATGAGCACCTCACTGCAGTTCCCAGCGTATGAAGAGTGGCTCAATTTCAACTAGTTCCTCTGGAAACGCTCAGAAAACACACGCCAAAGAAACCTTTCAGACGTTTCCCAAGCAGACTTGGTGAGTCTGTTCTTAACACTCCCCCTTCTGTAGCAGAAAAGGTAATTCTTCATTCCCACTGGCTGATTTAAACACATTTAAACACGAGTATTTAAAGAGCTACTGAATCATCATGAAAATCTCAGGAAACATAATCTCTACAATGTACAGATAAGAGAGTGTGCTTTGATATTTCAGCTGATTAAATAACTGTCATCAAAAGCTTGTCCTGCTTTCCCATGCAGATCAGTCAGGACAACAAAAGGTATCATCTGTCTGTGAAACTGTTATACCCCTAGACTTTCATCACTGCTGCTATTTCAATTGTCTTCCAGTTGCCTGAAAAAAGGCATTTGAGTGAATGCAGACTAATCTAATATGTCATCTGTCTGCTTCTCAGTTGTAAAAAAAATTCACTGCAACATTAGCTTAGAAGTTGAGTGACCAAGGCTGCAGTGCGGCTGTTTATTGTGCCCTGACCAAAGAGCAGGAACAGAGAACATGCTCCAGCCTCCTCACAAACACCAGTTCATCTAATTCTCAGAAAAGAGGTAACATTTAACTGCTTAGAATATAGGAAATGGGTGATGAAAAAAAACCCAAACCAAGCCAGAACCCCTCTGGACTAGGTCTTCAAAATAAGACAGTAGCCAAAAGGACTTGTACAGTTCTAAAAGAGGAAATATTGTTTTCCTAACTAAATCTAAGTGTGGCCTTAATATACTCTGCTTCTGATCATCTTCTTTGTCTTTTCCTTCACATATAAAATGGACCTTTGCCCTAAGATAAGTATGTCAATTTATGTGAAGTTCATTATCTCATGTTTTATACAGTCATGGCTTTCATATAGAACTCAAACATGCATTTGATTATTAACTTATTATTATAGCCGACATTAGTTACTCTGAGAAAAATAAGTAACAAAAGCTAATATAACAAAGCTTATGATTTTGAAAAGTTTCTATTTCTGGAAAACATGAAGCAAAAAACCCCAAAAGAAAGCAGCAGAGCACTGAAGCAGTGTGCTTTAGCATATCTCTCTACTTAGAAACTGAAGATCTGCATTTTCAAAAGAAAAGGGCATATTAGCAAGTTTCTCCCAGACTTTTAAAATACAGCATCCATCTTGCCTCTCCAGTAATGCAAATGCACCTCTCAAAGGGCATGAAAGAAATACAGATGCACTTCTCAGCACAGCCCTTGTAGCTGTGTTTTCATGTTGTAACAGAGAGCACCCCAAGGCAGGTTAGCAGTGCACCTGGCTGAAGTCTGTTGGGAATGTAAGGCTTGGACTTTTAAGTTCAAAGCTAGGCCAGGCAGCTGCTGGCTTTGTTCCTTCTGCAAGCTTTGTAGCAATTCCTTCTAAGATGCCATCAGGAGTGATACATGCTCTGGCCATGACTGGAGCATCATCCTGGATTAAAAACGAGCTTACCACTCTGGGTAACCATCCTGAGTCGTTCATGTTCTTCCACAATTGGACAGACAGAGTAGTGCAGAATGTAAGGTGTGAAAATTGTCACCCCATCAAGTTAAGTGGGTGCTTGTTTTGGCAGGACAGATCAAACAGGCTATGGTCAAAAAAAAGGAAAATGGCTCTGAATTTTTCATCAGTAACTGGGCTTTCACAGTTTAACAGTTAGCCAGCAAAAGGCTTTTGGGAAAAATACTCCCAAACCCGTGGAATACAAGGTTACATGTTAAACAGGCTAAATGAGTTTATATTGTGTCTCTCCCATGACAAATCTGTCCCTACAGTATTACTTGGATCACTTGGGCTTTATGCATCCAGTAGGAGAACTACTAAGAAATTAATCGATTTCATTCTCAGGCTGTTTCACTTCCTTCCTCCTCCTATCCTCTCAAGCTTACATCTTCCTTCATTTCCTGTTCTAGCTCTATAAATCACTCTCCTCCTCGTGTATCTCATGTTTGCCTTGAAACTGCATTCCTCTCAGCCACTAATTTTTAAATTAGCAAGTAAAACAAAAGGATTTCTCTGGCAAGAGTTACTCTGTGTAAGCTCTGGCTGTTGACTGCTTGTGGTTGTTCTGCTCATTTAGGACCAAAGTGCTGGCAGTACGAGCACCACATTCAGCTCTACGTGTTCCTTCCCTCAAAAACAGAGCAGTGTTGTCTTCCAGGTTCCTCAAGCCAAGTCAAACCAAAAAATACAGCCTTTGTGTGACTAACTGAAGCCAAACCTGTGGAGGTCCAGCAACCTGCACAAAGAAATTCTTCTACAACATGCCCCACCATGCAGGCGGAATAGTCTTTCGATTGTTGAATAAAATAGCTGAATTTTAGTCCATTATGGGATAGATACTTCTTACATGAAGAAACATTTGAGCTCTGTGGCAACCTGAAAAGTGTGACTAGTTTAGCAGAGAGGAAATTCTTTGCAGAAGGTACAGCTAATTAAATTAACAAAAGATATTCCAAGATGGAGACCTACAGAAGGCAAGCAGGCAGCAGCTCTTGTTCCAGGTATATTCAAACTCCACTCCCCCACCCCCAGTGCTCACAGCTTAGGATGTGTTCTCTGACTGGGACAGATACATGCGTGGGAGAAAAGCTCTCCTGCAAAAGATTTGGCATTGCCCCTGAAACACGAATTGGTCTGACAGTGAAGATGACTACAGGAGCTGATTTCTCACCCTTCCCCTTTAAGGATATCCCTTGAGCAAGCAGGGAAACACAAATGGTACTTGATAGGCATAACTGCTGCCAAAACTGTTCTTTGGAGCACTCAGAAATGCATACATATGCTTTATTAGCCACCCACACAAGGACAAAGCAGACAAACTGAAGTTCATTCGGTTTTCATTTTAAGCCTTGGATTTCAAGCACTCTTCTTCAGGTTGGTCCTACTGACCTTGACACTTCTATATTCACGATGGAGTTTACATGGAGTCCAAAGATAAAATTCTCTCTTTGGTTTCCTGTGTCCTGTTCCTGTGAAACTGGTGAGTACAGGGTATCTCTGTAATAGTCTTAACAAACAAACTGTATGACAGATTTTAGACAGTAAGCAAATATAAATGCCTATATTGTTATCTGCTTCTATTTTACAGCTGCAAGTCATACATATTCTTTGGGCTTAAACCCACTGTATTCTACTTTAAACAGTATTAGTTGTATGGCAGATAAATAAACACAAGAAGAGACAATTTATCTACATTTTCAATGAAAGTTCATGGAGTCCCTGCTATGAGGCCATTAAAATAACACAGAACTACAAATGAGAAGATCCTGTCCTCAAGTAAGCAATGAAAAGCATAAACAGAAGAGAAAAAAACCTCAAGTGATCTTTCCACAGCACAGAAATGATACTGGGCTCAGCCGCTGTTTCTCAGTGACACAACTCCCATGGGGTTCAATAGCACTCTGCCCGGCATTTGAGGATCTGGGAGGTGAGGGGGAATACAGCAGTGTACATTTACTTTCAACCAACCAACACAGAAAGCCTCCCAACTGAAAAATTAAACAGGGAGCTTCAGGAAAAGAGCTGGCTAAACAAAATTCCCCAAGCCCTGACATCTCAAAAACACATTACTAGGAGACGAGCACTGAAATGCCCACAAGGAGCTGTGTGACTCCTGACTTATGCTGTGATGGATTAGCCTTCCAGAAACGAGATCTGGACAACATGATGGGCAGCACTGTGCTCAGTCTGCACAGAGTGCACACAACTAAAATTGATAGCAATGAAAACTGAAAGTGCTACTCTGGCTAAGACAGTCCTCTAGACGATTACTGATGACATCTTATCATCTACAAACCCAAAGCATCTCGAGAAGACCGATGAGAAAGACAAAATTGATTTTAGTGAAGACCTGCAATCTATATAAACAAATGCTGTCAACAATACAATGTCAAATTTCCTCCCCAAAAGGGCTGTCCCAGCTGGGGCACAGCTGCCTGGGGCAGTGGCAGAGTCACCATCCCTGGAGGGATTTAAAAGCCGTGTGGATGTGGCACTTGGGGACACAGTTTAGGGGTGGCCTCGGCAGTGCTGGGTTAATGGCTGGACTCGATGATCTTAGCAATCTTTTCCAACCTAATGATTCTGTGATTCTATAGCAACAAATCTGCCTTTTCATGTACAATCACACAGCTCAGGGAAAAGTATGTGAAATGTCACAGCAACAACTGAAATTAAGAAGAGGTTACCACACCCAAACTCTCTCTGTTCTCTATTGCACAGGTGGGGTAAAAGGAATCAGTTTTGTGTGTGGAGTTATTACAGAATTTATGTGCTGAAAAGGTTTTTTTGAAGGAAGGATTTATTTCAATTAATAAAAGACACAAAGAGTAATAATTCATTTACTGTCTCAGAATATTAGGACAGAGGAGGGATTTGACTAATTAAGCAGTACTACTTCTACAAAGAAGAGAAATCCAGTTGTCTGGACAGGCATCTTCTCTGAACTTTCTCATGAAATGACCTACCCCATACAATCACAGGTCAGTAAATGTACGACACCTCCACAGACATGACCATAATTCATCAAAACAGTATTTTTACCAAATTTTGTACCTGGTACAGGGAATTTTCTCAGTGTGCAAGAGCAGAACCTGGCCCATCTCATTTGACTGAGCTGGGACTGACTGCTCAAGTGCAAAAGTTCCAGGATACCTTTACTAAGGCCCACAGCAGACCTGCCCCACCAGGAGCTGGTGAAATCCAATAAAGAACAAGTGATGAGAGTCCCTTCATATATCCTTTGAAAGAGGACAATCCAAGTTCCTGCAAGCAATCCTCTGTGGCTCCCAAAGAAGACAAGCGTGTGTTTTCACTCTAACAATCTACCCATATCCTCTGTGTGCCCAGTAGAGTTCTAAGGCTCAGCTCTGCTTCTCCTCCTTACATGAGGAAAGCAATCCAGAATCGGTGTGAGATGAGAATCTGTATGTTTAAACTGCCCAAAGGTTATCACAGATATTTGGAAGAATGGGCCAGATTCTAACCATATGTCACACTATAGAGAAGCACTTTTCTTTTTTAAAGAAATGCACAGTCTTGAGATAGTAGCTGCTACTGATCCCTGACTGGGTTGCCACACAAAACCATCATGTGCAGGAAGATGGAATAGTTCACTTGGTATTTAATAGTATCAGATCAGTAGGTATATAAATTAAGAAACTACCTGCAGCCAAAATCTGATTCTCTACACGTAAGAAATCCCCTGTAAATGCACTGAGATGTCAACACAAATAGTGACTGCATAAAAGTAGCCAAATTACTACTAAATATGCTTCCTGACAGCATGGAAAAAAGGAAGAAATTCCAGGCCAGAGCTCATCTCCTTGGTTTAAAAGGAGTCAGTAGCTGCCAAGGACTCTGCCTGCGTTGCCCTGTCAAGGATTTTTCACCGCTTCTGAGAGCCATGGGTGGGATCTTGCTGCCAAGTTCAGTACCCAGAGACCAGTAAAAGCTTGGAGGAAAGGGCTGCTGGTCTTTGGGACATATTTACACAGTGACTTACAGAAAGGATTTTTGGTCCACAGGCTCTTTAGGAAACATCTACTGAAGTAAGGTCATAGGTTTACCACTAGTGTGCCTCAGCAGGTGATACAGGGCACACATTACATGGAAATCCTCAAGACTATAGCCCTAAACTACAATGTTCATATGGAATTATTTTTCCTTAATGTTTTTACTGCAGGGAAAAAAAAAAAATTGCACAAACAGTAGCATATTTCAGGCCTGAACTTAAAAAGACCTTTTTCTCTAGCTATCTAGAGGTACTCTAGGGGTATTCCTTCAAACAAAGATGAGCAGACTAATCCAACTCTGAAACTTCCTCTCATTAGCCACTGTGATTTCCTATTTTCATGAGTAATGTATTTCCCACGAAGAGGAGACTGTTTCCTCAGAGCAATGCTATTAACAGACATCCTTTTGCCTGGTTTTTGTTTGCATGGGTGCTTTCATTTTATTTTTTTTGCCATCCTTAACAGTAGCAAAGCTCATTTCAAAGCATTAGCGTCTTCACAGCACAAAACTGACAGATGTTTTTTTATATTAGAAATAAACCTCAATGATATTCCCGTGCTGCCTTCAATGAGTTTTGGCTTTTATTTTCCATAGCAGGGGAAAGAACACAGTTGAGGTGCAGGTTTAGAGGATTCAGGACAGTTGTTTATCTTCTGCAGTCTCTACAAGGTTCATCTGACTGCCCCTGAGCTGGGACTACAGTGAATGCAGAGCATCAGCAAGTAACTGAAAAAGGAGCTGGACAGACACGTGTCACATGAAGGGACATCCAAAGTGACTTGACAGTGACGAACACCTGCTTGCTCTGAAAACTGAGCAAAACCAAGGCAAATGAAAAACCTGCATCTGCGTGCCTGAAGATGTGATTGATCATGAGTGGAAGGTGTCCCACTCCATGGCAGGAGGGTGGGAACTAGATGGTCTTTAAGATCCCTCCCAACCCAAACCATTCTGTGGTTCCATGATGCTCATGGGCATAAAACATGCACAAACATTCTGTACCTTCCAACAACAGTCACCCTGCAATTTTTGTTAGCCTGCAGATCCTTTGTTCAGCAGAAGCAGTTCAAAAACTGCTCTTCTGAAACCTCACTAAAACACTCGCCTTTGAAACCAATGGAATTTTGTTCCATTTATTGGAAATGATGCAACTTCTAAAATTTTTTTAACTAACTTTGGTCAGGGTTTTGTTCATCTTTGCCCAGGGGGAAGGGAATTGAAGTTTCTTTCCAAAAGGCCTGATGGTGTTAACATCCACAGATTGGGAGTAGCCAGAAGAAACAGAGGAGATAACCGACCATTAACGAACATTAATGAACATCAACTCCAAACATCATCCCTGAAAAGAGAACTGAAGAATGAGGACTAAATGAGCATCTAAGGTTGAAGGCATCGATAGCCAACAGGAGATCGAATACTAAGAATTGTGTAATTTAAGACCAATGAACTTGAGAATTTCTTTGGGGTTTGTCTGTATAAATATGAGAAAAATCTAGTAAAGAACCATGTGTGAGGGAATGATTTTCACTGCACAACCCAGGCAATGTGTGGATGGGATGATTTCTATTGCACATCCTGGCCAGAACAACATCCTGGCCAGAATAAAGCAATGCCTTCATTCTCTAACACTGAAAAGATGTTGGAGAGTTTTTGTTTTTCCCAGGATTTCCGGTGACACATCAAACTAAAGACATACAATTTTAGAAGCTACAAAACTCAGTGGGTTGTCCCAGAGAACCCAAATCCCAGTGTGCTTATTATTAAGCCACAATGGCAAAACTAGTAAAATTATGAAAATTTATGGTGAATTTTCATTTGCCTTGGAAAGACCACGAACTAGCTCCATTTGCAATGCAAGTCCTGATGAGATTATTCCTTGCCAACATGAAGCTTGACACCAACTGCTCGTGCCAGTCTGTGCCCCTAATCTCTACTTGCATAAATATCCAGATAATACTATTTCTACTATTAATAATGATAATAAAAATACCTCCCCCACCTCAGGCCCAGTGAGAAATCACAATCTGAAAGCATTTCAAAGGCTGTCAACCATGAAAATCAATCAGTGCTGACAACCTCAGCCGAATCAGGGCTCATGGAGGCAGTTTCCAGCATTACTGGAGAGTTGCCAGCCTAATCCTCTCGCTGTAAATACAGTGCTTCGAGCCTCTGACAAGGGAAAATGAGCAGATTACATGGGGAGGTAACAAGCTTGAACTGCACCATGTCATGAATGATGGGGTGGAGGGGAGAAATCACCCTCCCTTTGTACTCCCAAATTATTTGCTTTGTACCAATCTTTTGAGTAAACCTTCCAGCAAGAGAAGTTACCCCTACACACATTACTACAGCCTTACTCTGAAAATAAGGTGGTGGCTGTAAGAGGTAAGCTCTTTTGCCTTGTCCAACAGAAAATAAGCCATTTGCAAGTTCTCAGCTTCCCTCAACTTCACAATACCAGCCTGATCTATGCACTGAACAGCCACCAAAAAGCAGGTTTGCTTTGTGCTCCAGGAATGGAACCCAGATAGAACAATAAAGCTGGGGGCCTGCATGTTCTCCTGCCTTCTCTGACAAAGAGGCTGTTGAGCATCCTCTGGGCTCTCACCTGGGCCATCCAGGAAACAGCATTTAAAGGGAGTAGATGGACACCGAAATGCACATGCAATCAAACTAATTACCCACCACACCTTTCCATATACGAGGTGCTCTTAAATGAAACCGGCACTTCTAAGCCCCATTTGCTCACCCTTGTGCTACTCACTCCTTTGAAACGGTGCTCATGAGAAACTAAACCAAAATCCAATAATGAAAAGACCACGGATGATTCACAGATTTGTATCATTCCTGACACCCCACCCAGAAGTGCCTAAGCATTTCTGGACTCCGTGCCTTGACCAGCACTACCACCAGAGCCAGTAACCGCTCTCCCGTGCACTCAGGCAGGCTTTTGGTCAGCTGGCAGCTGTTCTCTGAGAATTAGCCCACCAGCCAGAAGCTGCAAACATCTTACAAAGCTTCCTCCTTGCTTTAAGAGCTTCACTGAAAGGAATCTGTGCAGAGGTCTGTGTGCTACTGACATCAGCCATGCGCGTGTGCAGGCACGTCCGCTCCCATGCAGAAATGAAGAAAAGATCAAAACCCTCCAACGCTCCCCGAGTTTTGGTCTTTGCTGCTGGACACCACAGCTTTATGATTTCAATGGCTGTATTCTTTCAAAAACTTCTTGCTCTTGAACAAAGCAATGAACTCTTCAAAACACTGCTTTACATGGCAGTTCTCACCCAACAGCTGTTACAGACAATATTCATGCCTTATTATTATTCATGAATGTTCAACTGAACCATTTTTTTTTTTGTTTCCACAAATGTTAGGGAAATGGCTCCTTTCTCCAGAGCTGAAAGGGTGTTTGTGTAAGAACAAGAATCCCCATTATTACCTTGATGGTCATTATTCTCAGTTGTTCATTTCCTCCCTTTAGAAATTTAAATCATGCAATCAGAACAGAGCACCACCACCACCACCTGACTTGTAAGACACTCACTCACTCCCAATTCCAAAGAGAAAATAATTCAAATAGGCTATTTTAAAATAACTGTTTATCCAAACTACTCTGTGAATCAATGTCATGTTTGCTGAAATCAGAAGTAAAATGGCTTGGGAAACAGTTCTGTCCACAGTGAACACTGGCATTATCAGTAGCCATAAGCTACTGATCAGCTTTATTTCTGAACAGCTCTGCACAACCAGCCAGCATGTGGGTGTGTGGGTACTGGGGGTGAAATTAAGAGGCTCATAAACTCCTTGAGAAGCTTGAGAAAATCTTGACACTTTTAGCTCTAAGTATTTCCTTTTCTACTGCACCTTTAGTGAACATTAACCATCTTAAGGAGTTTAAATTAAATTTCGTAGAGTATTTTGATACAAGCTGGCATTCTCCAATCTACGTAGGTGGCAAATGGATTTATGTGATGTACAAACAGCAGATAAAGCACAGGCAGCCTGTAAAGCATCAGTAGGAGAAACAGATATTTTTCACCTCTTCTTCAAACTTGCTTTCATGCTTGATAAACTAAAAACTTCCCTATTTGAAAATAGCATTTGAGCAACGAAGGTAATCCTTTCTCTGCCTCCACGCCTGGAAAATAATCTTATAACTCATTCTGAAGCTGAAAAGAGGTAGATTTAAATTAGATTTTGGGAAGAAATACTCCAGTGTGAGGGTGGTGAGGCTCTGGCACAGGGTGCCCAGAGCAGCTGTGGCTGCCCCTGGATCCCTGGCAGTGTCCAAGGCCAGCTTGGACGGGGCTTGGAGCACCCTGGGCTAGTGGAAGGTGTCCCTGCCCAAGGCAGGAGGGGGAACAAGATGGGCTTTAAGGTCCCTTCCAACCCAAACCATTCAATGAATTCTGTGAGTCTCACCTGTGTTGTTGGGCACCTCTGCTTTCTAAGCAAAAAGTGCAGATCCAGAAGAAAATCTGTCTCAAAAAAGAGGTTTCAGTGGGTGGAGAAAAGGAAGGATAACTGCTTTACACACAGATAACAAATAGTTGCTTTTCTTAGGAGCACAAAGGCACAAGAAAACTGCACACAGATCTGTGCTGGGGTCTCACCCAGGCAACACATTCCCAGCCAATATGAAAATATATGACCAGTGACACCAGGTTCAAAGGTACCAGTGTATCAAGACAGGAAATACAGAGTATTTCAAAGAGTTGAAGAAATACCTTGCTACACCTGTGAGGAATAAAAAGGCAGATGAAACCTAGGCAGAAAAATATTAAATCAGGCACCCAGAATGTAATCCTAACTGCACATATGCAGTGATGGGCTATAAATTGGTCATTTCAGAATCCAGCTTTGGGAGTTAACGAGACTGCTGAATAAAAATGCCAGCTTAGTTTTCTCTAACTATCTAAAAGCAAGGAGAGTGACAAGAATTAAGAACAGGAAAGCAAATATGAGACAGTAAGTACGATGGATGATGTATAGACAGAACAAGATCATGTTTTCCTACCATCCCTGAAAAGGGATGCACCTGAACTAGAAAAAACTTGCAGCCTGAAATAGAGATGACTGAGTAGGCACCTGGACAAGGGCTATGGAATGCTGTGACACACAGCAGATTGCTGGAGATCAGGTGTCCACTGTCCCTTCTGGGACAGGAAATGAAACTTGCAGGTGGCCAATTCACAAGTGGCTGAGGAAGTTGCTCTTCACACAGTATTTAGTTAAGACTGTGAAACTCATCTTCACAGAATGCTGCAAACGCTAAGAGGAACACAGGTTCAGAAAGAAACTGGAAAAATGAATGGGAGTAATGGCTGAAGATGCCACCTCTGACTCAGGAGGTCCTTGAGGATGGAACACCACTATGATAATTACACTCTGGCCTTATCCTGGTGCTATTTTGCAGCATTTCAGTCTAGTTGCTGTTGGATATGGGGGCTAGGTGGACTCTTGTGGTCTGACATGATACATCATTCTTCAAAATAATAAAAAACCACCCCATCAAACCAAACACAACTTAGTCAAAACAGATTTAAAATGGGTTTTAGTACATTATCCGTGTACCACTGAAGAACCCATTCAGTGGAGCTGATGTAGGAAAAGGGCTCTAGAAGAAAAAACAAAAGTTTGACAGGTCCTTCCAACATGCTTCAATATCTGTTCTGTTGCATTTGTGTACAGAAAGGACCTTACTTTCGGAATGCTCTTACATTATGAAAAGTAAAATCACAACATAAACCTCGAGAAAAAAAATATCTATATTCCCCCATGCTCTAAATTAAGTCCACTATAATAGCATTGCCAGAGTAAGCTGTCTGAAGCATTTAGCAGCTTTGGTTGGCTGGATGAAAATCAGGAATTTTAATACATATAGGAGACATCAAGCCCAGTTTTCCTGTTCTCAACTCTGTGACCTGATGATAATTTTCCATAAGCTATTATCCACCTGTGCCTTGCACTATCCCTTCACTAGTCATACCATAAGAATACAAGCTTATTCAGGCTGGAAAATCCTAGCCACACAACATACTTCTGTTCTTATGATGATAACCTGAACAATACTCCCAGCCACAATCCAACATGAAGCTTGTAATGAAAGGATTTCCCCTAGTCTGCAAGTGCAAACGGCAATGATAAAAAGGGAATTCAGAATGAAAAGGCCAACCCCTGGGACACTGACAGCAGAAATGACATAGGAAATAAAGTACTGGAAATCAGGAAAAATACCTCTGTGATTCAGAGAAAATACATAATTAAAAAAAATTGGGAGAACCCCATACAATCAAGGGCAAGAATCAATTGTGTGTGCATTGAGTAGCTCTGAATTCCCCACAGGATTTGAGCTGCCATTCATACCCTGAAGAGATTTCCAAGGACCAGTTAAACCCCACCAGAGGGAGTGGAACACAAAGAGGGAGAAAAGGAAACTAATACCCTGAAACTCTTCCCGTTTCCAGCTGCAGGCTGCCACACACCTGCACAGGTGGGAGTGGTGTGGCTGTGGGGCAGGCAGAGGGGACAGGGCAGGGCTCCAGCAGGGCCTGGCTGGATGGATACAGGGCTCAGGCTGCCAGCTGCAGAGCGGGAGCCATCAGCTGGAGCATGCTGCTCCCCATTAATCATCTGGTGCGAACCCAGCCTTCAGCAGAGGGCCTGACAAGAGAGCCAGGATCTAATAAAACCCTGACAGACTGAAAGTGAGGCAGCCCCCTGCCTGTCTCGCTCCTTCTCTTTGAAATGTGGGGTAGAGGTTGGGGGAGAACAAAGAGACACTGATGATTGATAACAGCTTAATATCTTTCTGCAGCTTTATCAGGCTTTTTAACTAATGACTTAAGCAACTTCACCTCTACAAAATCAATCATCATGTCATAAAAGTCTGAAACACTACAAAATGAAGTGCCTGCCCCAGGGATATAGAGCATGTGTCATGTTTAAAGTGAACCTAATTCTTCTGGGGGTCCCTGGATGTTACTTTTTACTTTCATGTCCCTTGGAGATATTCAGAGATGGGGAGAGACACAGTAGGAGAACCCAAAATTAGTGTCTTCCCTTAAAGAAATTATTCAAGTAATCCTATCAGAGCTGTTTGCTTATCAGAGGAGTGAACTCAGTGATCTGAATAATGTAACCACCAATACATCAGCAGGAACAATGCTGCAGCAGTCGAACAGGATAGACAATACAACCTGGTTCTTCCCAAAGATGATCAATCTTCAATAGAAAGGCACACAAGCCCCACATGCTACAGCCTGCATCCTCACTGTAAGCACTTCAAGCTGACTCTTCTTTTTAATTTTAACAATGTCTGGATACCATCTGTTTTGAGCCACCATCCTCAAATACAGACAAGGGCAAGCAGGTGAAGATAAGCATGTGCAGTGTTTGCCAGGTACAGTGTAGCTGTTTAGGCAGACAAGCAGAATCAAGACTGGGCCTCTCCCACAGATGCCTGTAGGAGCAGAGCACTCCTTGAACTTCACTGGGCAGCTGGCACCCTCCACACGAGCCTGCATTGCATCAAGTTGGTTTTGACAACAATACATTGGTGTCAATATATTTGACATCAATAACTCTGGGTTGCACTGAAAACATTATTTCAGTCACTCAAATATACAGAATTGGAAGATACTGAACCTATCTAAGAGGGAAATAGCTAGGAAATTTAAAGAAAATGACTGGCAGCAAAGAGAAAGGTGCAATTAAAAATAAATAAGTTCCTAATTTAGGATAGGACTTGGCAGCTCTCTTCTCTCTTAGCAGAAAGAAAAATTACACTATCCCCCTCTCTTCTGTACATAAAAAGGAAGACAAAAACTTCTAGATTTAGCCTCGCATTGTCTGAAGCCTCTTCTCACTGGCAGAAGAGCTGAGCAAGGGCTACGAGGAGCACATGGCCCTTTGCCTGCTCCTTGTGCAGGTGCAGCTGGGTCACTGTTGCTCACACCTTTCCTCCCCCTTCTGCCATTTAGGCAAAAAACATTCTTCTAATTTAGGAAAAGGAAGATTTTTCTCAAATTGGGTCGGACACCTAAAAGTGATCAAGGCTTAACTTCCACTGGATATATTTATGTGGCAATGACTTCAACTGCCAATTTCAATGTTGCACACAGCCAGGTGAGATCATGAGAGCTTTTCTCTACAGACAGGAGATATCTGTACAGTGCTTTGAGTTTTAAACTGTTTCTATTTCGATCCTGTTTGTAACCATACTAACCTTTTAACAGCAGGGCTCCTGCCAACGATGAACTACTTGCCAGAATTTTATTATATTTTTTTAAAAGCTCAAATCTGATACAAGCCCTAGATTCTTTTTCTCTTGCTTTCATACAGTATATAATTCCAACCTCTCCCTGTTCATAAACTTTACAAGAACTGTATTTAGACAAAATCTAAACTGGCATATTTTCCATACACTTAATGGAAATATTCCTAACCACTTTTGCAAGCAGCTGAAGATGTGCTTTTATCTTGCCATGAAGTCACCAAGTTTAATTTGCAACATCACAGTTGCTTCTATGGCAACAGATGGTGACATCAAACACAGGATCATGACTTCACTATAGGATCAAGAAGGATTAGCATGGCACTGGGGAAGTTAAGATCTAATACAAACAAATAGCTACAACAATTGCAAAGAGAATTTACAGCGTGATAGTTTACTCCCTGTGTAAATGTTCTTCTTGTTTACTCCAGTACGAAAATCCCTTTAAATCAACCAGCTGTCTGTAAATTAAGCACAAACGGATTAGCTTTAAAACAAGCTCAAGGGTTTAAGATGGGGTTTGCACATGTACCCAGTTATGACTGCACTCAGGCCTATGACTTCCACTGACATTTAGAAAAAAAGAGGCCAGAATTACAATATCATTCCCTCACCATAACCTCAAGGTCTTTCACCTGCCCTATGCAGGTTATGAGTGCAGCATACCTGCATATAATTTTTACTGCAGCATCAGCTTTGAGCACTGCTTGTTACCCCTGAAAACCTTGTGGGGGCAGTTATTTAATGACCTGATATGTTATCTTTCCTAAGATAATCCTTTAATAGATAAATTCCCTGGCCTTTCACCTTTCCATTTCCAAAACAGGACCAAACAGAGGGGTCCCAGCTTGAAAGGCCCCTCTAGAGACATCTATTTATTACTAATGTCCCTAGCTAGAGCCAGCCCTGGGTGAGACAGCACATGCAATCAAAGAATCAGCTTCCCCTGAGGGAAAATACAGAGATGGATCTTTCCAGGACACAGCTGAGTCTGATGGTGGGATATGGAAATCCACCTTCTGCAGCTGTTGCAAGGACTCTCACAGGTGGGAGAAGAGACAGAAGCCTTAAAGCAGCAGCACAGGGGGAAGCTCCACCTTGGGAACTACCTTTACAAAAAACCAATCCTATTCCTCTTTGCTGGGTTCCTGGGCACAGGCTCTCAGCACGTTGGTTCTGCTGCATCTGAAACCCGAGTGCTACACGCACACATCGGGGTGTGCAAGTGCCCAGCTACTGACACAGGTTTTTTCCACTGCAGTAGATTCCAAATCTTTCAACAAGTGGCATTTAGCTTTCTGAGAAGTATTCACAGGAATTCTGCTGGAGCACAGCATCATCTGTGTCTCCACAGGCTGTTTTTACTCTGAAATGGTGCCAGCTCGGATAGCTTTGCTGTAAGTTGGGCACTGTGAGAATCCCCACCATCACAGGGCCCTGCCTTGACAGAACCACCATCACAGGATATAAAGGTGATAACCTTTGATTCCACACCAAGTCACTCTCATGCCTCTTTGCTGAGATGCCAACTAGGGTATGAAATGCTGTTCCTCTATCAGAGCTCTCCTTTAAACAGACACATCTATTGGACTACCGGTCCTGTTTAACAAAGCAGATTCTGTTGATTAGCAGAGCCCTTAAGGAAGGGATGGTTTTGAGCAGTTCCCTCCAGAATTAAAGTCTGACAATAGCTGCAGCACACAGCAGGGCAGGAGACTTATTTTAAATCTCCCCATCCATTTCACAGGCTTGCAGGTGCCCTCCATTACTGTTAGAGGACTCAGCAGGCTTTGTTGGACTATCCTTATCAGTGTTAGTAAGGATTGGCTTACAGAAAGGTACTTGCCTAGGTAAATACAATCATTTTGCACGTGCACAATTAAAATAAAATTGAAGTACATCAAGAAAGCAATAGCATGAGGGAAACTGTCGAGACTGATGTAGTGGGACACATCTGTTAGATTCACTTCCAGACACATTTAGTTTGAGGTAACAGATTTTTTGACCTTCTTCCACACGTACTTACGTGATAATGAGAAATACTTCAGACTATGTTTGTCACCTCCACTTTCTTTTCCTGTTGCATCTCAATTCCAACCAGCTTCCCTTGCATTCCTATTGAGTCCAGCTCCTACCTCATGTAACACTATAAGATTCTGTCTCATTCCCAAATACTTCTAAGAGGAAGTCAAAAGCTTTTCATTCCTAAAAACCTGCTGGCCAGAACTAAAAGCATCTTTACCTCAAAACAACTATCATTCAGTGAAAGAAAAGACTGACTACAGAGAAAGGCAGAAAACCTACTACCTCAATGCTGCAGACATTTGACAACCCATTTAAAGTCTGCACCTCAGCACCCAGAAACAAAGCATGGTGAAAATACACCCTCTCCTCTGCTCCTTGCCTGCTCAGCTATTAAACAGGGCGCTCACTCTGTGATATCCACAGCAGACCGTTCTGCCCAAGGAACTCGGCAATTCCTCTGCCAGTGATGGGCAGACCCACAAAGCAGAGCAATGCCTCCATCTAACATTGCCTTGGAGACCAGAAATATCAGGGAGAACTCCAGAAGCATATGTGCTTCACTGGTGTGAAGGAAAAAAAGATGAGGAGATCTCATGTGTGGATCTTTTAGCATTTTGCCCAGGCAACAGGAGGAACATCCACTGAGCACACTGTTAACAGAAGCTGAAGGCACCTACAGAAAGAGCCAACTTGCAGAAAAATATTTTGCAACGTCTGTGAGACCTAGAAGCATTAAAACTAATGTGTAAGTGTTCCCCAAATGGTGAGCAGGTTCTGGGATGAGCTGTGTGCAGGAATCCCCAGTCCAATTCATCTCGAGGTCTGAAGAGGAGGAGGATCGCTCCCTCCCCACCAAAGAGACAGCAGGAAAAATGACAGCTCTTACACAGAAAGCGAGAAGGGTTGAAGGACAAACTCTTCTGGGAGAGGTTTCAGAAGTACATAGCAAATCCCCTTCCTAAGAGAAACCAGGCCTGAGCTGTTAGAGGAGAGAGTCTAGCATTTCATCCATGAGGATGCTACTGATGCGTAACGGTCAGTCGCAGCGTTTGCTCTGGCTGCGTTTAAACACACACTCATAAAAATTATTAGAAGAGTTTGTGGCCTTTGATCTTGCTAAAAAGACATGCTTAAGATCCATGTTTTTTCTAAAATGGCTCTTAATATGAATCAGGTGCCTGCGTTTGACCCAATTCTACTCACTGTTCCCAAAAGAGCAATGTTGTCTCTGAGTCCTGACCAGCAGATGAACCCAGTGCTGAGGCTCGATGGATCCACCTCGTACAACACTGTCTATTCAAGCATGACCTCCAGAGGCTCAGATTCCCATTCATATTTCATATTCCACAGATGTTTTTCCCCCACTTCTGCTGCCTGGTTTTAATGCACCACTGGTCTCCGCACAACCCCCACTTAAATATATCTTACTTTTTGTTGTAAGCAAGCAACAAGGTGAAAAGCAAAACTGAAAGGTCTGACAGTCCCAGCTTCCCACTGACATACTCCCTTGTTTATGTCAAAAACCAGGGGCTGCAAGTGACAAGAAAGCAGCAGAGAGTGGAGAGTGCACAGAATCATTTAAAAGGCAGTAGTGACGTGAGAGCCTTCAGCAGGCCAGAGTTGACGTTTGTCAGGCTGGGGGGTTGGGATTGCATTAAGCTACATTTCATTAAGAAAATACTCAGAAACTATTAAGGGGTCCCATGTGGCTGCTTCAGCACATTTAATTTAATGTCTTCCCTCTCCAGTGACCAATCCACCCCCCACTTTCTTACAAACGATGACTTGTGGGTCTTAACCTTACAAGTGAAGATACGTTTGACCCATTAGTTACCGTATTTAAAGGCTTTTGTTAACCTATAGTACAGAGCCCAAGCCATGGTTTTACACTGAGGCTCCAGATCACAGAGGCAGATGGTGTCATAAAAACCCACCTCCCCCTACCCTACTTATCCAACTTCTGTTCTGTAATCGACATTCATTCTTTATGCAGCATTTTCTAGGCACCATGTTATCCCCACAGATCTGGAGCTGGGGCAGTGAGTATCTGAAATGCTGGTCACAGGGAATGCCTTGGTCAATGGGTGTGTTTGAAGCTGGTGTTGCTGGCCTGTTTCTTGGGAAGAAAGTCCCAAATGTCAAAACCCACGCTCCAAATGCAAAAGCCTCTTTGAATATGTAAAAACTCCACTAATATTTGGGGAATTAGAAATGAAGTAAAAGACAGAAACTATTTCATCTTGATACTACAGTGCCTATGTCTGTTTTAATTTTTTAAGCTTCCTGTTCTCATTGCCCAGCTCCAGCTTCCCCATCAAATGTATGTATTTTCCCCTTCCAGAAAGAACTGCAGGAAAGATAATGAATTGTGACTCTGTTGGCTACAGAAGAGGATTTCCTAGTAAACTGCAAAGTTCACAACCTTCAAAATTCATCTCTTAGACTCAAAAATGACTCAAAAATAAAGCCTTCAGACTTAAGGAATGGAGAAAAACAATCCAAACACATGGAAGTCTCTCTTTTACATTACTTTTCCAAAAGAAACTGGAAAGCTACAGAGAGGAAAAAACCCCACAAACTGCAAGCACTCAGTACTGAGGAACTGTCAAGAGGCAACATGCATGTGCATTAATAACAATAATTAATGAACAATCTTGTTAGGTATCCTGTCTCATAATCATTGAGCAAAATCCTTACAGAAAAGGTTTCCAAAGTCTGGCTTGTTTAATTTTCAGAAGGAAAAGAGGAAGATTAGTATAGTGACTTGGTGGTAAAGCACCTAAATTACTGAGCAATGTTAATTTAAGATCAGCAGAACATCACTTCTCCCTTTGTGCTGCAGCTGCAAAGCCCAGAGCATGGTGAGTGCCTGATAAGGGGCTGGAGGCAAGCTCCTGGCCCAGCAGACTCTTACTTGCTGAGCTCTAATACCATGACATGTACAGCAATGAGCTCTTATTGATTTTGCATTTGGACCTGCCTCAAACACTCAGGCCATCTCTCCACAGGAAAAAAAAATTATGTGGGAATGTAGGAAGGACAAATCTGGTGCTAGATGTAACAGCAACTGAACAAAGAGTATTTCAAATCTTCAAAATACATTGAGTTCTTTATCTAGAAACAGGGAAAAAACAATAGAAAAAGCAAAATATTCGGAGAACTAAAAGAAAGTATCAATACTGAAACAGAGAAGGAGCTGCTGAAAAGAGTCATTGGCTCAAATTTTCAGCTGAATCTGTTCCAAGGAACAATCTTCCTCTGATCACTCTCTGTACCCACAGTCAGTTCTGTGGGTATGCACTCACCAGCCCTGCCCTAGCTCTTTCACATGGGAATACCTAGCTCAGCCCACATGGGAAATCCATCCTGTGAGCATCCTTCTGCACTTCCCAGCACAGGCATGCCTTGTGGGAGGGTCAGCACGGCCACCAAGGCCTCTCCAATTGTCCTGGAGGAAGTGGGGACTACACAATCTTGCCTGTGTGACTTCCTCCAGAGACTGGAGGGAAAGCCTCTACTCCTTCCATGGTCAGGTCACACATCCTGCAGAAACCTGGGAGTGTCACTGCCAGAAATCTCTGTGGTCAGACCGCCCGACGAACAGTCCACAGACTGACTGCAAGCAATGCCATCAGCTAATGGAATCTGTGCCAGGTCTACAAGGGGCCTTTGGCTGTGCCCCAGATTGTGGAATGACCCCCTCCACAGACTCTGTCAGCAGCGGAATCCAGGGACCATGGGCTGCTAGCACCAAGCTGCTGCCCACAGCAGCTCAGACAGAGCTGATGTAACTACACAGCTTCAAGCAAAGGAGAATTTCCTGTGTATCTAGACCAGCACCAGCCAGAGCACTGAAGTCCCAGACTGGCAGTCTAAGAGGCTCTTTCACAGCATGAAAATCAGTGGTGATTGCCCCAGCTGAAAACCACAACAGCTCATCATGGTGAGGCACTCTGTGGAAACCCGTCACTTCGGACAATTTCCAGGCAGCCAAATGTCCACAGCTGGGCAGACACACTCATGGATCCTGTCCATGCCACCACTGCTAGCAGCCCTGCATTCCCCCTGGCTTCCCCAGACTCGCAGGGTCTGCAGAGGCAGCCTGGATCCCGCAGATGCACTGCTGCAGGTACAGCTGAGGCAGGTGCAGAGCAACGGCAGAGGGCTCGTTCGGAAGGCTCAGAGCCAGGCAGAGATTAATTACCCACAATGACAGTGCAATCAGCAGCAGAGGCATCATCATCTCTGCCTCTTTTCTGCACACCATTTATAAAATCCAGGGCAAGGCATTTAACAGTTCCTGGGCTCAAAGGGCCATAAGATTTGCAGTGAAACTGGAATGACAAGCAATGCTACCTGGGGCTGTGATTTACCTGAGTGCTGCTGGCACTGGGCAAGTGACCCAAAGTGGAGTGTGTGCACTTTGCTTCACTGCACAGGGAGGTGGAAAGTACAAAGGTCTGAAACAGGTCATATTCAGCAGCTGTATTTTTCAAGAGTTCATGATCCTGAGGTCAGATTTCACCTTTTCTATGAAAGCAATCTTTCTCACCCTTTTTTGCTATATTTTTTTTTTTTAGTTCATATGAACTTGTGAGGGGAAATTCAATAATTTGTGAAGCAGTAATGTATAGAGAACATGCTCCAGGCTACTAATAGGTTATTAATAGAGCAAAAATTGCTGCAGATTAGAGTACCTAAGCATGCTGCCTAATTGCAAAGCAAAATGTCTATCACACTATGTGGCAGTTGAAGCGAAATACGTGTCCTGAAATCTTGGTTTTCTTTGCATCACTTATCAGCTCGGTGAAGTGTCATGATAATCCACAGAAGGAGTCATGCAACAGTGGGGAAATTCAGTGAGAAGGTTTTAAAGAAAAGGTAACATACTAATATCATAATCCTGCTTCTATTCTGTCAGGTAAGCTGGATTCTTGGAGCCCCTGGAAAGCTATTTTATGCTAAGCAAGTGTTTGACATTTCCCCTGATCTGCAAAATTTAAAAACAAAATAAAATAAAGAGATGGATTAGAGTCACAACTGATTAAGCTCACCAGAACTGTTTAAAGACCCTGAAGAGATCCTGCTAACAAAGACAGATTCAACTGCACCTGAAACTCTATTGAATTACACATTTTCCCAGACAGTCCATAAACTCTGAGCACGTTTCCCCCCTACCTGCTCTAGTAACCTATTCCAGTGCCTAAGTTCACCACTTTGTCTAGTATTAGCACGAGCTCCTTGGCTGAAATTTAAGACCATCAATTGTCAGGTCATGTTTCCCAAGTACTAGAACACACAACACCTGCCCCTCACAGCAGCAGCAGCAGAAGCTGCATTGATTGAGCTGACAGCTGCTGTTGTCAGGGGATAGTCTGCATGCTACCTCTCTTCCTTAATCCCAGCCCTTGCCTGTTTGTCTTCTCCGTGAATGAGATGACAAGTTTAAACGGAGGCAGTCATTAATTACATGGCTTGGTTTGAAGCTAGCTCAACACAGGAGCTAAAAAAATCATGACTTTTCAGCACTGCTACAGCACAAATGATGCACAGTCCTCTTCAGAACTGTCTCCTGCCCTAATGTTCCTTCTCTGTCTCTGCAACCCTGAGCAGGGTTAGGAGGGCCCAGGACGGGTTTAGGCACAAGAGCTCTGACACTGGGCTGCATGGCTGATGACCTCTTTATCCTGGTCCCTCACCAGACTCCTGCCCAGCTCCTCAGAACGGCTCCACACAAGGGACAGGCAGCAAGGGACAGCAGCTGGTTCAGTTCTTCTAAAGGGAGTATCTTTAATAACCTGGAGTAGCTTCTGCTCTTCCTAACTACCCTGTTCACAGGAGTTACAGATCTTTCTCCCTGGCAATGACTCCTAGACCACGGATATTCAATGTAGCTGCCACAGAACAGAATGTTTCAAACGACAGAAGGTGGCTGTGCTGGATCCCCCTTCTCTCCATATGCTCACAAGGAGCCAACCCAGTCACCCCCAATCCCTCTCTGCAAAGCAGCTTCTGAGAGAAGGCCTCCAAAGAGCCTTTCCAACAGAGCACACGACAACAGGTGTGTTGACTGCTGCCAAGACAGTCCAGGTAATAAAATATTGTTCATTTAACACTGCAAGAACAGGTGGGGACATAAATTCAACAAGCTGTGTCACCTCAGCTGCAGCTGGGGAACGTGGGACTGTGAGAATTGGACAGCTTTAAAAATGAGCCCAGTCTGCTGCCACTGCATGGGTGGGAAATGCCACGATGGCATGTGACACAGCACTTGGCTCTGCTGAAGCAAGCAGGGTCCCTGCAGAAGCACTGCACAAACGTGTGTGGTTAGTGATTCATTTTTCCATGCGCCAGGGTACGAGTTGGGGCCCAACTGGCAAACTTTGTGTGGTGAAGCCAAAATTCTTCTGCTTTTGCTGTTTCTCTGAGCACAGCGAGGGACATGTTGTTAGTGCTACTCCCAAACTCTCCAGCTGGGACAACTACCTCTGAAAAGAACCACAGCAATGGTCACAGAGCTGCTGAAAGTCACTTGTTCCTCTGCAGGCAGCTAGTAGCCAGCTCGTGTTTGGTTTCCCAGTTGAGCCAGTACAGAGAGGCAGAGTATCCCATTTGTCCCCTGCAAGACGCTATGGGCAGGTGCACATCTGCCTCCAGAGCAGAGCTTCCCTCCTCTGCCCTCCTGCCTCAGCCTTGTGCCCACCCCAGCACAGGCACATGAGGACACGGCAGCCAGTGCAGGAAGCACCTTGTCACACCTTGCCAGCTCTGGGGCAGCCTGACCATCTGTTTCTGTGAGCAGCCACTCTGCTGATGGGCTGGGATTTCTGGGAGGGAATTTTAAGCTGGTCTGTCCTGGTTTGCCCATGGAGACAACGCTTACACTCAGGAGCCTGGCCCCTGGGGATGATTTTCTGTTTCAGTCCTTGTTTCCCCACCTTGCAGCCTCACAGAAGTTAGCAGGATAGCTAACTAGCTCTGCTGTGCACAAAACCTCTCAATGTGAAATCCACAAAGTATCTGTTTCCTACACAGGAAATCTAACAAGTAGGCTGCCCTCCATGCTTTCTCTTTTGTCAAGCATATGGGCTCCCACATTATGCATGCAGGCTTTGTATAGCTGCAGGTTTCTCACACATAAATACTCATGAAGGAGAGACAGTTCACGCATCTTTATTCTGCAATTCAAATTATGCCTCCTTTTTATCAGTGGAAATCCACTGTGGTTCAGTGAAGGCAGCAACTCCTCTATTACATCATGCAAGAGTAAAATGCTGCCCTGGAATATCAGTACCTCTACATTCTGTATTTTTCTAACAAAAGGAATCCATTAAAAAGTCACACACTGATGACGACTAAAGCTTTTCTCACCAGCAGATTACAAGGACACAAGTCAGCTCCCCAACCATGGAAAGTGCTTCACTTGTCTAGTCCCATGGCTATATTAACACCCTCAATAGATGCCAGCAAAGTCTCCATGTCTAGATGCGTTGAAAATATAAAATACCCACTTCACTTTGAAATTAAAAAATAATGGTTATGTCTAATAATGTTTTAGAGTCAATATCACATGGTAGCGGCTCTACTGCTCAATAGGTAAATGATTTCAGTCTGAATTTTTGGTGATACAGATTTATCACTTCAAAAGCATATGAATACATTTCCTAAAAGGGTGACATTTTCAAGTAGCCCTTCAAAGAAGGCTTCGTGAACCACTATTTAACAGTGAAAGTTTTGGAGAAGTTAAAAAATCTCCAGCTCCTATTGAGCTTGAAAGTGCTGTAGACTCTGAACACACATGAAGGGGCCCTACCAAACAACTGCATCTCTGATTTGTAGGCACAAAAGAGGGGAAAATGACAAAAATGGAATTCTAGGTAAAAGAAGGTGGCTTTCACTCAGCATTCACTTAGGTAACATCATAAAGCTTTCCTCATCAGCTGTAGGCGTGCCAGCCCTGTGTGGTAGCACTGATTTTACTCCGAGTGCTTTTCCTAGAGACTGCCCTGGCCCCAGCAGGGAGCTGGGGCATCACTGAGGGCATCAGGCAGCCTCAGAAAGAGCCTGTGAGGTCACCCTCCTTCCCAAATCTGGAGCTGAAGGAACCCGGAGGGTGCAGCCTCACAGCTTAGCCCGTGGAACAGTAATGTGACAGATGGCAAAAAGTGCTTCCCAAGTGCAGGACAAACAGTCACAAATGCCATGTGGTGTACAGAAGGGGAGAGGGAGAGACTAAAAATCCCACAGCAAGACAACACTCCTTTAGAGCACATGGACTTACCTAAACCATGTCAAATGAGGAAACAGGTGCAGGTCAGAAGACATCAAGGAAACATGAAAAAAGAAAAAAAAAACAGGGAGCAAATTAGTTGCAATTCCAGTCAGCTTGGTGACAGGAGCGAAGAGCACTCCACAAAATCAGACTCAACCTTTACTAGAGTGAGCAAAGTTTAACAAAATAATTCTACTTCAGTGCTGCCTTTTTGCTGTGTGTTAGTTTAGCAGCAGCATGAGGCACCCAGATGAAAAAGCAGAGAATTAAAACCAAATCCTTTGTGCACTGTGGATGGAACACAACTCCTCCACCTGCAAGGCTCTCGGAGGCTTCCCACCTACAGCTGTTTGTGACTCTGCACTGGTGGCTCAACACAGGTGGCTTGGGCACACAAAGGCCTGACTTTGCCTTCAGACCCCATTGACTTTGGTTAAGCAGTTTTAGGAACTTGATTCCTATTGAGTCCATTAACTCTTAGCTGTGCTAAGTCTGGAGCAAATTGCAAGAGCAGACAATCATCAGGGAAAAAACTGCTTTAGGAGAAAAGGAAAATAAAAGACAAGAATAGGAGTAACTTTCCAAAAAATCTTTCTTTTGTACTGTTGGGGTTTTTTTTTTTCTTATTGAGGCTTCTGTTACAATGATATTAATTTGATACAATAGAACTTTATTCTTTCATTCCATTGCACGACAGAAGTCTTAATTCTTAACAAAGATTTTGTATGAGAGCAGTCAGCTCTCAATTCCACTAGTTGCAGTAACTCACAACCTACATTTCTGTTGCAAATGACATCAAGAGGTAAAAGGATACGCTTTATTAACCTTGACTACACACATTTAGCAACAAATTTCAGTTTCTGCTTTCTTTCCTTAAATCATGGATGGACATTTCCAACAGCAGATGACCATACCATTGCTCCCCAATGTCTTCTTTTCCAGAGTCTTTCATTTTTGTCTTCTGATTCCTGCCAAAGCTTACTATGATTTTATCTTGAGCCTTGCCATTTCTTTTATACAAAACTTCCTTGTAACCCCTCTGTTAGATCAAACAACTCATCCTCATTAAAAAAATGGCCACCACCTGTCAGGGCATTCCTCCAGCCCTTCTGTGAACAGAGGATCATCAGTTCTCCATTCTGTCCATTCTCAGAGCTGGGGCAGCAGCTGACAGAATTATGAGCAAAATCCAAAGCAAACAACAGCAAGTAAATCCTTTGCAGTATGGAAACACAGTCACCTACAGAAAGCTCTGCCTGGACACCACATTGATGGCAGACTGGGCAAACTCAAAGAAAAATCCACTGAGAATTACTAAAGACAGTAAGAACTGCATCTAGGTCAGAAAGTTTCTTGACTTTACTCAGGAGAGTTTACTCAGGGGAAGTAGCATACACCCTTGCCTTGTTTCAATTATCTGTAGTTCTCTTTATGACCAGCACTGAAGATACTGTGTTAAGGTGGGCCTTTAATCTGACCCAGGATAGCTGTATCCTAGCATTCAAAGGTTGAAGCCTGGCTGTTCTCCAGGCTCTCTGTGGCTAGAAATCAGGGTGGATGCTCATAAGGACAAAATGTGCTAAGGAAGAGAAAAAGGGGAAAAAAAAATAAAAGATTAGCAAGGAGAGTAGAACAGCTCCCCTTACTCCACGAGATTAAGCAGAAAAAAAAAGTGCAACCAACCAATCAACCCAAAAGCAACTAAATAAATTCTCCACACATTTGTCTTAATCATGAATATTTGAATTTTGAAGGAGAGAGAATCCAGAACCCAAAGCAGGAAGCTTCCTTTATGTGACTCTAACAGTGAGGACTGGAGCCATGGGTCAAGTTGAGCTCAGCCTGCCCAAATGGCAGGGGCAGGAGTAAAACCTCAGTACTTCACCCCACAGCCCCCAGCACTGGCCAGGGAAGGGCACTGCCTTCCCAAACAGCCTTTTTGCATAACAGATTATGTCCTCTGGGGCCAGAGCTTTAAAATCAACCAAGCAAATTATGACCCTCTACTCCCCAGTCTGAAGGGCTTCCTTCCCTCATCACCAGCAAGCATCATCCCATCTCCCTCTGTGCTGGCCAAACCAGTATTTTCTTTGCATTTTCCTTAATTTTAACATGATTTACAAATGAACATGAGCAACTCTGCATGGCAGGCTAGGCTAGGTAAAGTGCAGATGTTCCTTCAGCACTGCCTGGTCTCTATTAGCAATAACAGTTCAGCCACTGTATGGTTCTGCTGACATAACTCAGCACCCATCCACGGCTCCAGACCCGCTGCCTCATTAATGAGGATAAATGTACCTTTATCTTTACAAGCAAGTGCTTCTGCAGGATTAGAGCTGCAGAGATATAAAGAAGAAAGAGTGTTGCCTGCTGCCTTCTGCAGTGTACTAGAGGCACCTACATACAGTCCCACGGCCAGACAGTAATAGGAATTAAGATTAGAGTTGTGTGGCACTGCCAGGGAAATCATGCCAGCTCTCCAAGGTTGACAGATGCAGCAGGAGCAGCAAGGGAGCAAAAAGGAGTCAAAGCTATTGGTAAGATGACAAGATAACAAAATTAAACATCTACAGTGTGAACTTCTCCCCAGCTTAGAATCAGACTTTAATATTTACAGCATAGCACAAAACAAACACAATATGATTTAAACTCCATTTAAATCTTTCTGTGTTGTTAAAATCCTAATTCCCACTGCCTGAGGACAAATAAATCCTCATGCACAGATCAGATATCAGCCAACCATACTATAAGGGAACAAAGCCCAATTAGCATTCTCCACTACAAGGAATTTCCTATGGAAAACAAATAAAAGGCAATGTTTTCTGCATACCTGGGCCTTGGCTGGCTGTGGCAAGACAGCAGAATTCCTTGTTTCAGCATTTAAGCAGTGTTTTAGTTCAAAGTCTTTGGCATAGAGTGACAGAGGCAAACAGCTAAATAATTTTGTAGCTCAGACTCAAACAATATCATCACTTGGCACTTCTGCTAAGTGTCCCCTCTTGTGCAGCCTCCCCTGGCTCCATGGGCAGGGATGAAGGGAGCAGAACAGGAAATGCTCTGGGTAAGATCTCACATGGCCTCGGGTGCAGATGCACAACTCGGTGCGAGGCCAGCTGGCAGAGGGGCCTGAGACTTCACCCCAGCAACCCTTGTGCAAGCTGAAAAGAAGGTGAAAAACAATTCCCCTCAAAACACATTTTCCAAAAGCCTTCATGACTTTCACTGCCTCTAGAATAAGCTAGCATTTCAGTGAAATGAAACCACACGGTAAATGCTATGGGGTTTGGTTTTTTTTTTTCAGATTAGTCATAAAAAGGTTTGTGTGGAATGAAATTAGACTGATTCCTCTTAATTGTCACTAAAGATTTTTCTGTTTCTGTATGAACTGGGCTGATTCTGGACATTGATGAAAATACAGTTTTCTCCCCTAAACACATTTAAAAAGCATTCAGTATTCCACTTTAGGAGCTCCCCTATTAAGTGAACTGAAAAACAGTGATAAGATGTCTCCAAAAAAGTTAGCTTTTCAGGCAATAAAAATGATACCTCTATACTGGAATATTTGTTTTACTAGACACTGAATAGTATTTTTCAGAACTGAGAAGAAAAATCTAAGGATTTATTACAACCATGTGACACATCAGCCATTCCATACGGTCTTTGAAACCAACAGACAGTTTTGGGGCACTGGAATTTCATTTGTTTTTCTCAAACAAAGCAAGCATGGATATAAACCTGCTCTTACTGAAATCAGTAGCTCTGACTTCAGTGCCAGCAGAATTAGATCAACATCCTGCACTTTTTCGGATCCCACCCGCATTCAGCGCAGCATTGTTTTTGAGAAGCAGGACAGAGCATGGTTCTGAAAGGGTTACTTCATTACAGAAATGTTTACTTTACAAACCAAAAGCATTACCACCTATTTTTACCAACTTTTCTTGTAAAGTGTTTTTTTTTCCTTTCAGGTGTATATTTGCATTAAGGAAATAGGGTTTTTTTTATGAGAAAGGGAGACCCAAAGGTTTTCTTTGACTGAAAAGTGGAACAGAGAGGCAAATGCACCCCTGTGAAGTTGAGAGTGCGCTGGATCATGAAAGCACAAGGGTTCTCAGACCCCTGTTCTGTTGTACAGCTATAGCACCATTTCACCTCCTGGACCTCTTTTCTTCTGATCTTTGATTGCAGGAATCTGAAAGCAGGAACTGTTACCACAAGCTTACATAATGCTCAGCAGAAAAAAACCCACTCATATTTATGCCACTTTGTTCCACCAAATTACATTGATTTTGCAGATTTCCCTCAGTATTTTTTCTCAGAATCTCTCTGACTACAGCAGTGGACTTGATTTGGCACAGCCAGAGTGAACAAGCACTTTAGAAACCAAAACGCTGCCTTGTTTCAGAGAATTTGTCACTGCCCATGAAATCATAATCTTAGCTCAAGGGCAAATAAGCTGTGTCTTATATATGCTCTTTCCTAGTTTCCAAACACTGCTGCTGATTAGTGGGATGGGTGAAGCTGAGCTCTCAGCAAAGGTTCAGAAGCCCTGTCTGGGCTGTCTGCTCACACCACCTCACCTGCCTGTCATCAGCAGTTTGAAAGGTCAGCGTGGCCAGCGCTCATGCCAGCCAAATGCCCTTCCCTCTGAGCTGCCTGTGCCACACTTGCCAATAAACAACAGAAACAAAGCCCGCTGGGGGACAAGAAACACAACCACCCTGCTAAAGAAAAGATGATCTGAGTCTACTTGCTCTTCCCTGCTCCATGGTACTAAAGGCTTAAAAATTCCCTACACACCAAGTACACGTGTGTAGCATCTTGGCACAATTATCAGAACAAAGAAATCAGTGCTGCGTATGTCTTCCCCACTAATGGCTTGTCCAGATACTCACAGCTCTCACTCTCCCTGTGTTTGCAAAGCAGCTTGAACCCCAGCTTGGTTTCTCCCCCAACCCTGTGAACTAAAATAAAGCTTTTCTTCTTCTCTGTTTGACAACTTCAAAAGAAAGAAAAGTTTAAATTAACAAATGGCTGTCAGCTCCTGAAAAGTATTTTCCCTGTGATTACAAAAACATTTCTAGAGTCTTTCAAAAAGTCTGCTTGCATTTTCCTCCCTGGCCTCAGTCTTCACTGCACAAACCCTTTTGGTTATGAAACCTGTATTCAGAAACAGACAATCAGAAATAAAGAAGCATAGAAAGTTTGGAGATCAGTAGGTATGGAAATCGAAACTTCCATATCCTGACACTTGCACTCAGGTCTAAAACTCAGAGAGGGGGAAGAGATTTAACATTGTCAGTACACAACTTCCTCAGGTTCTCCCAGGTCGCACTCTCATTTGTGCTTAGGAATTAGAGAAATACCAGATAGTCACAAGTCCTCTGGTATCTTATCAGAGTGAGAACCAGGAATTTTATCACTTGTATTAAAAAAGCAAACATTCTGCCCCCTTCTTTTTCCATTGCTTCCCTCAATAAACTACACCAGCCCTGACATATGAGAAGCCTTTGCCCAGCACACACTTTCCTGGTAAAAACAAAAATCCCCAGGACTGCTGTGACATGATTATCCTGTTCACTTGATCATGGGGCAGAGAAGGGTCTAGTGGCCAAATTACACCATCCCAAGAGGGAGTATGCCAAAGCAGCTCACTGCTTTTTTGCCTCAAATCCCACCAGAAATCTGCACTGTTATGAGCATGGCTGCTTCACTCGAGACACTTATGATGTCAGGAAAGGAGAAGAGGGAGTTAAAAACCAAAATCCTCTTGGGAGTCACTCAACTCACAGGAGCACAGGAGACATCACTGCTGGTAGAGCCAGGAGAAATTGGAAGCTTGAGGGACCAGTGATCACAACATGGTGAAGGAACAGGGAGGGCAGCTCAGCTGAAGTCAGTATCTCATGGTCCACAGGGGCTGTCTGTAAAAATGACTGAACTGCAGTCTCAAGGAAGTTTTCTGTTCAGACTGAGCATAGCCCTGAACCAATTCAGCGTGTCTATCAGCTCTGCCAGGGGAGAAGGACAGCGAAGGGACAGAATGTTGCAGTGGGGATCCTGCAACACGCATATACCAAACCAGGAGTCCTGTGGAAAGGAAATATATACGGACAGACAGATTCTTGCTAGATGTTTCAGAGATGTTTATTCCTCCAGCCGCATGGCCGGAGCTCTGCCCAGGAACTGTTCCAGTCACGGGACCAAGGGTCCTTCTGCCCGCGCAGGGAACACAAACCAACCCATGGGAACGAGGCTGAGCAGGGGCAGGGAAGCCCCGTGTCTGTGCCCTCAGGGCCCCTCTCCCAGGGCTACACGGCGGGGGAGGGACCCCAACACCTCACCCGTTTTATTTTAATAAAAGGAGAATGAAAACTACTGGATAAACATAACAAGAACAGTTTCAGAACAAAACAAGCCACCCTCCTGAGTCTTTAAATGTCCAAACAGATTCTGTGGAACATCTTAGGGCTGACAGAAGGGAGACAGGACTCTCTGAGCATGCTTTGTGGGGAAACTGAGGCAGGAGAGGGTTTAACTTCTTCCCTCCCCCTTTTCATCCCCCACTCGGCATTGGAAAGGGATTTTTGGGGAAACAATTGGCAAAAGCATGGTTTTGTGAGGGAAACCATGGGTGAAAAAACGGATTGGGAATACACTGGGGGTAATAGGACATAGGGTAAAAGCGAAAGGTGGGATTAGGAAAGGGAGACTGTAGGGGGGTTTTACAATAGAGATACTGTCTAACATGACTACGATTTTTTGCATATATACTGCCTTTTACAGGAACACCATCAGGCCCAGTGACCTGCGATGCTTGTAACCCTTTTCTACCTCGTATAATTTTAAATTCCACCACCTCTCCATCTCCCAAGCTTGGGATGCATTTTTCAGGGTTATTCTTTTTAATAGCAGTTCTATGCACGAATATGTCTTGCTGGTTGTCACACCTTGTTATAAAACCATAATTTTGCTTAACATTATACCATTTTACTATCCCTAAGATCTTAGTTTCTATGATCTTTTCCTTTTTCCGAGTGGCTGCTGTTTTTTGTCTCGCTGCGTCTTTGCTCTCTCCTTCGGTCGCTCCCGTGTTGGAATTGTCGGGGCTGCTGGTGCCTGCGCGCTCTTCCCGGGGTCGCGTTCGGGGCTGCGCGGGCCGGGCCGGGCCGCGCCGCTCAGTTCTCCGTGCGTCGCCTCCTCTGGTCGCAGCTTCGCTGCCGATGCCAGGCGCTGCATCCACGTCTCGGCCAGGCCCCCGAGCGACGACCCCCCGTGCCCGGCTCCAGCGCGCGTCTCGGCTGGGCGCGGCTACAGAAGAACAGCAGGGACAGGAACGTTCAATCAAAGGTGAAAACACTAAGGGTATGTGCCGGTTCTAACTTCCGAGTTAATTTTTCCGCAGTGGTTTGTATGGCATTATGCTTTGCATTTGTGCTGGGAACAGTGTTGACAATACAGGGATGTTTCTGTAATTGCTGAGCAGTGCTTACGCAGAGTCAAGGCCTTTTCTGTTCCTCACCCCACCAGTGAGGAGGCTGGGACTGCACAGGGAGTTAGGAGAGGACACAGCCAGGACAGCTGACCCAAGGGCTGGTCAATACCATAGGGCATCGTGCTCAGCATGGAGGAGAAGTGCAGTGTGATGGCATTTGTCTTCCCAAGGCACTGTCACACGTGATGAAGCCCTGCTTTCCTGGAGATGGCTGAACTCCTTCCTGCTGATAAGGGGTGAGTGTATTCTTTGTTTTGCTTTGCTTTGCTTGTGCATGTGGCTTTTGCTTTGCCTATTGAACTGTCTTCACCTCAACCCATGAGTTTCTCACTTCTGATTCTCTCCCCCATCAGTGGGGAGTGAGTGAGCAGCCGTGTGGGGCTCAGCTGCTGCTGGGGTTAAACCACAACAGAGCCCTCGTGGGGTGAGGCACAGCTATGGTGAAATGGGAAACACACACGCAGCCCTTCAGGAATAATCCACAGAGACACCAATACCTGCAGTACAACGAAAGCAAGAAAACAGACACATAGCCTAACCAACACATGGATGCCTGGGAATAAGAAAAAAACCCACTGCTTCTTTCATGGGTATATAAAGAAGTCTAAGCAGCCCTCAGACTTTTTGTGAATACACTCCTGCCTGGGTGGCAGGAGCAGCACAGTTATTTAAGATACATGTGGTTTTCAGATTCCAAACAATACTTTTATGCCGAAGTGATATATAGGCCAGCTACTGTCAGAAATGAAAATGCTGCTCATGAAAATATTGTCCTGTGCATCAGCAACAAAAAGAATAAAATAATCTTGCAATAATTGCCCTAGGGCTGGGAAAAAAACCCCCAGCTAAGTGTTCTCTGCACCATGGTAAACTCATTTTGATTCATATTGATAGAGTGAAACATAACATGCCTCCAATTAAACTCAGTCCAAGCTTGAGGGACACCTCTCTTGTCCTTCAGCCAACAGTGACAAATAGGATACTCAGAAGTCCACATCTATATCTCAGCCCACTTATTTCAGTCAGCTTTTATCAGAAGACAGGAATGGTTATGGAAGCCCATCTTTGCTTTTTGGAGTATAACTTTAACACCTCCTAAAATTTACAAAGGCACCTCCACCAGCCCGTGTAAACCATCCCAAACCCAGCTGTACAGTACAGAAGCTTGCCAAGTGTCTGTAAAGAGCAGCACATCTTTATGTTACTGCATAAACAAAGAGACATCAATTTTTCTGAACATCAGTACAAGTCACTAGATCTTATTTCAGCAGGGCTCAAAGCAACAGCAAAATGACAGCTGCCATCTCTGTTGTGAAAAAGCACTCCAAGAGAAAAATTTTGCCTTGGTTTCAGGCATTGTAGGTGTACACAGCACCTGTTTCCTTCTCAGCAATCCAGCCCCTTCAGGTTCTGCTAGGATAAGTCTAAGCACTCTCCCCTGTACAAGCAAAAAAGGATCAGATTGGGAGGTGCAGTTTGCTGCAGGACCAGGCTGTAGGCAGAGACACCTTTCTGCAAAGAATAAATTTTCATTAACCCACTCTTGGGGTTTTGTTTGTTTAAGCCTGACATTTATTAGGTTTGAAAAAGTATGTGTTTGTGGTGTAGGTGTACCGGTGGTACAAGCAACTTCAAAACACATACAATTCTTTGACAACTGAAATAAGCAGAGAGGCATTTCATCCCCTGGGATCTCACTTGCTGAATTTAACTGCAGGAAGCTCCCATGTTTTGACCTTGCTTCCCAGCCCTCCGGGTTGCTGTTGGAGAGCAGCCCCATCCTGCTGTCAGAGGGAAGCAATGCTTTCCCCAGCCCAGGCTGCTGCAGGCATTCCTGCATACCCTCTCCATATGCCACTGTGGGACACAATCCATCACCACAGAGCTTCGGATCCCACTACACAGGGGAATTATCTGCAACTGGAGGCTACAGAATAAACTTTCTCCCAGGTGTGGGCATTTTTTCCTAGGGAATCTTGATTGAATTTTTTTTATCCTTCTAGGAAGGACCTGAGATGGACACAGGGGAGCTATGCCTTGGCTATAAAAATGGGAGAAGTTTCCAGGCCCTGGCCACAGTGCAGGAGGTGATGCTGGCTCTGCTCTCTATGCTCTGCTCAGCAGCAGGGCTAAGGGGAGAGAGCTTGGCTGAAATGAGGATTTCACAAGCCCCGAGACACGACGTAGCTTCCCTCCCGTTTTCCCCCCTGACCAGCCAGAAAGGTAGACATTTAATATCCAGGCTCATTACTCGTCCTAATGAAATGTCAGCAGCAAATGCACAGGTGTTTAACTGCTGCTGGAATGCCTGCAGATGCCAGCAATCCCTCAGGCAGGGAATCATCCCAGTCAACAGCCTCAGAAAGGTCACAAAGGCAGTGCAAGGTCATAGCAGACCTCTGACCTTCATTTGCTGCACTGAAGGAGCTTTAGTTCTTCCTCCCTTTGCTTTCCCAAGCCCTCAGTGCATTCTCTGCTCTCCCTCAGCCCTCTTTGGCAATGCAGCCTCTCAAGGGTTCTTCTGCCTTATTCAAAACAAGTGCAAATGTGTGACCTAAGGGAGACCTGACCGGGACTCAACAAAGGCAAGTTACAAACAGCTCCACGGCTCCTGAATGGAGGTGCAGCTCTGCCTCCCTCCCCATCCTGCTCTCCCCAGCATTCCCGAGAGGCTGAGACGTTCATCTGCATTACAAGCCCCGAGCTGGCTAAAAGCATCCTTCTTCTCAATGCAGGGCAGTGGGTGTGATTTATGACTGTGCTCGCTGTGGGTTGGGAGCCACAGAGCTGGCTGGAGGCAATGAAACCGTGCAGGAACTCGCTGACAGGAATCCAGTGGGAAAGGACATACCAAAACCAGGAATAGAAAAAGGGCAAACAAAGACAGGACCAATGGACTAATTTAGTCAGGTTCCTTCCACTTGCAGCTTAAAAATTACAGATGTAAACACTGCTAAATATTCTACCTAGCTTGCCTTTCCTGAAAGAGGGAATGGGGGTAGGGAAAGGACAGAATTTCTGCCCAGTTGTTTTATTTTTCTCCTGCTCTAAGTCACACACCTAAAAAAGCCCACAGGTATTTGGACAGCTGGAGGCTGCCATTGCAACTGGGCAACACTGTTAGAAAGCAGGACAAAAAGGAAGGAAAAACAAAAAGCAACATTTTCAATAAAGCAGGCAAAGCCGCAGGGGGTTTTTAGTTCTGGCATCAGCTGCAAGCACACAAGTATTTGGCAAGTCCCATCCTGCTCCTTGGTTGCTGCAAAATCACTCCACCTTTTGGCACAACTGGCAGCATCTGAGCAGAGCTCGACCAGAAAGAATACAGCAGGGCACAGAAAGAGCTTGTTAACCTGAACTTACCTAACTTGGATCAAATCAGTTCTCTGTCAAAGCCACATTAAAATGTAACCACCAGCTGACAGATTTGTTGTTTACTTCAACAACACCTGCAGCTCTATCTTGGACTCTTGGAGAAAATACTATAGGTAAAGCTATAAATTTCAGCTTCTGCTCATTTTTGTCTGACTGAAAAAGTCTCTAGTTGTCCTCAAAGTGTTTGAGCTTACCTGAAGAGTGAGATGAGGAACCACAGTGGCTTACGAAACCAACTGACTTTTTTCCAAAGTAGAGGGAAGCCAATACCTATAAACTTACAAATCTTGTGCTCACTAGGCACAAAAATCAAGTGCTTGTTTTGGAATAAACACACAATAAAACCTGAAGAAGAAGAGTTTATGAAAAGATTGTGATACAAGAGATTTAAATACATATATGTCGATAAAAACCCTTTTGGTTCACACAGGCTTGGGTTTTTTGTTCAAGCTTTTGTTTGGAATTTTTTTACCTTATTCACAGTACACAGTAAAGTAACTCACTTCTTCCCATACAAAGTTGTTCTCTGGGTCTACTTCAAGATGTATTGCCTTTGGACTTCCCCTTTTCTTCATCCTCTTCTCCTACCAAAGAGCCTCGTGTCAAAGACACTGTGAAATCCTTACTGACACTTCCTACTTTTCCTTTCCCACAGCCACAATAACACTGTTGCTGGTGGAACTGCATGTTGCCAGGATCTAAAGTAAAAAAAGTCTTTGCCAAATTTGGAAACACGGGGTGAATGCTGAGGGATTGCTCCAGCTACGCAACACTCACGCCCATCTCAGAGTTCCCTGGTGCTCTGGAGAACAAACACTGCACTGTGCTTCTGCCCACCTCTCCCCAGTGCAGACCATGGTGATGGGACGAGAAGCAGCACCCTGTCCTGGAATGGCCACAGACCAGGATCTCACAACACACCTTTGTTTTGTCCTCGCTGTGGTGCAGACACCAGGAAACTCAAATACCTCTCCTGCAGCTCACACACCCGAGCTGCCCAGGTGTGAGCACTGTGGGCCAGCTCTCTCTCTGCCCAGCACACACAGAGGGTCTGCAGGCTGTGAAACTGCTATTTACACAAATAAATAAATGAATTCTCACAGGCATGCTCACATTTTTACCCACTGAAATCTATTTGGGTAACTGCTCAAAGAACAACTGAGGATTATACTAAAACCACTCCTGTAATGCCAGGGCTTCCACTCACATGCCCCCTATGACAACTAAATTAACAGTTTAGTTACTTGGGTCAGGTTGTTCTATTCTCTTCACAAGAGCTACATCAGGACTGAGCCATGTATACAGCTGCTGGGCACAGGATTTCCCAAGTAAATGGGGTTGTCAGAACTGTTTTAAAATTCTCCCCTCCTCTCCCATTAATTCTCTCTGCAACTCCTTTTCCCCCTTCTAATTTCACCATCATAGTCATTCATTGGCAGGCAGAAGTTGGCTCAGTAAATTATTCTCTGCTCAAAATACTAAGCTTTCAAAGAAAAATGTGAGTAAATTCCACATCAGTCCTGAAATTCCCTCGAGTTTACGAGAGGTCAGGGCAGCACCAGTAAGAAAAAGGTTTTAACCCCACATTCCTGGCTAAGAATACTCTTTCCCTTCCTCCTTCCAGCCCCCAGCACAGAAAAATCTCTGTATTTCAGGAGCAGAGGTAGAAAAATTAGAAGTTGGACAGTGGTGCGAGCTGCACCTTGAAAATCCAGTCTGGCCCTTCCTACTTCTTTTAGAAACAGGAACACAAGGTGACAAAAGAGTGAGCGGAAACACTGGGCAGTTAAGTTCCCAGACTATACTGCATAGTTAAGCCATCTCATATGCAAGCAAAGCAACAGAAATACCTTAAGTGCACAAAGAGGAAGTTTTTGTTTCTTTAGTGAGCTGCTTTTCTTTCTCTTTTTTTTTTAATATCAGTATGAAGAGCATAATAAATTATCTGTTCAGTCTGTTTGCTTTTATTTCAGATAGTCAAATAGTTCAACGTATCATTCACCAAACTCTGATATGAAATGGCAAACCCAGCAGAGAGTAGCAGGGGGCTGTGTTGAGATGTGCACACTGCAGAGGTGTGCAAAGTTCACTTTTTAGATCTGAGGTTTCACACTAAGGAAGAAAACAGGAAGCGGTTACCTACAGCTGAAGCCAGCAGCAACCCATTCCAAGGTGAAAAGTTTGAGTTTCTAAACGTAAAGATTCTCTTTCAGATCATTTTTGTACTTTCTGTAATTCTACAAAAGACACCAAAATGAGGACCATGAGCAGCGCTTACAGTTGTGAGCATTTAGCTTTTATAGGTCTAATGACCATTTATTTGTTTCCATTGCTGTTTACAGCAGCACCTTGTCTTCACATGATTTAAACAGACAGCACGGCCAAGTGCAGAAAATACAGATCTAAACCGTGGCTTTGACCACCACCAGCTTCTTCCTGTACAAGCCATGCAATTTGGGAAGTCTGCAGGGCTTGTGCCACAGCTCACCATTTATACAGCATCCAGCAAGACCATCAGCCCAAGGAACAACCTCCTCAAAAATGTAGCTTATGACTCACTGCTTTACAATAAATACCTTAATGCCACAACTCCTGAGCCAGCTCAGGGAGTGCTGATGAGTCTGAGGGAGGCAAGTGCTGCAGGAGTTTTGGGCAACTCAAGTTTTTCCCTCATTAAGATTTTGTTTCTTGGCCTGAGGCTGCCTGAGAGGGTTCCCAGTCTCTTAACAGAGGTCACCCTCCTCCTTCTCCCTTTCTGTAGGTACCATGAAATCACACTTGCTACTAACAAACCTCATAGCCTCATAAAAATGTTTCTCAGACACATTTTCTCTCTTTGCCATGGACCAGAATGCATCACTTTCCAAGAATATCTTTTACCAGCATTTCACATGTCCTCAGGCAAGCCTAATTCAGCTCTGTTACAAAATGTCCACTTCGTGCCTCAGGTAAATCCCAGCTGGACATCGGATGGCAGCACACATTTCATTCTGTGTATTTATTTATAACTTTGATAGTCAAAACCAATTTTCTCAGAGGCTCACAATATGACTGAAACAGCAGATCACGTGCAGTGGGAGAACTGCAGGGGAAGCATATCCCTCATCGTCTCGTTCCCTCTCTTAGCATGTATTAAGGGATTCATATCAGCATTTCCCTGGTAACACAATATTGGCCATGTTTCAGCAAGGTCAAAAATGCCCTACACAGACTTAGCCACTGCTTTCCGTTCCAGCATCTGCATCACTCTTCTCCCAGCTAATGGCATCTACTGAACATATTGAAACATCAGATCATGGGGTCACTTTGAAAGCTGGCTCACACATTTTAAGAGACAGACAGAGCTCAAAGATACTCTGTTTTGGCATGAGAACTGTGATAGGAACTGAAATAGTATGTCCAGGAGGAAAAATTTATGTATCAAGGAAAAGAGAGTACAAAAGTTCTGTTAACCCCATCTCTGCACCCTCTGAGAGGGTTTCTTAATTCCTGTGGGAAAATTAGACTCTTTTTTAAGATACTGATGGTGACTTCTCTGCACTGACAATTGGCACAACTCTTCAAACCTAAGGAAGAAAATAGTCAAAGCCTGAATAAATAGGAAATAAAGAACATTAGCAAAGAATTTCAGATGACATTTCTATCAGTTCTAGCCAGCAGGTGCTGCTCTGGCAATAGGAAGTTAAGAGTTACAAAAGCTACATAAAAACAACTGCACCACATGAAGACAAAGAAACATCATATGGATGCATAAAAATGAACAATTAAAACTACAACTGCTACATGGAGAAGAAAGCCATAAATATTTCAGCCCTATTATTATCGATGCTGCATGCCACAGCTACATTCTGTTCTGTATCATTACATCTTCACTGGCTAATTTCACAAATAACATCTTATTAACAACATGTTGACTTCAAACCATTGTTATCTCTCCTCCTCCCATTCTCTGATATTTGACACTGAAATTGTTCCAAGGACATTTGAAACATCAGGAACTAAGTAACAAAATACTTTCTTGCCCCACTCCAGTGTGAAAAGCAGCCCGAACATGCTGTAAGTAGAGGTGAAAAGGAGAAAGTCACAAAGATTTTTTTTTTTTTTTTTTTTAAAGAATTTACTGAATCACTGCTCAACATCTGCCCCACCCCCTCACTTCTGTAACCTCTCCTCTTCCTAAACCACTTCCAGTCCAGAGGGGAAACATAAGGGGCTTTCTATTAATGGAATATTTATGGACCTGGAGACCCGGGAGCCTTGAAAAGAAGGAAGATTCATGCATAATACAGGGACAGGACTTGCTGTATGAAACGACAAATTTACCACACTGGCAAACTGAACTAAGTGGCATAAAACCCATTAGAAAAAAAACCCATGGCTCACAAGTTATGAATACTGGACAAGAACCAAATACCAGAACTGGTAACCAGCACACACTGTACAGCATAATGACATTTCCTACTACAGTTTATTATCTGATAAATGATCAAGCTTATTAAATTAACCTTTTCCCACCAGCAGTTGACTGAAAAATTCCCTCCCCTCTTAATTACAAGGAGATTAGGAGAAACTAAAAAATAATTGTAAGCAATTTATACAATGGAAGAACCCTCAATTCTTCAGTATTACATACCACATAAAACAGATCCATCACCAGGCATTGCTCCCTACCTCTGAACAATGAATGATACAGAACCTGATCCAGTGACTGCCAAAAAGCCAAAACAAAGGTATTCACACCATTCTTTTCTCTCCCTGAGTGGCTGTTTGCTCATTTCTGCTCACTCTTTATCAGCACAATTCCAGTCTTACAATGAGAAGGTATAAAAGCAATACTTTTTTTTTTTTAACCCCAGCAAATAAGAAAATGATAAATTTCAAACAGAACAGGGGATGTTGCACATGTCAGGAGTGTGTAGTACAGACAGACTGTAAAGCTGTGTTACAGGCCAACCACACGACAAAAGAACAGATGTGAAGGTATCCTGCCTTCCTTTAGCAAGCTGAGAAACAGGGAAGGAAAATCTACTCCTTCTCTACAAAAAAGGACAACCTCCTCCAGATCCCAAACTCCTTTTGTCTACTGATTGTGTCTGTGGAGGTCCAAAATGAAGAGACTAAAGACTTACAATGACATGAATCCCCACATGACCATAACATACGCAAAAAACCTCTTCACTGCGTGAATACAACCTGATGTCCTCCAACATTGCCTTAAAACAACGTTACAGTACCACACGTCTTCTCCCAAGTAGTTTTCAGCTTTCCCAGTGTTTTATGGGGGAGGTTTCTAGAAAACCTGTGTAAAGGTGTGGCATTTCAACTTTTCCAGTTCGCACCATTTCCTTAAGCAGCTGCTAATGGACACAAGGACATTTTATTTTTTAAGCTATATGCAAGCTTGTTCAAACTCACTTGGCCTGGGTCTTTCACAGACCCCTTAGAAACAGGCCATGATATACATATAAGAGCTGAGAAAGCAAAGGCTGAAACAGCAGCTACGGCAATGTTTTCCAGAGATTCATCACTGCAGATGCAAGGGGAAATTGCAGAGTGCCCAGTGTACCTCCTTCCTACAGAGATCTTGGAGTCCCAGGTTCTGTGGAAGCTCCTGAGCGAGCAGGGTGGGCTGCACCCCATGGTTCAGCCTGGTGCTGAGCTCCACGTGGCTTTATTAGAAGGCATGGAAGTACAGACAGTGTCAATAACCCTGTCACCAGGCCTGGGGAGAGGGAGCAGACTGAGTGGGTTTTTTCTGCTTTGTTCTTGCTTTTTTCCAGCTCTGAAGCAGCACCGACAATATGAAGACAATTCTCTGAGAAATAAAATTAGAACGTCCCCTTCAATTCTCTTTGAGAAGCATCTGAGTTCAAGAAACTCTTTTATCAGGATTAGAGGTGAGGCTGAAAGCAAATTGTTTCTCTTAGCTGGTAAAAAAATGCATTCCATTTCTCAACCTCCCCACCCCCTGGGCCAAGAGTTTCATGCATATTTGACATGTTTTCCATCTAGACAGCAATACAGCATTTCTAGCCACTGTCTTTTTTCTTTTAAGTGACTCAAGTGCACAGTGTTTTTTCTGAGAGTCAATTTATTTTTTAATTGTATCTGAATACTCTGGGATTTTTAACTTGACTTCCCATGTTCTAATTTGTTAAAACAAAAAGGAAAAAAGGTATATATTATGAGCAAAAGCTGCTTGCAGTAAACTGGAAAGTGCTTATGGGGTTGTCATTTACTATTTAGGATTGTCATTACTATCACAGGAGAACCTAGAAGTTTTTAAGCAAGATCTGCCATTCTACCATGTTAGGACATACACAAAGCAAAGGCTCATCCTGGCCCAAGGCACCTACAGTACCTATAAAAAACCCAAAAGAAACAAGAGGGGGAGAGAGAACACACACATGCTAGCAAGAAAAACACAGAAAGAGGGTGAAGTTGCTATGAGAAGGCAGGAGAAGAGAGATGGAATAAAATGCAATGTGCATCACTCTAAGCTTGTGCTGAGATTTCAAATGACCTTAACTGAAGTCCTAGTTCCAACCTGGGGGATGCAGTAGAAAAAGCTCCCCCTAAAAAATCTATAATGCAACGAAGAAAACTTTTTAATACTTGTCATTAACCACAGATCAACTGTAGCAGATTTTTGCAGCATTTAATCATTTCAGGACTTCCGAATTTTTGGTTTAAAAAGTATTTGAAAAAAATTCAAGCAATTTAGACTCAAAAGAATTTCTTGACCTAAGAGAAGTGAATGCTGACTTCCAGATGCTTTTCCACTATTCAGAAAATGTATGCATTAATTATAAAAACCATTGTATTTTTATTTTCCTTTTAAAAGTCACAATGCTTGGGTTGTGTTTGCAATGATTGCTGTTGGGCAGTGAAGTGCAAGGTTAAGTTACAGCATGTGTGGTAATGACAGCAGACGCTGATCTAAGTGCAATGAAAGCAACTGCAATAAATGCTTAGAAAAGGGTAAAGTAGGCAGAAAAATGCTTCTTTGATCATTTCCACAGCGATGTTTGTTTCCAAAATCTCATCTCTTTTGCCTAAAGTTAAAAAAGTTAAACCCTCGCAGTTTCAATGTAAGAATGTTTTAATTATCTTGTTCTATTTCTCCCCTAAACGAATCTATACTTTTCTATAACATTTTTTGTAGAAATTGATAGAAACACAGGAGAAGTAACAAAGTGTTATTTGAGACCTGTTTAATCTTAACCAAGACAGGTGGTCCAGAGGTTACCAAGTGCCTGTGAATGCACGCAGGTCACCTCCTCCTCCTCATCCACTCTTTTTACCCTCCACAGCTGAGTGTAACTGCTTAAAAATCACTGTGGAAAAAGCAGCACACTACATTTTAACACAGATTCAAAGAAGGCACTTGGAATTACTATTTACCATGCCCCTCCACCAAATTTTAGGATAAAAACTGACTGTAAGTGTAACTTCATCTAACAATGAAGTTTCTCAAAGGCATTCAAATGCAACAGTAATCCACGACTGAAGAAACTAAGTACAAAAGTTAGAAAACAAATTAGATGCCTTGAAAATGTATTCCCCAAGCATGTCAAAATCTCTTCTTTTCACACTGTTACAGCTGTGGAGCTCACAGGGATACCAAATGGTATATCAGGATGGGACAACATAAATAATGCCACTCCCAGCAGGTGCCAATTCATCCTGTTTCTTTTCCCCCCCCAGGTGATCATGCAGAAAGTCTAAACCTCTACCAAATCTCCAGAGAGCTTCTGGCAATATTTGGCTTCTGCATGGGGAGGCTTGGGAAGGAAACAGTTTGTACCCTACAAACAGGCACATGCAATGGAGCAGTTTTAGAAACATGACAAATCATGCACAGATATAAATGGAGCTGCTCGTACCAGTTCTACCTTTCTTGCTTTTCTCATGTCTTTTAGCCCTCTGTCCCATCTTTCTCCAAGAAGGATTTTGCATCCTGCTCTCAGGGACTTTTCAAGGGAACGGTAACAGATGCAGACTGCAAGCAAACAGTTCCTCATCAACAACAGTGAGATGTATTAATGGGTGCTTTGGCTTCACATTTTCAAAGCATGTGTAGGAGTCATTCCAATGGTTCCACTACTGTTAGAATTAGTGACCTCGTGTCTAAGAAAGGTGGTCTCCCTTTTCTACACTTCATTTGTCTGTGAGAGCTGAAGTGCTCTATTCTGGTCTCAGATTTCTTTTTGCCTATCCGTTTAGCACTGCTGTCCTTTCTTACTACAGTAATCAGGAAACCTACTGTCACAAGCAACCACTATTTTCACAAACAGCCTGACACCCTCTCTCCCCTGGAAGGTACCACAAAACCTTTCAAATGATTTGGGTTTTCCCACCTTGCTACTTTACATGTTCACAAATAGATCTGCATGAACGGATTTCAGAAATAATTACATTAAAGATAAAGGAGGAAGAATGTCACAGGGATGGTCCTAAGGGACTCCTTAGGAATCGTGGAGTCTTTCACCTAATTAATGAAGTCGAAGAAATTCCAGCTAGCATATTTCATGACAAACTCGCCCCCCCCGTTTTTGCAGAGCCTATGCATTTATATCCAAGTGGCACCTACTCATATGCTACACCTATTGCACAGTTATGTCAATGTACATAACATATACACACCAGCATAGCACGAGCACTTAGTATATGTTTCTATTTGCAGAGGAATTCATTATGGGAAACAGAAGGCTTTTCTCTGCAAGGAAATTTGTCTCAATGGATGCAGGAGTGGGTTTCTCTCCCCTCTCCTCTCCTTTTGCTGTTACTCATTAAATGGATAATTTCCTTTTATAAACAAAGGAGTCCATATAATAAGCAGGCATGTTTGGACAGATCATTAATGAAATAATAGTCTCCTCATCTCCCAGCCTGAAAGATGAAACCTAAACCCAGGGCTCCCAAGAGCCAAACCTTTCTCAGCTGGACTACAAGAGCACGCAGCTCCTCTCTGACCGACCTTCAGAGTGCCTGGTCAGCAGCCTGGCCAGCCTCTTTTAAATTACCTCATAGGCAGAGTGATGATTTCAGCAGAAGCTGCTTGTGTGTGGTTTAGAGAACATAATTCTTCCCCTATTATATCTGGAGATCTCCAAAGAGATCTAGAGGATATTCCCTCCACAGTTTACCTTGACTGTTTCTTATCGGAGTTTACACAGATAGATTTTGACAACAGCAATTCCTTAAAAATCCATTGTGGTTTCTGAAGCATCAAGCTCCCAAAGAATAAGCCAGAAACGTCAGCCAGCTTGCAATATCTAGCTTTTTGTATGAACAATCGGGTGAGCATTAAGACATTGGCCACCAAAAATGAAACAAAAACATGTAACCTGGCACTTTGAGAAGTATTCATAAAACATGGCTCATCATCAGGGTGACTCCTGTATTGAAAACCTACTCTATTTGGAGTCACTTGCTAAGTTCCAATATTCTTTTATTTATTACTCTTTATTCAGAATTGTCAGAATCCATACTGTTGTTCCACAAAACATGCTTTGATTTACTTTTCAAAATGAATGAAGAATTAAACCATTCCAGTGTTCCAAGGTGCTCAGAAATCACCAAATCAGGCGAGAAAAGTGTCTGAAGAGATACGTTTAAAATACAAGGCTATAGTATATCCTCTCTTCTGGGAGAGCTATCACAAAATACAGGACTCCTTCCAGCTTTCTTAGTTTTTAACCTGTGTAGTGTTCAGATGCTGGCCAGATGCCAGGCACCCATAAAAGTTGCTCACTCATCCTCCCCTGCCACAGCTGGACAGAGAAGAGAAAATTTAGGCAAGGGTTCATGAGTTAAGAACTGGGAGAAAACACTCCAATGGCAAAACAGGCTCATCTTAGAGATACAAAGTAAACTTATTACTAAGATCAAAGCAGGAAACTGATAAGTAAAATAAGCCTTTAAAAACACCTTTTTCCCCCCAACCCATCTCTCCTTGCCACTGACAGTGCAGGGAGACGGGGCATGGGGGTTTGGTCAGTCCATCAACTGAGGTTTTCTTCCACTGCTCAGGGAGAGGAGTGCTTCCCCTGATGCACCGTGGGGTCCCTGCCATGGGAGGCAGTTCTCCGTGAACTTGTCCAGCTTGGTTCCACTCTCATGAGCAGCAGTCCTGCCAAACCCGCTGCAAGGTGAGTCTCTCCCACGGGCACACAGTCCTCCCAAAACTGCTGTGGCGTGGGTCACTCTTCCACGGGGTGCAGTCCTCCAAGGACAGGCTGCTCCAGCCTGGAAGCAGGGCCCCCCCTCTTTCCACTGGGTCTCCCACTGGATCACAGCCTCCTCCAGGCATCCACCCCCTCCAGCACGGGCACCTCCCCCAGGGGCTGCGGGTGGATCTCTGCATCCCCCGTGGATCCCCACGGGCTGTGGGTGGATCTCTGCATCCCCTGTGGATCCCCAGGGGCTGCGGGTGGATCTCTGCATCCCCTGTGGATCCCCAGGGGCTGTGGGTGGATCTCTGCATCCCCTGTGGCTCCCCAGGGGCTGTGGGTGGATCTCTGCATCCCCCATGGATCCCCACGGGCTGTGGGTGGATCTCTGCATCCCCTGTGGATCCCCAGGGGCTGCGGGTGGATCTCTGCATCCCCTGTGGATCCCCAGGGGCTGCGGGTGGATCTCTGCATCCCCTGTGGATCCCCAGGGGCTGTGGGTGGATCTCTGCATCCCCTGTGGATCCCCAGGGGCTGTGGGTGGATCTCTGCATCCCCCGTGGATCCCCACGGGCTGTGGGTGGATCTCTGCATCCCCTGTGGATCCCCAGGGGCTGCGGGTGGATCTCTGCATCCCCCGTGGATCCCCAGGGGCTGTGGGTGGATCTCTGCATCCCCCGTGGCTCCCCAGGGGCTGTGGGTGGATCTCTGCATCCCCTGTGGATCCCCACGGGCTGTGGGTGGATCTCTGCATCCCCTGTGGCTCCCCAGGGGCTGTGGGTGGATCTCTGCATCCCCCGTGGCTCCCCAGGGGCTGTGGGTGGATCTCTGCATCCCCCGTGGATCCCCAGGGGCTGTGGGTGGATCTCTGCATCCCCTATGGATCCCCATGGGCTGCGGGTGGATCTCTGCATCCCCCGTGGATCCCCATGGGCTGCGGGTGGATCTCTGCATCCCCCGTGGCTCCCCAGGGGCTGTGGGTGGATCTCTGCATCCCCTGTGGATCCCCAGGGGCTGTGGGTGGATCTCTGCATCCCCCGTGGATCCCCAGGGGCTGCGGGTGGATCTCTGCATCCCCTGTGGATCCCCAGGGGCTGCGGGTGGATCTCTGCATCCCCTGTGGCTCCCCAGGGGCTGTGGGTGGATCTCTGCATCCCCCGTGACTCCCCAGGGGCTGTGGGTGGATCTCTGCATCCCCCGTGGATCCCCAGGGGCTGTGGGTGGATCTCTGCATCCCCTATGGATCCCCATGGGCTGCGGGTGGATCTCTGCATCCCCCGTGGATCCCCAGGGGCTGCGGGTGGATCTCTGCATCCCCTATGGATCCCCATGGGCTGCGGGTGGATCTCTGCATCCCCCGTGGATCCCCAGGGGCTGCGGGTGGATCTCTGCATCCCCCGTGGCTCCCCAGGGGCTGCGGGTGGATCTCTGCATCCCCTGTGGCTCCCCAGGGGCTGTGGGTGGATCTCTGCATCCCCTGTGGCTCCCCAGGGGCTGTGGGTGGATCTCTGCATCCCCTGTGGATCCCCAGGGGCTGCAGGGGCCCAGCTGTTTCACCATGGTCATCACCACAGCCTGCAGAGGCATCCTGGCTCTGGTGCCTGGAGCACCTCCTGCCCCTCCTTCCCCGCTGACCTTGGTGTCTCCCTGTTGTTTCTCTCACATGTTCTCAACTCCTCCTCTTCTCTGGCTGGAATTAACAGTGTGCCCCCCTTTGTTTTGATTTCTTCTTAAATCTGTTATCACAGAGATGTTACCAACATCTCTAATTGGCCCAGGCTTGGCCAGCAGCATGTCCATCTTCAGAGCCATCAGAGATTGGCTCTGTTGGACGTGGTGGAAGCTTCCAGCAGCTTCTCACAGAGCTGTGGCCCCCCTGCTACCAAAAACCAGGCTGTGCAAAACCAACACAACCTGGAAATATCCTCTCAGAAATGACTATTACAAACTTCCAACTGTTCCCAGCTCAAAGCAAGAAGGACAGATTGCACCTGGCCCCCCCCAAAGGGTAGGGGAGCTTTGGAGTGAGTCACATACAGCATACAGCTCGGGTAGTTTTAACTCCATGATCTCTTTCTGTAGAGAGTTACCAGTAATCTTTTTTTATTCCACATATACATCCACTTTCCCACCAAGACAGAGTGCAGATAATTGCAATCCAATCAGGGGTTTGATTTTTTCTTTAAATGACTACCAAGTGCAAGTGCTGGAGTTCAGCTCCTCAGAGAGGCAGAGGGAAGGGCTCAGCTCATGGCAGTCAACCACTATCTCTGGACAAAATCTTTGGGCAGAGGCACAGATGCATATACAAACTCCTACCTCTACTCTCTTCTTTTTCCTCTTTTATTTTGAACGGAATCTTAGACATTTAAAAAAAACCCCATTCTCAGTGGCAGTTAAGAATAATAAAATTTTCCACCTTTAGCAGCAAACACTATAGCATGAAGGCTCCACTGTCATTCTGGCCTGAGTTCTTAAAAGGTATCTTCACTACTGTCTGGGCTCCTCTACAGCCCAAAATGGCATGTAGGACTGGGTCCAGTAAGTCTAAGTTCCTTCTCCAGAAGGCTGCTGACAATGTTTGCACAAAACAATGAACCCTACTTTCCCAAAAGGTCTGTAAGAGCTTTAAGCACTACAAAGGGAGAACTTCTGGCTAGAGAAGTGGAGGACCACACCTCACATCCATGGAGTGTACCTGGGCAGGAGCTCAAGTGGTTAAGCCTCCCAGCAAAGCACCAAACTAACAATCAAAAGTTAAGAAGAGGCGAGGCCCTAGAGCTCTTCTAAAAGTGCATATCATGAAAACTGTGACTTTAAAAAGGGATAATGAGTTATAAAAGAAATCATCAAGTCAGGGTCGTTCCTTCAGTGCAGCTTCTGGTTTCTGTTGCCCAGTTCTTCATAATTCAGAACAATTTAAAGGTTCTGGCTGGCTGCATAACACTCGAACATTATCAGCTAAAGATCTTTGTCTCATTTACACTTAGAGCTTAAGCCAGCAGAAACAGAGAACTTGTGGAAAGAAAAAGCATTTGTAACCTTATCTAAGTTATCTCTTAACCAGAAAACTCTTATTTCCCTCAAGTATCCCCAGAAGCTTTTGTTACTTATTTTCCATTTATCTAACATCTTTCTCCTGGCAAACTTACTGGGATCAGGTCATTTTCTCTCTCTTTTGATCCAAGACCCTGGCTTATGGAGTGGCTCTCCCCTCATGCCTGACCTTACCATGTGCTTGAAGCTCAGAACTTGGAACAGAGCTGTTGAACTTCATGTGCTGATGTTAAACAGAGAGTTTAACCAAATCTCATACTCATTTCACTTTAATTTTAAAAGCTCACCACTCAAGGGTAGAGGGAAAGGTTACTGCAATGAAGGCTACACACTGAAGACTGTAAAATCAAGTCAAAGCCTAACAGGTCTGAAAGACCCTGACTTTCAGGGCCCAAAGTCACATAAACATGGCAACAATATGAAACTATATTTGGAGTCTACTGAGTTTCTAAATTAGAGTCAGCTTCATGGCACAGCCACCCTTCAGTAACTAATTGCTTCATTCAAAGCTGCATGTATTGCTACATCAAAACTTCCATGCCTACGATTTGCAACATTTCCTTCAGATTCCTTCTACAGTTCTAGTAGAGAAGTGAAAACTGACTACAAAGGTGGTATTTTTCCTCTTCTAAATACATTCATTGGGAATGATCCTTAAAAATATTTGCTATTTCTAGGAACAAGTAATTTGTCCATGCATCAACCACTTACTATGAAAAACTGCATTCCCTGGAGGTGGCTGGTGGGGGGAAGGAAGGGTGGCATGCGTCCATCCACATCCACATCCCCACAACTTACTGATCACTAAGCTCAAATTTCTGAAAATTAGCATTGTCAGGACAGGAGGGTGGGTGGGGATGTGCAGACACAAAACAGTGCACAGTGCACAGTCACAAATAAATGTTTTTTTTTTTCCTAGTTACTCCTCTTCCCCTACCCTGAGGATGAATAATTCAATCTAGTGGCCCATTAAGCCTATACATAAATAAAGGAGGAGCTGCTAACTTCTGATCCTGGTTAAAAACAGCTCTCCAAGTTCTGTGCAGAAACAAAACCGGGTGCTCATTGCAGAGCTCCTGATAGAACTCCAAACACCGTCATTTGCTCATATTAGACCTACAGACCCCAGATATGCTTCTTACAGTCCGACTACTTTTCTATGCAGTATTTTGGCTCTATCTTTCACACTGACGTAATTTTAAGAGCAGTTCTAGGTGAGGAAAGGAGGCCTGGCTTTCTACCTGGACCCACAGTGCACAGCAGCATGCAAGATTACCTCAAAATCTTATTTTTAGAGCCTAATTCTTATGGAGAAACAGTATCATTCGCTACCTTTTTCCTTTCCTTTCATGCTTCACTGGCATGAAGTCATTTGTTAATAATGCCCATCTGTGATGGTCCATTTTCATATTCAGAAATTTCATGGCAGATTACAGGCTTTCAGAGAGCTCCCTAAACATCAGCTTCGTCACAGAGAAAAGTTTTACCCGCACCCTGCCACTCCTTGCACCCTGCCAACAGATAAAGCTGCAGCACGCGGAATTGTTTTACATCTGTGTGCCCCAAGCAGAAAGGAGCAGCCGTGACCCCACAGCCCTGTGAATGCAGCCACAGAGAAGCTGACACTCCACACACAAACCAAAGGTAAGAAAAAGAGCTCCTGATTCCTGTGGGACAGCAGTTCCATGGAGATTAAGAGGAAAAAAGTTGCAGAATCATCAGTTCTCCTACCTTCCAGGAGCTCTGGATTCAACAAGCAGCAGTTTTTAACAGAATCAGAAGAGGAACAGAAAAAAAGCAGCTAGAAGCTGGTAAATTACAAAGTCAGAATCAATAGAGACTTTGTATAAGGGAATTTTAGGGTCTTCATGCCCTGCAAAATGCCATCTGTGTGTGCCATAGCTCAGCTACTGCAACAGATTATCTGATCAACAGGGAAGGAACAACAATGGAAAATCTATTAGCTGGTGGCTGTGGAGCATCACAGGTCTATTAGAGATTGACTGATTAGCCTGTCGGGTGAGAGTCAGACTTTCTCATATCTAGTTTTCAATAAACTGTTAAAAGTCAATATGACACAGAGTGAAAATTCAATTCAGGGTAACAAAGAAAAAATAGCTAATTATTCTTTTACAGCACAGTAGATCCTTCCAGGTCTCCTTTAACAACAGACTAACCACTATAATAGACTGTTTATATATAGATTACCAACAAAGATAATCTGGGACACAACGCAAATAAAAGCACCGAAAGAAAATTCTACATGCCAAAATTCACAGAATTTTAAATACTGAACTACAAACAAATGGCTCTCATGCTATGGAATCTCTGTGGAAGACCAAAAACATGACAGAGTCACCAGGAAAATTACCTTATTTCAAAACACTTTTTTTAGGCAATTTATCAACCTAAAATTGCAGAATTTCAACTGTGGAACACAGCAATCAATACAGTATCAGTGCTTTGGATATAGAATAAAACCAAGTGTGACAAAACCCAGAGCTTTACAGACACTGCTGGGTTTGCCAGCTCAGTTTTGCTCAGAAAATAACTGGGTACAGGTGAAAAAGGCAAAGCAAACTTTAAATGCTGTAGATTTTCTGGGAAGATTGGTAACAGCAGCAAAGAGCACATCCAGGGAGTTTGTCTGGCTTGTGTGCACTCTACCCTTGCAGAGCCAAACCCTCGTGTTGCCTTGCCCTAACTCCTTTACACTATTTTTGAATAATCAGCTGTGTTAGTGGTCTTGTGACACATCAACTCCACAGCACCTGAAAACAGGGATACAGGATGAGAAAAAAAACAAATCGGTATTTCATCCATACTTCAACATTATGCTTCAGTCTTTCTCAGCTGCGTTGGGGCAGACATTTGTGGGACCTGGTGCAGAAAAAAAAACTTACTTGGATTAGAGAAAATCTATTGAAATCAATTGCTTTCAAGGATATTGTTTGAAAGTCTGGTGCCCAAACACTTGCACAAGTACCACCAGGACAATGGTGATGTGGCATGGGATAAAAACAAAGATGTACCTGCAGCCTGTGTTTTTGACCCCAGCATTTCACTTCACCCTGCTCACCTGAAGGGCTGTCAGTGGGAAGAGTACAGAAAAGGAGGAGGAATACTGAATGCCAGCCAAAAACTTGTGTATTCTGCAACTTTTACTGTCTCACTTTATCACAGAAGAAATTGCTTATCATTGGCATGCTAAAGACTAACACACCCTCGTACTAACTCATCCTACCTGAAAGCAATGTGAAAACATAATTAGAAAGAAAAAGCAAGCAAATGAAGAGAAGAATCTAATACTGGTCAGGTGATGCCATAATTTCAGTGGACTAGAATGGACAACACACATTTTAAAACCACATCAACATTACCTTGAGGGACATGAAGCCTGAAATCTCTCCAGCTCTGTGATCTCAGTAACAGATGTCAGGTCTGCATGGCTTCTTTCTCTTGTCACAGGAACACTGAGATCTTTAGAGATCCAGTTTGGGATTTTTTTTTTTTGAGAAAAATCCAGTGCAGAGCAAACTAACTGATACAAATACTTGTTTTCTAAGCTGGAAGACCACAGTGCTCCTCCTCCTCTCCCAACACTTTCAATCATCTGGGAAACAACAGGGCTGCAAGACAAAAGCCTTCCAAAAGAAACTCCCTGTCAAAAAGGGTTTACTTCCAAATTCCTCAAATCAGATCTACTTCAGAACAGAAAGCAATTTCTAGCACCATGCCACAAATTCATGAGCTGGTGATGAAAAAAACCAGTTTCAACCCAGGTTTGGTCCACCTTATTGTGGTATGTTTTACTCTGAACCACTTCTCAGTGTGAGAACTCTGCAATCTATGCAGCCACGGTCACCCCTTGTCTAGGGAAAGGCACGAAGGAGTCTGGTAAAGGGTGGGGAAAGCACATGATGATGCATTACAGAGATGTAAAATCCTTCAAGCAGTCAGAACGTCACTGCTTCATCTTCTGGCACTGCTTTTGAGACTGAGATTGCATAGGATGATACACATTCCTGTCTTACAGACACACCTTCCCCTGGATGGGGGAAGAGGGATCATGCAAAGAATCAACTCTGGCAGATAGCATCGTGAGATAGGCATGGCCAAACCAAAATCAAATAAAAAGAACAGTTGATAAAATACAGGGCCTGGAATAACCTTTGCAACACTGAAGGGGAAGTTCAGTCACCAGAAGCCAAATAATTAATTTAAAAACGTGAAGCACAGTTTTAGAAGCAAATCTTTGTCTTTAAGACCCAGAATGCTCAACCCTGTAGGCTGTGTGCAGCTGTACAGATCTACTTAAACTGCCAAACCCAAGAAGCTGAGCAGGAATCTGAAATTGCAGCACTCATATTCCCACAGCAACTAGAGATAAGGAAGACCAGGAACAGCGTCATTTTAGAGTTTGCTAACCAATTCCCCCTTTCCCCCCAAAACCAGTTTAAATTTCATGTTTATCCTAGCTGGATACTTTATTTATTTAAGACAGGGATTTGCCATCTGGTTAGCAATCAAATAAGCTACCCAGACTGAAATTAGCAATAATGACATTTTCCCTCTGTGAAATGCTATTCCTTCAGAACATGCACACGGTGTTGGGTGTGGGGGGATGCGGGGGAGAGGACAGACAACCAAAATAAACCTCACCAAAACAAAAAAAAACCCACCCAAAATTAACCAGGTTCCACCCATTCTGGCCACCATCATCTTCATGCTCTTTTTCACCACCTCCAAACATGCAATAAACAGGCAGTAATTGCATTCCTACCTGCATAGGATGAGCATGGAGAAGACAGACTAACTATCAAGCTGCTTACAATAAGGAGTAACAAAATGCATTAACCCATAACCCAGTCTCAAGTAAGTACTGAAGCTTTGGGTTAGTAAATATAAATACAAGACAAGAGATAAAAGTTGAATCCATTGAGGAATTATCACCTCTCTGCTCAAATTTATTCCCAAGAGAAAGTAAACGCATCAAAAGCTGTAGAGTGAAGAACACATTTAACTCCTTTTTCAACACTTTAAAACTGTTATTTAAACTTAAAAGCTTTCTACTTAGAGCAAGGCATTAACAATTAAAAAAAAAATAAATTTATGTTCCTTTCTCAACACATATTCCCATGTCTTCTATTTCAAGGGTTCCCATAATGACTTTTTGTTGCTTTTTAAGAAGAAAGACACAGACTGATTACTTTTGTTTCAGTGATTATTCACCAAACAGAAGAGACATGGACTGCATAAACTTTGGCTCAGATACCGTAAAACTCAAACAAAATTAGCTCTACTTCATGCCTGCCAGCATAAGAAGCAGAGACAGATTTAAAATGCACTACTTTTGGTTTCCTACTCCACACAGGCACACCTTCAGCTATGTAACCCCATTTAAACCAGGCAGCTTTGGGCACAAAGCAGCACAGGTGGATTGCTCAGCCTGGGGCCACCTCCACAGCTGGAAAGAACAGCAGGAGCATCCTTTCCCCCATCCTGCTGCAAACCTGGGAACATGTACAGAGAACTGGACTTGCCAAGCTGGGACACCCACAAAGCTTATCTAGAGACAAATTAAACTGGACTAAACCAAATCCACACACCTCCCATTTTATGCTTCAGAAATCTAACATGTCTTGTTAGACTTGAACATGTCTGCTATATTTGTTTTTAACTTATTATTTTCAAACGAGAGAGTTCCCTCAGGGAAAAATTTTCCAACAATCTGGTATTTTTTACTGATCACTGCATGTTTTCAGAGTCCATTGCCATTGTTTACTTCCCCTAAAATTATTACCAGGCCCACAGATATGATAGCTGGATGTTTTTCTAATATACTTTTCCTCCTTTTTGTGGGTTGTTTTTCAATTCCTTGGCTCTGAACACTCTTAGAGCTGTCACAAATTAAGCTGATCATAGCATCTCCTGTTCCCAACAAGAGGGCAACCCAGTTCTCATTGAAAGTAATAGGAACTTTGCCACTGATGGCAATGCAAGCAGGATCACGCACTCAACCTCTGTAACAAAAGTAAATAAACACTTTCATTTTCATGTCTGAATTGGTAATGCTGGAATAACAGCTTTCTTCTCCTTCTAATAACAGTGGAAAAAAAATCTAAATATAATTGCAATTCAGCTGCTGTGTGAAGGAAGCAAAACAAAACCCAATGAAGCTTTTTATTACATGTGCTGTTTGCAGAAAGAATGAACGATCCCTTTGCGTCTTCCTACTCCATTTTGAAGAGGTGGCCAGCTCTGGTTGGACATCCAGGAAACTCCTTTATTTGCTGTGGACTGTACTGCCCCAGATCTTACCCATGTAACACAGAAATCAAGTGCAAAAGGAATAGCTTTATATGGCCTCTACAATTTGTGCACAACAGTAAGAAGCAGTCAAGTTATGCAGTATTTTGTCAGAAAACAAAGCTTCTTTCTTCTTTCTTTAGGAAAAAGGAAAGAGGAGACAGCCCATGCACTGCAGTGTTGCTACTTCCCATTAACTTAGAGGACACAAGGCTTAGTGAGCCTCACTGCTCACCCTGTCAGTAACGCTGCTGCTGCTGCTCAGACCCTTGGCACTGCCAGCTGTGCTGTGCCAAAGCTGCCTTCCTGTACAGTGAGCCTGCACAGGGCAGAGCAGCTCCTGCCTGCTGCAGGACCTCACTGCCCCAATCTTCAGCTGTAACTCTTCAGCCCAGCACTAAGAGAAACTTTGGTTAATAATGGGATATGGACATCAGTCTATAGCAACTCAGAAAACAGCTGTTTTTATCTTTTTTTCCTTAACCATTTTCTTTTTTCAAGCATCAGCTGTTCAGCTACAGATACAAACATCCAGTAAGCAGAGTGTTTAAGAGAAAGCAGAAAACCATCGATAAAATAGCCCTATGTAAATCCAACTTCCACTCAGCTACTTCATAAATGCAGGCTTCTCACTTTACATTAACAACAGGAGACAATCCACGATCAAGTAATATCTCAGATTGGAGTGAAGGGTTTAATTTCTTTTGTGCCTTCAATTCTGCTTAGAACCTGATGAAGCTGACTCTGCATTTTCCTAGTGCCACCCAACTGTAACTTCTAGGACCCTTCCCTATATCCAAGATAAGGGAAGGATTTGGTTTAGACTGCAAGGAGATCTAAACTTTGCGTCCTTACAGGTGTTCTGCAGCCTGTAAAAAGAACCAATGGCAGTAATACAAACAATAGGCTTTTATGGCTCACCATCTCAAGAACACCATCACAGATTTTCTTATCTTGAGACACCCTTCTCTTAGCAAGACTCCTTCTCAACAAATGCAATTGCATAACGTGACAAAATGATATGCCTGAAATAAATGAGCCACATGTGGCGATAACGCCAGGCAGCCTCTGGGTTCAAGGCACAAGTACCACTGCCCCTTCTTGCAGCCATTTTAGGTGTGTCTGAGGTAACAATTTTTTCAGAGCAGATAGTTACTGATCATAATGGCTGTCTGTCTCATAACTAAAACATCTGCTTGTGGAACTAGTTCTTATTAATTAAAGTGGCAAGGAGCCAGTTGGGACTTTTTTAAATCAATGCAGGTCTCATAAACTTGAGTCTCTTTGCAAAGCACTGCTACAAAACAGGAAGCAATCTCTAAAACTGCCTTCAGCCCATTATTTTTCACTTCCAAGGAAATCCGTTTCCAGTCCAGCCAGGAAGACTCATCACAGAATTACAGCAGTCAGTGAATTACCAAAACATGTTAATGCAGTGCTCACAGCCAGGCACCCGACCAAGGAGAAAAACTGGCAACAAGAAAGAGTCAAGACAACAAAATACAGAGAATCTCAAGTCACAAGTCCAGCATCATTCTTTATTATGAAACACAGAAAAAGAAAAAATCCAAGAAAGGCCAGTGGATTAATCAGCTGCTGAAGGGAAAACTTCCTGCATAAGCAAAATCACACTGCTCCATCATTTGACGTACTGCAAATGAACAAAGAAATCAAAGAGGAACCCTGTAATTTACCCCCACTTGCACAGCTTCTGCTACATGCATTCACTCTTACTGATAAGCAAGTGATACAGAGCTAAAACATTTTATTTTTAGATGCTATAATATCCAAGGCAAAAAGGACTCTTAAGTTACAACTCTGCATTTCTCAGCTTTTATGAGTTGACATCAAGCTTTTAATGTCACTTCTGGTGCAAACACCTAATGCTTGTTCCTGAAACAGACATTGCAAAATACATTGTTTCTTCCTCCAAAAAAAGCATTACTATTCTCACCTGTGCCACTACCTACCTACTAACACACATCAGGTAAATCACCTGTTGACTGACTGGCAGCATATTGTTTCTACTGCCACGCACCAAGCACGTGTGACATTTATCTCTCCCTTCCTTAAAGCTGAGCACTGACCACACAAACGATTAAGCCACCTTTTTCTAAGCACCATACACATCTGTTAATCAGCAAAGAACTTTATTCCTTCATCCAGGTACACAGCACAGCTCCCTTCTCTTCACAGCTCTCTTTCAGGAGCTGCCTTGCTAACAGGATTCAGAGAGGGAAAAAGCTATACAGAGCTCTCCAAGAGCACAGTGGGGCACAATTGGGAGGAACCATAATTTTTCACTGAGTTTTTAATAGCCAGCTGGCATGTGAAAGCTCGATTTTCTTCAAAAGCCTGCATTTCTTTCTGTCCCGGTGAATATTTAACAATCCTCTGGTGATACTGTGTTAAGAAATCATGCATGGTACGTTGGTTTAATAACTCTGTCTTTGGCATATGAGATGGCATGTCACACTCAATCTACCACAGAAGCCACTCCAGTCAGGTGGAAACAGTCAGTGAGGGGAGTGCTGATTTGTAGAACTGTTTTTCTGTGTCTCATTTGACTGCTTTATCGAACTCCAGGCCTTCCCCCAAGCAGTACAGATGATAGCTGAAGCTCAGGCTAAGAAGAATGGCTACCCATCAACAAAATTAAAAAAGGCAAAGCAAAAGCAGGAATCATACAGGGAGCTTCACTCCCTGTTTGTGTTTACTGTATAGACAGGACATAAGGTTTTATTTTTCGTTTCCTCCACCCCTTCATTTCCCCTCGTTGCTCTATCGAAGTATCACATTTGGTGGAGGTGGTTCATTGCACATTCCTTTGTTCAGAGGAGAAGCAGCAATCAGGGGCAGTATGAAAAGGTTGCCTTGCTCCCTTGCAAAGCAAGGCACTGCACCACTGATTCCTCACCTCAGCTCTGGACTGAATTACTTTGGCAGTTTCAAGAGCTTTATGTGTATTTTCCAAGTCTCACACTCAAGATACTAAAGAAATGGCTGGAGACCATCCACCCTTATAATTCTCTCACCATGATCATCAAGCTTTACAAAGAAGTAAAGAAGAACCTTGTACTTCCCAAGTTTAGTCACAAAGAGGAAGCAGGACAGTGTTAGATCCTTCAAGGCCCCAGCCTTTCCACCATGCTCCCAACTCCAAATTTCTTCCAGTTAACTCTGGTCCTTCCCTCTGTGTAACACATGTTGAAGCATGAAAAGTACAGCAGAATAAGCTGTGCAATGTTATTATAATGCTGCTGATAGTATCAAAATTAAAGCCAGACTTTAAATATATCATATGCCACATGAACTATATCAACTGTATCTATCCAGTACCAGTATCTATCCAGTGCTCTTCCTCAAAAGAGTGAACTTCAATCGGTGAGTCCAGTTTTTCTGCAGGCAAACATATTTGTTAATTAATGAATTAGTAAACCAATCCCTTCTTGCTGGGAATGGGAAATTAAAGGACTAATAATTAAAATTTTATAACACAGAGATTGGCAGTTTGTTAAGAAACACATCTACTGCATGTTCAGGGTAGTTTTATCAAATTAGTCTTACTTCACTGTTTTCTCTTTCCCTACTCATATAATTACAAACATCACACAGCAGGCACTAAAAATTTCTAAGTAAATTCAAAGAAAAACCAACACAACTGCTGAAAATTCCACACATCACTATAAAAACCTCAACCACTCCAAAACTATTTTTACAAACACTATTTTTACTGTCTGGATGGTCTTACCACCCCTGCACTAGTTTGGCATGACCCTCCTCATAGAGAGCAAAACCTACGTCATGTGCTTCTTTATAATGACATTTGCTGATTTCAGGTAAAATTTCTATTAAACTCTGTTTCAACAGACTTACCTATCCAGTGTCAGGATCAACACAAACTTAGAGAACTCAGCTTTAAATTCCTTACAAGAGAAGACTGAAATCAAGCAGCAGAAAAATTAAATGAGAACATAAGCCAGTAGGACCCTAAATGAGTATTTGAGAGGTATCCCTGCCCCACAGCTCCAAACTACTTTGACAGAAACAAGGATTTTAGCTTAGGGGTTGTACCTGTTTTCTCTCTTCTGTTTCTCTTTCATTCTCAACTCCTGTGCATGCAGGAAGAACAGGAAAATATCTCATATGGAATTGATAATGGACCTACTGGAATTCAAACATTTACCAAAGGGGAATCAGTCATGCAGTGCTTTTTCCTGCCAGCAATCATATATTCCCAGCACGGATAACATTTTCACATATAAATAAAGCCACATATCATTCCTGCTTCTACTTGGAAAGTACTGAACTTTAACAGCTATGGAAAAAAAATACAGTGCATAAAAATCCACCCAAACCTTCACACTTTCATGCTGAATTTTTAATTTAAAAATACTATTTACATGCTTAAAGACATGCATGTGCAGCAATATCTGCAGCTTTAAAATCTCTTTCAGTACTCCCGTAAATCATGTTCGATATTACCAGCTATAAGCACTGAGGCTGCAAAGCCAATTTCCATTAGTTCTGGTTCTGACCAAGCCACTCCATGGAAATATTGCAATTGTTTGTACCACTTAAATTATCTCAGTCAGACACCTAAATGTGTTTGTTGTACACCCCATTTCAGCATAAGGTGTCATGCTACACCAGCACGTCAGTTCTTACAGAGGGAAGTGGTTTATCAGTAACTATTTCTCTCAGCATGGAACAAGCAATAGTGGAAAGTGCAAACCAATTTAATTTAACAGGAGGGATTCATACCATGGCACGCAGTTGTCCATTAACAGAACAAACCCCTGCCTCCCTCCCTTTCTCCAGTTGGCAATTGCAGCAAATCTTCCATGAAAATACATTTCCTGTAATGTTCTGGTCATGGCTGGCAAGAGCCACAACCCATTTCCATAAAGCCACCATGTGGAAAATTGCCTTGGCTGTTAAAATGGACTAATGCAAAGGAATGTTTTTCTTAATGTTGAAGGCATCAATCCTTTTTAAAAAACACCACGTTGCAGGACATTAGCTGGTCACCCACCAGCTGTAAGGCAGAGCCCTCACACTAAACAGTAAGAATAAAAAAAGCCCTTCATCCAAGTACCACTTGCAGACCACTAACTCGGTAAATATAACGAGAAGAGAAGCCTGAAGGAACTTTGCAACAGCAACTCTGTTTTCACCAAAGTATAATCCTCATGCTGCAACTGCTAATCAACAAGCTTCCACAGCATTAGTTAGCCCCCAAAAGTTAAATCCTGAGTCTGCAGCCAAGTGGCTGCATCACAGGACAAGTCAGGCTGTTGAAGGAGATGCTGTAAGGCTTTCAGGGCTGGAATCCCATTCTCCAATACTCTTGTTACCTGGTGCAATTTACTCTTTAGTTCCCAGGGACTCACAGAGATCCTGTTTATTCACTCTTGGCCTACAGGGCTGATTCAGCCCATAATTCTTACCTACACTTGTCTGTGGCCTCTCCTACACTGCTTTTGCCTAGATGAGCAGAACACATCTCTCTTGCACACTGCCCTCCCTGAGCTCTTCATCTGTGCTGGACCAAGGATGAGACACAAATCTGGTGCCCAGGGTGAGGGCATGCAGCTCATGCTGTCTGGAACCTCTTATTGCTCAAAGCACATCACACAGAGCTGAAGGAGCTTTGCATTCTCTCTCTGACTCTGGAAGACCCCTTGAACTTCAGGGCGTTACAAGAGCAGAAGCTGATGAATGAACTTGCCTGATCTGGAGAAATCTACCAGTAGATTTTACAGAAATGCCTGTGGGATAAGACACAGGTAGAGGAGGCACCTGTTTTTGGAAAGGGGAGACAGTCAATGTGCAAGATTTCAGTTGCACTGATTAATCTCAAACCAGTTCTTAAATTGATAAATGTAAACTTGCACAGACTCCCTGCTATGTTTTACAAGTGACACAACCAAATTACCTGCAAAATATTAAACTTGGTTACAGCATTTTTGCACATTAAAAAGATAACAGTGTTACCATGGTATCATTTGTATAAAAAAATTCACAAAGCTTATGCCAAGAACCATGAAGTGCAGGACAGCAGTGGTGGTACCAAAACCTTTTGCAAGACTGGAAAGTGAGAGAAAAACTCAGAAAGACATTCATGAAATTTAGTATTAGAAAACTAAGAAACTGAAATCTCTGGACATACATAGCTTGCAATGCATCTGCTGGATGTTTGGGAACTTCTCAAAATCAGGCCAAAGGTGTCTATAGTCAGGGACCATTATAGATACACTAAAAGTATGGACACTTTTGAAGATATAAGGTTTGTTTCAGAAGTTCAAGGCTTTGCAAAACTAAAATAAACCAGAAAAGAGGTCCTAGAAATCTTTAATCGCCATGTGCTATTATAGGAGCAGGCCGATTTTGGACTACTGTACAAGAAGGAAAGGTAAAGATCACTGTAAGCCTTGAGGAAGGGTCACTAAGGCAATTTATTGAGAAAAGATTTTTAAGATTAAATATCTATGATTAAAAAAACTGATAGAGCATAGAAAAATACATTTGTGAGCATGTAAGTTCTCTGAAATTTAAATATTCTTGTGATACATTCCTTGACTACAAAATTCTGATGGCTGTGTTTCCAGGCTCAAAGCTGTGCCTAAGGCAGTAGATACAGAAATACAACAACAAGTTTCCCAGTTTTGTCCTTCCTGGCCCCAGTAAGAAAAGAAGATGCACATGAACAGAAAAGCTACTTTACAATGCTCTTCCGTTTCTTCAAACTTCACTGGTTTTCTTGTCTGGAAAAAAAAACCCCATCATATTATAAAGTGGTTTTTTTCCATCCTGAGAGGCAGCAATGGAAAAAAAACCCCAGGAGGTAAGAAACAGGAATAGAGGAACACTGTATGACTCTATGTTGTACATGCCATCAGAAGGGTGTAGTGTTTTGCTACCATATGTGATTAAGAGAAGCATACATATTTCAGAGTACAGAAAACGCAGTTAAAGGGGTGCATGAGAAAATCTACATAATGCTGATTTCCTTCTGTATAATCTTGTTTTCTATTTATCATATCTGCTGTGCAAAAATTTAGTTTGTGCAGGGTCAGTGAGCAGCTAAAGTATCTTGAAAGAAAAGTCTAACCTTTC